>NC_086445.1:613529511-613872011 GCF_028390025.1 Pseudophryne corroboree
ATATACTGAATATAACAGGTGTACTTTCAGTGAACTCCAACATGACCCCTTCCACCTGGCACAAGTTGCTCTGCTCCTGGACTTCCCTCATAATTTATGTCTGCAGTCACCTGTGTTGAGCTGATGAATTGATGAGAAGGGTGCTTTAACACAGAAGACTGCAATCATAAATTCAATGGTAATTCTAGGAGGAGTAGGGATTTTGGACGTGGTGGATGGAGTCGTGTTGGAGGGTCGGTAACTATTTCATCATTTCTGACAGAATCCCATCAACATTAAATCAGCATACCCTCCAATGTGACCCATTCCATTAAGTACAAAATGCTCTGTTCCTGGACTTACCTCTTAATGTATGATTGCCATCACCTGTGAAGAAACACCTTTCTTATCAATTAATTAGCTCAACACAGGTGATGGAAATCATGAATTAAGAGGGAAGTCCAGGAACAGAGCATTTTGTACCTAACAGAATGGGTCATGTTGGAGGGTCTAAATCAGATCAAACTAAATAATCAATAATACATTTACAGATGCCAAAATGTATTAAATGTATAAATGAATGAAATGTAAAACCCTGAAAAAACCCTCTAAAGAATGTACCGTCAACGTAAACTGCATCTTTATGCCAAGCAGTTGAATAGGTTATACAAAGCCTAAATAATAGCCTGTAATTTTTGTTTACAATACAAATAAACAGAGTTGGTCAATTGGTTTAAAAAGCTTTTAGCATGTTATTGAAAGAATGTAAGAGTACAGTATCAGTGGGTATCAGTAACTGCCTTGTCTTCTGATTATTATCTTACTTACCACACCTGGATGCTACTGCTAATTTCAGATGTCACATTTGGGTCTAAGGCCCTCATTGCGAGTTGATCGTTCGCTGCCGATTTTCGCAGCGCAGCGATCAGGTATAAAAACGGCAAAACTGCACATGCGTATGGGCCGCAGTGCGCACGCGCGACGTACTTTCACACAAAAGTGTGTAGTTTTACACAAGGTCTTGCGACTCTTATCCGTCGCTCTGTTGATCGGTGAGTGATTGACAGGAAGTCGGAGTTTCTGGGTGGTAACTGACCGTTTTCCGGTAGTGTGTGTTAGGGTCTCCTGCCCTGTGCTGCCACGTCGTCATGGCAACCGGGAGACAAGTGCTAGCGGAGTAACCTGTGCGCAGCTGATACTCCGGTTCGGGTCTTTTGCTGTGCAGTGGTTATAGGCTCTGTGCACGGCAGGGGATCCGGTGCTGGTTTTTGTGCTCACAGTCTGTGAGGTCTGAGTGGGGCGTGGACAGCACCTGCTTTATAAGGCCTCTTCTCAGGGTAAGCAGATGCTGCTGAATCTTTGTTGGTTAGTCAGTTCCTGAAAGTTAGCCAGTACTGTGTAGCTTTGTATTTGTTTGTTGCTTACTGCAAATAGGCCTGGGGATTTGGTATTACACTCTGCCAATCCAGACCTAGCAGTAAGACTGGAGTCAGTCGTTTAGCTTGCTGGGGTTCTGTTACTACTCTGTGAACTTAGCAAGTTTGCGGCTGTATTCTAAGACTTGCCTGTCTAATCCTGTCTCACTGTGCTAGGTGTCAGGGGTCAGTTTAGTGGCAGTAAGCTGAACCTGTGCACTGCAAGTGAGAATTAGGATTGTGGAGACTCTCCTTGTGTCTATCATTCCATCTCTGACCAAGGAGTTTACTGCCACACCCGTTGGTAACCCTTTAGGGTTTTGCTGTTGCCCTTAGCAACAGCATTTCGGGTTTTCTACGTATTAAAACACAACATCTTGCTTTTCCCATCTGGGCAGTTCTAATACAAGGAAGATACCCAGTTCCTTAGCCTCTGGGCTTCTCTGTTCACTTTGTGTGTATTTTGTTACCCTATCACCTTCTGTGTACGTTATGTCATATTCCCCAGTCTGTCTGTGAGTCCATTTGTTTTGCATAACAGTTCAAACACCAGTACATTCCTGCAGGCACTGGAGTGCATAACAGTTCTGACACCAGTACTTTCCTGCAGGCACTGGTGTGCATAACATATTCAGCAGCCTAATACTCCTGTTGAAATTTTGTGGGAATATGGAGCATACCCCTCAAAATACGTTGCAACAGGTGGTCGATCAGGTGCAGGTCCTGACTCGACAATTTAATGATTTGTCCATTAAAATGCACACCTCCCAGGCTGCTGGCGGAGCTCCCGCAGCAGCAGCACCTGCAGGGGTTAAGGAGCCGAAAGTAAATCTCCCGGATCGTTTTTCTGGAGATCGCTCGCAGTTCTTTTGTTTCAAGGAGAGCTGCAAGCTATACTTCCGGCTTAGGCCTCAGTCTTCTGGGTCGGAGATTCAGCGGGTGGGCATAGTGATTTCCTTGCTACAAGGAGACCCACAGGTCTGGGCATATGGGTTGCAGCCTGACTGTCCGTCGCTTAAAAGTGTTGATGCTTTTTTTACGGCACTGGGCATGTTGTATGATGACCCTGACAAGACGGCCTCAGCCGAGGCTCAGATTTCGATCCTTAAGCAAGGGCGAAGGCCAGTTGAGGTTTACTGTACGGAGTTTCGGAGGTTGGCCCATGATACCCAGTGGAATGACCCAGCCCTGAGACACCAGTACCGAAGAGGTCTTTCTAACCAGATAAAGGACCAACTGGTACAATATCCCTTGCCTGATAGCTTGGATCAGCTCATGCAGTTATCCATCCGGGTGGATAGACGGCTGAGAGAGCGTAGGCTTGAAAGGGAGACTGAGATTTCCTTCCTTCCCAAGGGAACCTCAGACTCTGAGGAATTTTCAGAGGAGCCTATGCAGATTGGGGCTACCCGCCTCTCCTCGCATGAGAAGACGCGGAGGAGACAGCAGGGGTTGTGTTTGTACTGTGGGAATAAAGGTCATGTGGTAGTATCATGCCCAGAAAAGCCGGAAAACTTCAGGGCCTGAGGGTGATGGGAAATATCCTGTCAGGCCAGAAGTCAGAATTTCCCAAGAAGACTTTTATCATTCCGGTGACCTTGAAGATCCTCGGTCAAACAGTCAAGACTGAGGCCTTTGTGGACAGTGGGGCCGACGGGGTTTTTATGGACCGCCAATTCGCCCTGAAACACTCTGTTCCCTTAGTACCCTTGGCATCGGAAATTGAGATTTGTGGGTTAAACGGGGAACCATTATCCCAAGGTAAAATTACCTCTTGCACTAGCCAGATTTCTTTGTTTATTGGAGCCACACACTCTGAAAAATTGTCCTTTTATGTGACTGTCTGTACTTTTGCCCCATTGGTGTTGGGGTTACCCTGGTTAAGGGCCCACAATCCTCAATTTGACTGGGTCTCTGGGGAGATTCTTAGTTGGGGTACTGATTGTTTCAGGAGTTGCTTGAGCCTTCCAGTCAGGCTCTCGCAGCTAAGTTTGCCAGGATTGCCAGGGTGTTATGCAGATTTTGCGGATGTGTTCTCCAAAAAAGTTGCAGAGGTACTACCTCCCCATCGCCCCTATGACTGTGCCATTGATTTGTTGCCAAATGCTAAGCTTCCCAAGAGCAGGTTGTACTCCCTGTCACGTCCTGAGACTCAGGCTATGGCAGAGTACATTCAGGAGAACTTGGCTAAGGGATTTATCAGACCTTCACAGTCTCCAGTTGGGTCGGGGTTCTTCTTCGTGGGTAAAAAGGACGGTTCGTTGCGACCCTGCATCGACTTCAGGGAATTGAACCGTATCACGATCAAAAACTCATACCCACTGCCTCTCATTTCGGTCTTGTTTGACCAGCTTCGTACTGCCACCATTTTTTCTAAGATTGACCTACGCGGTGCGTACAATCTAATCCGAATAAGAGAGGGGGATGAATGGAAGACTGCCTTTAATACCCACTCAGGGCATTATGAATATTTGGTGATGCCTTTTGGGCTCTGTAATGCCCCGGCAGTCTTCCAGGATTTCATGAATGATGTGCTCAGGGAATATTTGGATAGATTCTTAGTTGTATACTTAGATGACATCCTAATCTTCTCCCATTCCCTGGAGGAACATCGGAAGCATGTACGCTTAGTCCTCCAGAAACTCAGAGACCACCGGCTTGGGGCGAAGCTGGAGAAGTGCGAATTTGAAGTTCAGCAAATCGCATTTCTAGGATATATTATCTCCCCAGAAGGTTTCCAAATGGAGGGTTCCAAGGTACAGGCAGTCCTGGATTGGGTGCAGCCCACTAGTTTGAAGGCGCTTCAGCGTTTCCTGGGCTTTGCGAATTTTTATAGACGATTTATCGCTGGATTTTCGTCTATAGTGGCGCCCTTGGTGGCACTCACTAAGAAAGGGGCGGATGTTGCTCACTGGTCTTGTGAGGCTAAAGCGGCTTTTGCCCGTCTCAAAAGGGCATTTGTTTCGGCCAAGGTGCTGCGACACCCAGATCCAGAGCGTCCTTTTGTGGTGGAGGTGGATGCCTCTGAGATGGGTATTGGGGCAGTGCTTTCTCAGATGGGAGTGTCTGATAATCGCCTTCATCCCTGTGCTTACTTTTCCCGTAAATTTTCGCCTGCCGAGATGAATTATGACGTGGGTAACCGGGAATTGTTGGCTATTAAGGATGCACTCGAGGAGTGGAGACACTGGCTTGAGGGGGCTAAGTTTGTGGTCTTAATTCTCACTGACCATAAGAATCTGGCATATTTAGAGTCAGCGAAGCGTCTCAATGCCAGGCAGGCATGATGGGCTTTGTTTTTTGCTCGCTTTAATTTTTTGATAACATATCGCCCTGGGTCAAAAAACATCAAGGCTGATGCGCTCTCGCGGAGTTTTGCTCCAATCCAGGAGACCACCGAGGAGCCGTTGCCCATTGTTTCCCCATCATGTATTAAAGTGGGCATTACCCAGGACCTCTTATCATTAGTCCTTAGAGCACAGGAGCAGGCTCCTCCAGACCTTCCGGTAGGTCTTTTGTTTGTGCCTCCTAGGTTAAGACAGCGAGTGTTCCTGGAATTCCATGCCAAGAAGTCGGCAGGTCACCCGGGTATTGCCAGAACTCGGGAGTTGCTATCTAGGGCGGTGTGGTGGCCCTCGGTGGCTAAGGATGTGGATCAGTGGGTTCGGGCATGTGACATCTGTGCCCGAAATAAGACTCCTAGAGGGGTTCCTGTTGGCCCATTACATCCACTCTCTATCCCATCTAAGCCATGGACCCACATTTCAATGGATTTTGTGGTGGACTTGCCCAAATCCTCGGGGATGACAGCCATCTGGGTTGTCGTTGACAGGTTTTTGAAGATGGCGCACTTCGTTCCACTGGTTGGGCTGCCATCGGCCAGACGCCTGTCTGAATTATTTATGCTGCATGTTGTGCGTCTCCACGGGTTGCCACTTGATGTGGTCTCTGACCGCGGATCCCAGTTTGTGGCCAAATTCTGGAGGGCATTTTGTTCCGATCTCCAGATTTCTGTCAGCTTGTCGTCAGGCTACCATCCGCAGTCTAATGGGCAGACTGAAAGGGTGAACCAGTCCTTGGAGCAGTTCCTCAGGTGTTATGTCTCCAAGTGTCAGACTGACTGGGTTGCTCATCTGTCCATGGCGGAGTTTGCCTATAACAACGCGGCTCACTCTGCTACAGGGATCTCTCCCTTCCTTTGTGTGTATGGGCATCATCCTAAGGCCAATTCTTTTGACCCCCTGGACTCCACGCCTGGTGGTTCCTCTGTGGTTTCGGTCCTTAGAGGTATTTGGCGGAAAGTGAAGAAAGCCCTTGTGTCTGTGTCATTAGTGACCAAAAAGGTTTTTGATAAGCGGAAAAGACCCTGCAGCTTCAAATTAGGAGACTTCGTCTGGTTGTCTACCAAGAATTTGAAGTTGAGACAGCCATCTCATAAGTTAGGCCCCCGGTTCATCGGCCCTTATAAGATCACCAGGGTTATCAATCCGGTGGCATTTCAGTTAGATCTGCCCCGTTCTTTGGGTATCAATAAAACATTTCATTGTTCTCTTTTAAAACGGGCGATTAGTAATCCTTCTTCCAGTGGAAGACCTTCCCCTCTTCTGATACGTGGCCAGAGGGAGTTTGTTGTTGAAAGGATTCTTGACTCCAAGGTGGTTCGGGGTCGGCTGTCATTTTTGGTGCACTGGAAGGGGTATGGCCCGGAGGAGCGGTCGTGGGTGCGCATTTTGATCTTCATGCCCCCAGACTGATACGCTCTTTCTTCTCGCAGTTCCCCGATAAACCCGGTGGTAGGGGTTCTTTGACCCCTCGTCAGAGGGGGAGTACTGTTAGGGTCTCCTGCCCTGTGCTGCCACGTCGTCATGGCAACCGGGAGACAAGTGCTAGCGGAGTAACCTGAGCGCAGCTGATACTCCGGTTCGGGTCTTTTGCTGTGCAGTGGTTATAGGCTCTGTGCACAGCAGGGGATCCGGTGCTGGTTTTTGTGCTCACAGTCTGTGAGGTCTGAGTGGGGCGTGGACAGCACCTGCTTTATAAGGCCTCTTCTCAGGGTAAGCAGATGCTGCTGAATCTTTGTTGGTTAGTCAGTTCCTGAAAGTTAGCCAGTACTGTGTAGCTTTGTATTTGTTTGTTGCTTACTGCAAATAGGCCTGGGGATTTGGTATTACACTCTGCCAATCCAGACCTAGCAGTAAGACTGGAGTCAGTCGTTTAGCTTGCTGGGGTTCTGTTACTACTCTGTGAACTTAGCAAGTTTGCGGCTGTATTCTAAGACTTGCCTGTCTAATCCTGTCTCACTGTGCTAGGTGTCAGGGGTCAGTTTAGTGGCAGTAAGCTGAACCTGTGCACTGCAAGTGAGAATTAGGATTGTGGAGACTCTCCTTGTGTCTATCATTCCATCTCTGACCAAGGAGTTTACTGCCACACCCGTTGGTAACCCTTTAGGGTTTTGCTGTTGCCCTTAGCAACAGCATTTCGGGTTTTCTACGTATTAAAACACAACATCTTGCTTTTCCCATCTGAGCAGTTCTAATACAAGGGAGATACCCAGTTCCTTAGCCTCTGGGCTTCTCTGTTCACTTTGTGTGTATTTTGTTACCCTATCACCTTCTGTGTACGTTATGTCATATTCCCCAGTCTGTCTGTGAGTCCATTTGTTTTGCATAACAGTTCAAACACCAGTACATTCCTGCAGGCACTGGAGTGCATAACAGTTCTGACACCAGTACTTTCCTGCAGGCACTGGTGTGCATAACAGTGTGCTAAAAAACGCAGGCGTGCCTGGGGAAACGGGGGAGTGGCTGGCTGAATGCAGGGCGTGTTTGTGACTTCAAAGCAGGAACTAAACAGACTGAAGTGATCACAAGGAAGGAGTAGGTCTGCAGCTACTCTGAAACTGCATGAAAAAAATTAATCACTGTTCTGCTAACCTTTCGTTCGCACTTCTGCTAAGCTTAGGAGAGAGAATTGACTGCATAGGAAAGGAATGAGTTAAACATCTTGTGAGGGGTGGACCTAGCTGTGAGGAAAGTACAGCCTTTGGAAAAAGGGGAGGTTTAATATATATAGGGAAGGCTAGGCCATTTTGCTCTCTCTTGTTGGTGATTTGCCTTGTGAGTGGGTGAGTGCTGCATAGCAGAGTCTCCCCATTTTGATTGTGAGGTACTCAATTTTATTATTGCAAGCTCTCCCCTGCATTCCCGCTCCATTATAACATGTCTTCCCGCCCTCGACGTTCCGCCGGGACCCCAGCTCGGTACCGCGCATCTGGCGGTGGGGCTGGACCCGTGGACGGGCTGGCTGGCATGGGGGACGGGGCCCCGCCCCCTGGGGCCGCCGCAGGCTCGGGCAGGGACACGGAGCGGCGGCCCAGGTCAGCCTTGCCGGCCGGGCGCGGGCGGCGGGGTAGGCCGGAGGTCCGGTCAGGCCGCCCGGAGGTGGAAGGGCAGCAGCCCTCACCTCCGAGCGCGGCGGAGGAAGCATCGGTGTCGGGCGCCCGCGGGCGCGCGCATGCGCGCCGCGGTGGGCGCCCGTCGATGGAGCCGCACTCGTCTCCATTTGCTTCCCCCTTGCCGAGGCCGAGTGCAGGTGCCAGGCGAGGGGGGGGGACCAGGTGGGAGGCGGCTGTTAGCCGGGCGAGGCCTGTCGCGGGGCCTCGCCCGGCAGATGACCAAGGGGATGCGGCCGGGAGCTTGCTGGCGGGAAGCGGTGGGACGCGCCCACGCTCGCCACAGGCTGCGCCGTTCGCGCACGAGTGCGCGCAGCGGCGCCGCTAGTCTCCTTGTCTCCCCAGCTCACCCCCCTGCAGCCGGAGTCCGGCGGGGGGTGGGCGGGGAGGAGAGGCAGGGAATTCATAGAAGGCAGCAGGGCTGCGCACACCAACATAAGCTCTCGCCGTGGGACCCACCCAGCGGGCGGAGGTAGCTCCAGCCTGCGGGGGGTGGGTGCCCGCGGTGGGGAGGAGAGTGACGGCGGCGCTGGCTCTGACGGGCGGGCGCAGGAGGAGAGCCAAGATTGGTGGGGGACCGGGTCGCTGGAGGTCAGGGGCGCTGCCGGTTCCCCACCGGACCGATCTGGGCGCCGGGCGTCGGGGCCCCGGGTGGCGCCTGTTGGGCGTCGGGCCGGCGCACGCCGACGCCGGCTCGGGAGCCCACGAGGGACGACGCCGTGTTTTGGGGTGGTCAAGACCCCTCCGGAACTCTGGCGTCGGCCCTGGCCACGGTGGTGGCGGCGTTGGGGCCGCTGGCCACGGCCGCGTCCCCGGGAGTGGCAAACAGTTCCGGGGCGCCGGCAGCGGCTGGCGGGTCTGGTGCGCGGGCGGTGTCGGCAGCGCAGCGGGTTTCTCACGCCTGCAGGGAGCTCGGAGCGGCCGCGGCGCAGCTCGATCATCGTGCCGGGCCGGACGAGCAGGGGCGTGTGGCGGCGACGCCTGCCCCCCGGGGTGCTAGGCATTCGCCGCGACTACTGTCTGGGTCCTCTGCTCCGTTTTCTTCTGCAGGTGAGCGCGGAGACGTGGAGATGACGGAGTCCGAGGATGAGGAGGTCGGATTTGCCACGCCGGAGGATTCCGTGTTGGAGCAGTCGACGGCATCAGGTGAGGTGGTACAGGCGGTATCGGGCTCCTCCATGCGCTCTAGTTCTCGCAGCTCTTCCTCTTCCTCCTCTTCCTCTTCTCTGTCGTCACCTGCGTCCGAAGTCAGTAGTACGACTAGGGCGAAGAAGCGTGCGACGAAATTCGCCAAGAGGGCGGCGGGTCAGCAGGAAAGGCGGAAGAGGCGCAAGCGGCTTAGTGAGGACGCTCGCAGGGCCAAGAAGCGCAGCGATTTGCCCGGGGTTGTCCGCTGCGACTACACTGCTGTGATGCGGGGGCTGAGGGACAGCTGCTGTAGGAAGATCCGCAGGTGGGACTACGTCGATGTGTTCGTCTTGACAAAGGACGCGAAGAAGGACTATAAGTCGGCGGCAGCAAAGAAGGGCATCGGGGCCGAGGCCTTCCGTACCTTCGACAACTGGCTCGCCGGCTTTTGGGTCTTCGCGGCTTGTTACCTAGAAGATAGGCCGGACAAGCACATGAACATCAATCGGTACCTGCATCTCATACACGATATGCAGCGCACATCGTCGGGCACTGAGTGGCGTAGGTATGACGAGGAATTCCGGGAGAAGCAGGACGGGTTGCAGGTCATGGACTTTGGGTGCAAGGACGTGGAAGTCTGGCTCAAAGTCACTCGGGCTTCGCAACAGGCTAAGGAGCCCCGGAACGCGGGGGCGGACGGGCACCGCGCAGGGTCGTCCGCCCAAGGGTCCGGAGCGGACGGCGGATCGGCCAAGCCAGGTAGGTCGGCCGTCCGTGCAGGGGGGCAGGCCGCCGCAAAAGGAAAATGCTTCGCGTTTAACAACGCGGCCTGTTCCTTTGGCAAGCAGTGTCGTTTTCGACATTTGTGCTTGCAATGTGGCGGTTCCCACCCAGCCTCCTCCTGCTTTAAAGGCAGTCGTCAGGGTGCCCGGGGTAAGCAAACTTACCCAAGACCGGCCGCGAGCGGGAGCGCTCCGCAGAGCTCCAACGCCAATTAATTTGGATACGATGGGCAAGTGGTTGGATTGGTTTCCAAATAGGGCGGATGCGAAATTTTTGTTTTCCGGTTTTCGTTTTGGTTTTCGCTTGCCTGTTGCGAGCGAGGTGTCGGTTCGGGCCCAGCGGAACCTCCAGTCTGCCCGAGCCTTGCCGTTGGACCTGCAGGAGAAAGTGGATAAGGAGGTCAGGTTGGGCAGGATGGAGGGACCGTTTATCTCACCCCCGGTGGATGGCTTGGTCATCTCCCCAGTGGGGGTGGTTACCAAGAAGACTCCGGGCGCTTTTAGGCTCATTCAGCATCTTTCTTACCCGTCGGGGGCGTCGGTCAATGACGCGATACCGCCGGCTCATTGCTCGGTGGTGTATCAGTCGTTTGACGAGGCGTTGGAGCTGGTCCGCAGTTACGGGATTGGGGCCCTCATGGCTAAGATTGATGTTGAGTCCGCTTTTCGGTTGCTGCCGTTACATCCGGACTCATTCCGCTTTATGGGTTTTCGGACTGGAGCGGAGTATTTCATCGACAAATGTTTGCCGATGGGATGTTCCGTTTCATGCTCGTTTTTCGAACGGTTTAGCACATTTCTACATTGGTGCGTGGAGTCTTCGTCAGGGGGTCACGGGGTCGCCCATTACCTCGATGATTTCCTGTGTGCGGGTCCAGCAAATTCACCGCGGTGCGGCGACTTGCTTTTCAGCATCCGAGCTCTGTTTTTCCACTTCGGCGTTCCCGTGGCCGAGGATAAAACAGAGGGACCGGTCTCCTGTTTGTCATTTTTGGGGATTGAGATTGACACGGTGGCGGGATCGTGTCGACTGCCTCGGGACAAGGTGGTGAAGCTCCGCGACGCTATTTGCCGGTTCGAGGGGTCGCGTAAAGTCACACTGCGGCAGGCGCAGTCCTTGCTGGGCATGTTGAACTTTGCTTGTCGGGTAATCCCGATGGGCAGGGTTTTCTGCCGGAAGCTAGAAAGGGCGACTGCGGGGTGTGCCAGACCACACCATTTCGTGCGCCTGTCCTCCAAGATTAAGAGGGATTTGGCCGTATGGGCCTCGTTCCTGGAGGACTTCAACGGGGTGTGTATATGGCAGGCTCCAACGGTCGACAGCGCTAGGTTGCAGCTGTTCACCGACGCAGCGGGTGCCTCTGGATTCGGTTGCTATCTGGAGGGATCTTGGTGCGCGGCATCGTGGCCGGCGGAATGGCATCGCGAAGGTTTAACTAAGGACCTTTTGCTTCTTGAGCTTTTCCCCATTATGGTGGCGCTGGAGGTCTGGGGCGATCGGCTGGCTCATCGCAGCATCTTGTTTAGATGTGACAATCTGGGCGTGGTGCATGCGATAAATAACCAGAGGGCGAAGTCGCTGGTGGTTCTGAGGGTGCTGGGACAGTTGCTATTGACATGCCTACGTAGGAACATGTGGTTCCGCGCGCAGCATGTGCCTGGTCTGGAGAACGGAATTGCCGACGCATTGTCGCGAGGGCAGTGGGAAAGGTTTTGTTTGTTGGCACCCGAGGCCGACGAGCATGGTTTTCATTGTCCCGGTTATGTTTGGCAGGTGATCGGGCCGGACTGGAGGGTCTAGCGTTGCGGTCAGTCGCGCCATCCACGCTTAAGGCTTACGGACAAGCTTGGAGCGAGTGGGAGGAGTTTGTTCGAGGACGAAATCAACAAGGTAAGAGCGGGCATCGGATGATGCTTTCTTTTATTTGGCAGCTGTATGTTTCGGGTAGGTCCAGAGCGGTGGTATCCCGGTATTTGGCTGGTATTTCGTTTTTCAGCAAAATCAAGGGCGTCCCTGACGTGACGAAAAGTGGGATTCTGCTGAAGGCGATGAAAGGATGGGCGCGCGTCGCGCCGGCGCCGCCTGACAGGAGGCGGCCCATTGATGCGGCCTTGCTGCCGGCTGTCATCAGGGCGGTTGAAGGTATCGCGTCGTCCATGTTTGAGTCACTGTTGTTCAGTTTGACGTTCTCAATGGCTTACCACGGGGCCTTTAGGGTTTCGGAATTGGTAGCGCCTTCTAAGCGAGCAGATTCGCGCATGCTTGTCGGGGACGTGGTGGTGGGTGAGAGGTCCTTGCTATGCAGATTGCGTCGCTCTAAGACGGACCAAGTGGGGAGAGGTCGATGGGTCACCTTGGTTCCGGCACTTGAGGAGAGCATTTGCCCAGTAAGGTTGGCAGTGCAATATGAGGCAGTACGGCCCGACGGTCGGGGGTCATGGCTGCTGCATTATGACGGGCTGCCGGTGACGAAATATCAATTTAGTTGGATGCTGGGTCGCTGTCTGGCGAGCTTGGGCCTTCCACCCGCTGCTTTCGGGACACATTCCTTCCGCATGAGGGCTGCGACGTCGGCTGCGGCGGCGGGATTTTCCATGGCTGAAATCCAGGCGGTGGGGCGATGGAAGTCGTCAAGTTACAGACGATATATTCGCCCCGTTGCATGAGAGGTTGGCTTGCGCGTGGTTTTTTGTTTAATTATAGTTGTTATAATCATGTTGTTACAGTTCAGTACGTTCTTGTGTTGTGTGTTTGTTTGTCTTCCCGTTTTATCCTACTCAGGGATTAGCCACTCGCCGTTGCTGGCATGAGCCGGCAGCGGGGGTCTGGAGTTCTTTTGCGATTTTTTGCCTGACTTGACGGACTGAATTCTAATCCGCAATTCGGCTGATCAGTTCTAATCAAAGTCCCTCAGCAGGTTTTTACGCTTTCACCTCCAGCTGAGTTCTTACATGTTTTTCCCATTTTATAGCCCCCTCCCCCCCCCCCCACCCCGTTTAATTTCTTATTTTAATTTGATTTTCCCATTGTGTGTTTATGTTCCGCTTCAAAATGGCTAGAAGCTTGTGCAGCTCGGCTAGGCCGTGACTTCTGCAATAAACGAAAACTCAATTTTTTCTTTTGGCAGATCCTTCAGGTTAATGCATTTAATAAACAATGATATAGATAATTAGTAACCAATTTTACCCCCTTTCCTCCTCTTCAGGTTGGTTTGAAGATGACTTGGCTATTTGGGTGGTTGGCCACTCTTATGTGTATTGGGCCGCCAGGTTTTTGGCCTCGGAGGGGGCTCAGATGTTTCCTAGGGCTCAGGGAGTTCGTTGGCTTGGTTGGCGGGGGATGATGTGGAAAGATCTGAGGAGTAGACTAGTCAGTCAGGCCAGCGAGCATGGAGTCCCTAGGGTGCTGGTTGTCCATCTAGGTGGCAACGACCTGGGGAAGAGGACATCTTTGGAGCTGCGGTGGGCCATGATACAGGATCTGGCCAGTGTGGCCGCAGCATGGACCAATTGTGTCTTGGTGTTCTCCTTGATGGTGCCAAGGTTGAGTTGGCGAGGTGTGGCGGATGGTCGCCGGATTGATGAGGCCAGACAGAAGGTGAATGGGGCGGTGGCGAAGTGGGTGTTGTCCCACGGAGGCAAAGTAGTTCGCCACCCTAGGATTCGGTTCCGAGACAGTCACCTTTTTCGGCCTGATGGTGTGCATCTATCCAATGAGGGGATGATGCTTTTCCTGGAGGATCTGTGTCTAGTGTTGCAGGAGTTAGGGTGAGGTTATGGTGGCGGTGCGAAGACTCTGGGGAAGAGTCTTTCGCTGTTGGCGGAAAAGAATGGCAGTTTGTAGTTGTATGGTAAGCTGTAGTGATTTACAGTTTGGTATGGTTTAGGTGCACTCACCTCCATCGACTTTTTGGCCGCTCGACCACCCGTCCGGGGGCAGCGGCAGGGCACCCATCAGGGTGGGTAGTCACTGTGGGGGTTGAGTTGGGCACCTATTACCGATTTGATAGTTTGTAGTTAAATTAGGATAGTTTTGAATTTTAACATTTTAAGGTTAGCGTCAGTTTAATAGAGCCGTTCTTTTTTCTGCCACCATATGCCGGCTGAATCGGCATCTTAACAAAGTTTTAATTTACAGGTTTGCTATGGTTAGGGTCAAATAAATAGCTAGCAATTTTTCTGCCAAATTCAAGTCTCCGTGTCTTTATTTCTTGGTATTAGAGGTAATGAATGCTTTACTTTGAATGAAGGGGTCCACCAAATATCACTAGGATGTTTATATACACTCCCAGAGAACGGCGGCTTAGCGTTTGCACTGCTACTAAAAGCAGCTAGCGAGCGATCAACTCGGAATGAGGGCCTAAGACGGGTATTCAATTAGCTCCTGTAATCTTTGAGCTATTGAATTCGCCCCCCTGCCTCTTCAATTGAGGCCCGTTTTCGTCTGGTTTTAACACATTTTCGACAAAGCCTTTGCACCTTTTTTATTTTTTTGTGAAAAGGCACTGGCGAAAAATGTCTCAAAATCGGTGAAAATGACCCACATTATCAGCCGCACAGGTGAGAAAACGTAGATTTGCCGATCCACATGTTTTTTGCTCCTGCTAAATTTTTCGCCTAGGCCAATAAACGGCCCTGCTATTGAATAGGGCGAATCCCTATTCGTCCTAAAAATAGCGAAAAGTCAGAGTTTTTCGCCTAGGCAAAAATAATTTACCTAATGAATACTCCCTAAGGGGGTGTTTATCAAAGCATGGAAAGAGATAAAGTGGAAAGGAAAAAAACACTAACCAATTACCTCCTGTCATTTTTCAAACAGCCTGTACAATGAGAGAAGCTGATTCATTACTGCTTTATATCTCTCCACTTTATCTCTCTTCATGCTTTGATAAATACCCACTAAATACCTAAAAACCTTTCTGAATAGAAACCTCTACACAGGGCCGGTGCTAGGGTGTCCGGCGCCCCCCTGCAAACAATAAATTTGCGCCCTCACTCCCATGTGTAGTAAAGGGACAGTGCTCGCCAAAGGGGCGTGGTCTCACATGGAAGGGGCATGGCCATATAATAGTGTCTCCAAATCAAACTACGCTACACAGTATCACAATCATATTAACATTATACCACACGTAGTGCCCCTGATTCATATTGCACCAAATAGTTGTGTATCTAATTCACATTATGACACACAGTAGTGCTCCTTATACACAATACCCACAGTAGTGTCCCTTATACACATAACACCCGCAGTAGTAGTGCCACACAAAATGCCCACAATGATAGCGTGCCTAATACATAATGCTCACAGTAGTCGTGCCACACAGAATGCCCACAGCAGTAATGCCACACTGAATGCCCACAGTAGTTGTGCCACACAGAACGCCCACAGTAGTTGTGCAACACAGAACGCCCACAGCAGTTGTGCCACAAAGAACGCCCACAGCAGTTGTGCCACAAAGAACGCCCACAGCATTAGTGCCACACAGAACGCCCACAGTAGTTGTGCCACACAGAACGCCCACAGTAGTTGTGCCACACAGAATGCCCACAGAAGTAGTGCAACAATTAATGCCCCTTACACTTAAGTCAACCGGAGGGGAGGGAAGGAGATAGAGGTGGTGTGTGGTACTTACCGCACACAGATCCGTGGAGAGTGCTGCCAGCGCCGCTGCCTAAAGTGCAGTGAGGAGGGAGAGAGCCGGAGGGACCAAGCCAGAGCCGTGCTTCACGCTGCTGAGCGGGAGAGCACCGGCTCTGTGCGGATTAAGCTTTAGGGGGGCCCGGAGCACTTAAGACATTTGCGTTATTATCCAACGCACATTTCGGGCCGATCGCCCATCGTAAGGGTTTGTCCCTGAGGACAGGCAATCGGCTTGGATAATAACGCAAATAAAGATGGATTCACTGTGGTAACAACGTCTCCTGAGTGCCGCCTCACCAAACCTGCATATATATGGCTATATATATATATATATATATATATACATATATATATATATATATATACATATATACATATACATATATATATATATACATATATATATACATATATATACACATATATATATATATACACATATATATATATATACATATATATATATATATATACATATATACACATATATATATACATATATATATACATATATACACACACATATATATATATATATATATATATATATAATATCCAGAGGTTTGGCACTCCATGTAAATGAACAGGGGGAATTTATACAATCACACACACACAGAAAAAAAAAAATATGTGGGAGGGCACAGTACGATGTATATCTCATAGAGCACCACTTTATTCCTGGCACCACAGCAGGCAGAAGAAGTGGCCAGTTACTGCTGGCACACTGCACCCCCCCCCCCCCCCCCACGGTACAGTTCTCCTCCCCCCCGCTGTGTGGAGCGCTTCAGAGAAGTGAAGCTGCTCCCTGGGGACTTCGCCGGGACAGACCGTTTGCGGAGGTACTGTCCCGGCAACTGCTTTCAATTAGTACTGCCCCTCAGCCCCTCCCCTTTAATCCAGCTCGTGCCGGCGCTGCCTAAACTGCAAGAGGAGGGGGCGGAAACAGGAGGGAGGGAGCCAGAGCCGCGCTACACGCTGTCTGCGTCTGTCATACAGTGTGACAGACGCAGAGGCAGCCCAGAGCCAGCAGCATCAGCAAAGCGGGGAGAGCGCCTCTTCCGACCAGCGCCTCCCTGCTTTGCAGGAGCTGCTGAGCGGGTAGCGCCGGCACTGCCTCTACACATAGCTGATTCAACATAGTTCAGGGAATATAATAAAATGGTTTAGGTTGATATTATTTGATTTTCCTATTCATTTTCTTTTTCACCCTGTCTTAAAGAGCCAGATACTTTTTTTTTACAGTACTAATTTATAGTGCATTTAGTTTGGCCTATTTCTGCCTTAGCTGTTATGCTGTGTTCAAATTGACTTTTTGTGGGGTGTATAGAAAGGGCTGGAGCACTGTATTCAAAACTTTTGAATAGATTCCAGTTATTGACAGCGGGTGTGCTATTAGCTTTTATGTCCAGATAACAGTCTGTGATCGTTATTGACAATTTTTGTGCAGAGAGAATGAGCTTTTTATTTTACTTTATTTTGCTCTATGTTATATATTTTCTATAGTTTTAATTTTATTTTCATTGGATTTAATTTTTAATAACTTTAATGTGCTTTTTATGTGTTTTATAGCCACTTATTGATTATAACAAATTGTTCAGTGTTTCATCCAAAGGAACACTGTTAACTTTCATATTTTTCTCACTGCACAGACATTTTTATTTTATAGACATAGCATTTTTTTTAATACATATATTATATACTTAACTCTATTTCTTTATTATACAGGTTGAGTCTCCCTTATCCAAAATGCTTGGGACCAGAGGTATTTTGGATATGGGATTTTTCCGTATTTCGGAATAATTGCATACCATAATGAGATATCATGGTGATGGGACCTAAATCTAAGCACAGAATGCATTTATGTTACATATACACCTTATACACACAGCCTGAAGGTCATTTTAGCCAATATTTTTTATAACTTTGTGCATTAAACAAAGTGTGTCTACATTCACACAATTCATTTATGTTTCATATACACCTTATACACACAGCCTGAAGGTCATTTAATACAATAGTTTTAATAACTTTGTGTATTAAGCAAAGTTTGTGTACATTAAGCCATCAAAAAACAAAGGTTTCACTATCTCACTCTCACTCAAAAAACTCTGTATTTCGGAATATTCCGTATTTCGGAATATTTGGATATGGGATACTCAACCTGTATTACGTTTGGTACTCTTCCGTCTCATGAGGGTGCACCACATACAATTCATATTACGCACATTACAAAATGCATACATTGTGCAGGCATTCAAACCTGATTTAATTAAACATTCATACAGTATACTTCTGACAATTTCAATAATAGTATTTTTTTCAGACATAATACATTTGTTTTTCTGGGATTTGTGTGGGTGGAATTACAATCTGTAATTGAGTGCAATCTTTATACTATTTAAATGGACACCCAACATTATAGTGGGCACAGATTTCCTACCCCCTCTTTTTCTATCGAAGGAGACTAGTCACCTGTATTGGCCCTTATGGTTTTAGTGGTAGTATGACTTTGTAGCATAACATCTGTGTACTTTTTATTGTTACATTTATATAACAATATTGTTATACATGTTGAGTATCTCATATCCAAAAATTCCAAAATACGGAATATTCCGAAATACAGAATTTTTTGAGTGAGACTAAGATAGTTAAATCTTTGTTTTTTGATGGCTCTATGTGCACAAACTTTGTTTAATGCACAAAGTTATAAAAAATATTGGCTAAAATGACCTTCAGGCTGTGTGTATAAGGTGTATATGTAACATAAATGCATTCTGTGCTTAGATTTAGGTCCCATCACCATGATATCTCATTATGGTATGCAATTATTCCAAAATACGGAAAAATCCCATATCCAAAATTCCTCTGGTCCCAAGCATTTTGGATAAGAGATACTCAACCTGTATTCATAGAAATAACCCGTTTGATAATTGTATTACACTACCTATGGGAATTAGGGGGTCTATTTACTAAGTCCTACAGAGAGATAAAGGGGAAAGAGATAAAGTATCAGCCAATCAGCTCCTAACTGCCATTTTACAGGCTGTAGGCCTAATCTACAATCCATTACCCTGACATGTGGGGGGACGCCCAGCACAGGTCAAGTCCTCTTCGCATGCCGGATCCAGCCCCCTCAGAAACATGCGAAAGCATCGCATGGCGGCGATGCTTTCGCATGTTTAGTGTAGCCCTATGCAGAGGCATAACTAGGGTTTTTGGAGCCCAGGGCAAGATGAAGTGTGGTGCCCCCGCCCCCCCCCCAAAAAAAAACCATGAAAAAATGGGTGTGGCCATGCAGCAGAAGAGGTGTGGTCACATAACAGAAGGGGCATGGCCACTGAAAATGGGGCGCATCAAAATGACTATCACTTTCCCCTTGTGTCGTCTCTCAGCACACCTTCATTCAATTTTGCACATTACGGCAGTAGGGTCCCCTTTTTACACAGTATGCAGGCAGAGTCCCCTTTTTACACAGTATGCAGGCAGAGTCCCCTTTTTACACAGTATGCAGGCAGAGTCCCCTTTTTACACAGTATGCAGGCAGAGTCTCCTTTTTATACAGTACGCAGGCAGAGTCTCCTTTTTATACAGTACGCAGGCAGAGTCCCCTTTTTACACAGTACGCAGGCAGACTCCTCTTTTTACACAGTACGCAGGCAGACTCCTCTCTTTACACAGTACGCAGGCACAGTCCCCTTTTACACAGTACACAGGCAGAATTCCCTTTTTACACAGTACACACAGTGCCAGATACACATTGCCCCACAGTGCCAGATACACATTGCCCCACAGTGCCAGATACATATATGCCCCCACGGTGCCAGATACATATATGCCCCCATGGTGCCAGATACATATATGCACCCCACAGTGCCAGATACATATATGCCCCCCATAGTGCCAGATACATATATGCCCACAGTGCCAGATACACATTGCCAGATACACATTGCCCCACAGTACCATATACACTTTGCCCCACAGTGCCAGATTCATATATCCCCCCACAGTGCCAGATACATATATGCCCCCACAGTGCCAGATACATATATGCCCCCATAGTGCCAGATACACATTGCCAGATGCACATTGCCCCACAGTGCCAGATACACATTGCCAGATACACATTGCCCCACATTGCCAGATACACATTGCCCCACAGAGATACACATTGCCCCCCGCTCTCCGCTGCTGTCTGCTATGTGACGGGAGGAGAGCGCAGCGCCTCTCCTGCCCCTCAATGCACCATGAAGTCCGGTCTCCGGCTGCCGGCCGCGGGTATCTTGGCGCTGGTTCGTTAGCCAATCAGAGCTCTGATTGGCTAACAAACCAAATCAAGGAGACTCGCCCCGCCAACGGAGACCAGAGTAGACACTGAGCACATTGAGGGGCAGGAGAGGCTCTGCACTCTCCTCCCCTCACCTCACATAGCAGCAGCAGGATGGGGGACGGCCCAGGGGGCAGCGCAACAGTAGCGGGGGCAAGTGGGCATGATGCCCTGGCCGCCAGCGGTGCCCCCCTCTGCTGGGCCTACCTAGGCACCCAGGGCATATGCCCTGCTCGACCCCTCTTAGTTACACCTCTGTGCCTATGCGGCCTAGCTGCAAAGGCAGGCGGCTAACTGCAATGTTTCGGGTCGCAACGGCTGCGTTTGACGTCACACAGCCACCGTGGCCCATCCCGCATATGGACCAGACATGCCTGTGTTGTACCCACTGCGTCCCCCCAACGCTGATTTGATGCACCTTTAACGTTGCTGCAGTGCGGTTGGTGTGCGCATCTCTCTCTACTTTATCTCTTTCCAAAGCTTAGTAAATAAACCCCTAGGTAACTAATCTACTTTACTGCCTGGTGGTCCCGAGTACAGAAATATTGTCCTAAAACACATAAGGCAATGCACAGCCCCTCCATATAAGGTGTATATAAAGTCTACAATATATTTGTTAAGGTGCATACACACTGTGTGATATTTTAGTCAATATTGCTAATTTTCCCCCTTCTGAGCTATATTGACTAAAATATCGCACAGTATGCATGCTGCAAACGACAGCTGATGTGCATTCCCCTCTATGCTTGCAGCTTAATTTTTGATATGTCGGCCAAAACTGCATGTTAGGGTGGACAACGGGGTGATGTCACTGAGTGATATCGTTTGCGGTATCGCTCAGTGTGTATGCACTATGGGGGTCATTCTGACCTGATCGCAGGCAGCAACTTTTTGCTGACCGTGCGATCAGATAGACGCCGCCTATGGAGGAGTGTTTTTTTGCATAGCAAGGCTGCGATCGCTTGTGCAGCCATGCTGTGCAAAAAAAGTTTTGTGCAAAAGTAGACTAGAGCTAGACATACTTACCCTGTGCGATCACTCCAGCGTGGCAGGTCCATGAATTGACGTTAGACATCCGCCCTCCAAACACCTGGACACGCCTGCGTTCGGATCTCCGCGCCCTGAAAACGGTTAGTTAACTCCCAGATCCGCCTTCCTCATGTCAATCTTCTTGCGGTCGCCGCTGCAACCGCTTTCTTCGTTGGAGGCATCGCTGTCTGGCGACGGCAGTCACCGAGCAATGACGTGCCTGCACAATGCGGCCGCAGCGCCAGGGCCGGCGCCACCATTAGGCAGCTTTAGGCAGCTGCCTATGGGCGGCAGCACTTGAAAGGCGGCGCTGGGTGCAGCATAACAAAAAAAAAAATTGGGATGTCAGGCAACCGCTACCCATTAACTCGGTGTGTCAGATAAGCTATTACCACCTCCCCCTCTTGCGCCGGAGACAACAAAGCTGCTCGAGCCGGGGGGGGGGGGGGTTCGGCGGTACCTTCACCCGACGTGGAGAGGGCTTCCCCACCCCCGCCCTCCGTACGCCTCCCTCCGCCCCCTTCCGCCTATCCTCACCTCGCAACTCATCCTCATGCTGCCAAGAAGTGAGTAGCAGTGCAGGGAGGGACAGCCAATCGCCGCGCCATACATTGCTTCCTGGCAGTGTCCGGCGTCTGCTCTCCCTGGCCTGCACCTGTGTCCTCCGTGCAGCCGGGATTGAGCCATACCCTCTTTCACCGTGACCGCCGTGTGGGACGTTTAGGTTAGGTGTAGGCTGTGGGGGGAGGGTTAGGCACACCTGGGGAGGTTTAGGCTGCAGGAAGGGGGTGGTTAGGGTTAGGAGTAAGCTAGGGGGGACAATTAGGGTCAGGATGCGGGAAAGGTGTATTAGGGTTTGGGGGGGGGGGGTTAGGGATCAGGGTTAGTTTACTTAATTAGTAAGTGTCAGGATTTTAATCTCTGGGATGCCGCTGACGGTATTTTGGCATCCTAAGAGCCAAGATATATGTATTCCATAATATATATATAAATATATATATATATTTTACAATCAGCCCGGCACTCCGTTTTAGATGTTGATTGGCCCCGGTGCCCTCAGTGAGGAAGATAGTATATTGAATTGATACTGCGGCACTCGGAGTCGTTTAAAACGAGCAAAGTATAGTCAAAAAAAT
Source organism: Pseudophryne corroboree (assembly GCF_028390025.1). Classification (NCBI taxonomy): domain Eukaryota; kingdom Metazoa; phylum Chordata; class Amphibia; order Anura; family Myobatrachidae; genus Pseudophryne; species Pseudophryne corroboree. Next base: position 613,551,400 of record NC_086445.1, read on the forward strand.
GTACACATAGTCCAACATTTCGGGGTGCCTAAGCCCTTTGTCAAGGTGTGAAAAAGGGGTTAGACACCCCAAAACGTTGGACTATGTGATGTACATTTTTTTGACTGCACTTTGCTCGTTTTAAACGACTCTGACTGCCGCAGTATCAATTCTGTTCTATATATATATATTACAGTGCCTGAAGTGGGCCGGTATACTATGGTTTGGTATACCGGCACTTCTTCGAACACTGTCCCCCGCCGCAGCAAGCTGACCGCGGCGCTACTATTTCAAATCTGCCGCAGACCGGCAGCCAATCAGTAGCATCAGCTCCTGATTGGCTGCCGGTCCACGGCAGATTTGAAATAGTACAGTGCCCGGCACCCGTCCCTGAGCCCTGACAAGTGCGGCTGCAAGGTTCGGCTCCCGCATGCAGCATGATTACGCCAAGGCTCCGGCTCCTGCCCCCCTGACAGCTCCGCTGCCCGGCTTTCTCTTTCTTTGATAACAACTCCGGTGGCCTGCTCCCGCTCCACAGCACAGCTGCCTGGCTTCCGTATGCTGACACCCCCGGCTACCCGGCAACTGGTGAGCAGAGGGGAACTGATGGAGGAGAGTGTCAGGGTAGGGACAGTGTATGTGTGTAAATGTGGCTGTGTGTGTAAATATATATATGCATGTGTGTATACTGTATGTGGCGGTGAGTATGTAGATATGTGGCTATGTGTGTGGCATAATGTAAATTTCGGCTCATTCCATGTGGCATAATGTGAATTTCGTCTCATACTGTGTGCTATAATGTGATTTTCGGCTCATACCGTGTGCTATAATGTGATTTTCGGCTCATACCGTGTGCTATAATGTGATTTTCGCCTCATACCGTGTGCTATAATGTGAATTTCGGCTCATACTGTGTGCTATAATGTGATTTTCGGCTCATACCGTGTGCTATAATGTGATTTTCGGCTCATACCGTGTGCTATAATGTGATTTTCGCCTCATACCGTGTGCTATAATGTGAATTTCGGTTCATACCGTGTGCTGTAATGTGAATTTCGGGTCTCATACCGTGTGCTGTAATGTGATTTTCGGCTCATACTGTGTGCTATAATGTGATTTTCGGCTCATACCGTGTGCTATAATGTGATTTTCGGCTCATACTGTGTGCTATAATGTGAATTTCGGCTCATACTGTGTGCTATAATGTGATTTTCGGCTCATACCGTGTGCTGTAATGTGATTTTCGGCTCATACTGTGTGCTATAATGTGATTTTCGGCTCATACCATGTGCTATAATGTGATTTTCGGCTCATACCGTGTGCTATAATGTGATTTTCGGCTCATACCGTGTGCTATAATGTGATTTTCGGCTCATACCGTGTACTATAATGTGATTTTCGGCTCATACCGTGTGCTATAATGTAAATTTCGGCTCATACCGTATGCTATAATGTGATTTTCGGCTTATACCGTGTGCTATAATGTAAATTTCGGCTCATACCGTGTGCTATAATGTGATTTTCGGCTCATACCGTGTGCTATAATGTGATTTTCGGCTCATACCGTGTGCTGTAATGTGATTTTCGGCTCATACCGTATGCTATAAAGTGATTTTCGGCTCATACCGTGTGGTATAATGTGATTTTTGGCTCAAAGTGTGTGCTATAATGTGAAAGGGGCACCAGTACTAGAAAGTATAAGGGGTCCTACTATTGTGGTGCAAAATGTGTATAAGTGGTGGTAAACTACACTGAAGGCCTGCCCCCTATTGAGTGGCCACGCACTTTTCCATACCTCCACTTCAAAATTTCCACTTCGACCACTGTGTGTGTACACACACACACACACACACACACACACACACACACACACACGTTTTAAATGTATCCATGCTTGGCCAGAGGTGACTTAATTAGCACCTTAGTCAATTTGATTTAACCATCTGCAGAGCCATGGATATACCTAAAACCTGAACTGTTGGGGTGCCTTGAGGACCGCGTTTGGGATCCTCTGCCTTAACACAAACTGCTAAAACAACCCTAATATCCTATCCCTAAATTTTACCTGAGGGCTCGGTATTTTGGCAGGGGGGTGGTGGTGCTGACTATTTGCCTAGGGTGCTGAGAAACCTTGCACGAGCCATGCAATTCCGATTCAATTGCATGGCTGCGAAGAAGTGCAGCATGCGATCGGGTCGGAATGACCCCCTATGTCGACTGGCCTGGGGGAGAATGGAACACAGTGTGCAATATCGCTCATGGAGCGTATCGTACAGGGACCCTCATTCCGAGTTGTTCGTTTGCTAGCTGCTTTTAGCAGCCGTGCAAACGCTAAGCCGCCGCCCTCTAGGAGTGTATCTTAGCTTAGCAGAAGTGCGAACGAAAGGCGGCTACAAAATAATTTTGTGCAGCTTCAGAGTAGCTCCACACCTACTCCTAGCTTGCGATCACTGCAGACTATTTAGTTCTTGTTTTGACGTCACGAACACGCCCTGCGTTCGGCCAGCCACGCCTACGTTTCACCAGTCACGCCTGCGTTTTTATCTGGCACGCCTGCGTTTTTCCGCTCACTCCCTGAAAACGGTCAGTTGACACCCAGAAACACCCACTTCCTGTCAATCACTCTGCGGTCAGCAGTGTGACTTAAAAGCTTCGCTAGACCTTGTGTGAAACTACATCGTTCGTTGTAAGAGTACGACGCGCATGCGCATTGCGCCTCATACGCATGCGCAGAATTGCCGTTTTTTTGCCTGATCGCTGCGCTGCGAAAGCAGCTAGCAATCAACTCGGAATGACCACCAGTGTGTATGCACCTTGAGACTACTGTCTAGGACAAAATGGGTGTGGTATGAAAAGTTGATAGAATGTTTAATGGATGTTAGGTCCGCAGTGAAAAGGTAGACATCCATAAATGTTTATATGGTTAAAATGCTGCCATTTTCATAATGTCGACAATTATTGACATCAATTTTTTGCTTATTTTAGCCTAAACCATACCCCAAACCTAAACATAACCCTAAATCTAATATTAACCCCTAACCTTAAGCCTAACCCTAACAAACAAAAAGGAATTGTCAACATTCTGATGTAGACATGTTAAATGCTGACATTTTGACCTTGTTTTTGTTAATATTGACATTTTACTAGTCAACCCAATGTCCATGTCGACGTTCTGACTGGAAACCAACAAAACTCATATGTACTATACTAAATTGTAAATTACTTGCATGGAATATGTATAGTAAAAAGTAGGGATGAGCAGGTTTGGTTACCAGAGAACCGACCCTCCCCCTCTCCATCAACCTAGGGGATCCCCAATCGAGGAAAAACCTCAGGATCCCTCTGTTGGATCCTGAGGTTTTGCATCGGACGCCGGTCTCCATAGTCTGTCATGACTCTCAGCCAATCAGCGTGTCCCTATAGGATACAGTGGCCAAGATGGATGCCCCCACATCGCTAATAGCGCCGCTGCCCACACATGCTGACACAGCCGCCTGCACTGCCCACACTCCCACACTGCCGGCACCCCCGCACTGCCAACACTGCCAGCACCCCTGCACTGGAGACACTATCGGCACTCCTGCACTGAGGACACCTCATGCACTGACGACACCATGTGCACCGAGGACCCTTCCGGCACTGCCGGCACCCCTGCATTGGGGACACTGCTGACATTCCTGCACTAAGGACACCTCCGGCAATGCCGGCACCACCGCACTGAGGACACCACTGGCACCCCTGCACTGCTGACACTGCTGGCACCACCGCATTGAGGATACCGCTGGCACCCCTGCACTGCACTGAGGACACCGCTGGCACCCCTGCACTGCTGAAACTGCTGGCACCACCGCATTGAGGATACCGCTGACACCCCTGCACTGCCGACAATGCCGGCATCACAGCATTGAGGACACCGCTGGCACCCCTGCACTGCCGGCACCACCTCACTGAGGACACTGCTGACACCCCTGCATTGCTGGAACTACTGCTCTAAGGACACCACTGGCACCCCTGCACTGTCGACACTGCTGGCACCACCACACTGAAGACACCGCTGACAACCCCGCACTGAGGACCTTCTGTCACAGTAAGTGCACTATAGGTGTATCTAACCTGCACTGTATCCGACCTGCACTGTAACTCGTGCTGTATCTGACCCCCATTGTATTTAACCCGCAGTGTATCCAACCCACACTGTATCTGACCTGCGCTGTAACCAACCCACACTGTATCCGACCTGCACTGAATCCAACCCACACTGTATTTGACCCCTACTGTAACCTGCACTTTATCCGGCACATGCTGTCTCTGACCCACAATATATACAACAGTGTATGCGACCCGTACTGTATCTGACCTGCACTGTATCTCACACTGTATCTGACCTTGCACTGTAGCCAACCCTTACTGTATGCGACACGCACGGTATCCAGCCTGCACTGTAGACTACACTGCATCCAAGCCACACTGTATTCAACCCACACTCTGACCTGCACTGTAACTGATCTGAACTGTATCCCTTATTGTATTAACCTACACTGTATCTCACACTGTATCTGACCTTGCACTGTAGCCAAACCTCACTGTATGTGACACGCACTGTATCCAACCTGCACGGTAGACTACACTGCATCCAACTCACACTGTAGACTACACTGTATCCAACTCACACTGTATCCAACCCGCACTCTGACCTGCACTGTATCTGACCCAAATGTATTCTGCATTGTATCCAACCTACACTGTATCTCACACTGTATCTGACCTTGCACTGTAGCTAACGTGCACGATATCCAACCCACACTCTGACCTGCACTGTATCCAACCTGCACTGTATCCAAGCCGCACTTTAACCTGCACTGTATCCAACCCACACTTTATTCGACCTGCACTGTATGCAATCTGCACTATATACAACCCTCAATAAATTCCACCTACACTGTATCCAACCTGCCCTGTATCCACCTGCACTGTATCTGACCCACACTGTAACCTGCATTGTATCCGACCCGCTTTGTATCCAACCTGCACTGTAACCCGCACTGTGTCTGACCTGCACTGTATCCGACCAGCACTGTAACCTGGTCAATATTTAACTGTGTGTCCCAAAGTATTCCGCAATGTACTACGCAGATACGGAATGCTGTTTTTTGTGATAGGGGAGATTTTGGGGAGCTGCGTGACAAAATGACTGTTTGATTGGGGCTTTACATGGGCACAGAGAGCCAGTTGTCAGTGACCCAGGGCCCCCAGGAGGGAGGTACAGACTGGGCACTGAGAATAGGCATGTGTACTTGTGTAGTGGGCATCAATGTCTGCCGTAGCGATTTTACACATGGCTTCACGTTTTTTTTTTCTTTGCTGTTTGGTAACTACTTCATGGCAATGATATTCTACACACGATTCTCATGAAATTTCTGTGTTGGATTGTATTCTATTGATAGTACTTGTGAGTTGGTTTGATTGGTTATTGGTAATACAGTACTAATTTGTAAAACATTTTTAAACAGAAATAACTGCCGTGTGTTTGTGCCACTGCTCTGTTGCTTAGTTTAGCCAGCCAGGCTTTGGCCTATGTTGGTGAATAATATTGTGAACAGTTCGGTGGTCAAATTTGACTGGAAATTAGTGGAAATTAATGTTATTGAGGTTAATAATACTGTAGGAACAAAAACACCACCAAATTCTGTTATTTTAGCTGTTTTGATGATTTTTTTGAAAAAATCCAGATCCAAAACCAAAACCTGCTAGGGTGGTTTTGGCAAAACCAATCCAGATCCAAAACACGAAGGCGAACCAGATCCAACACCAAAACACATAACACAAAAAATGGCCCGGTGCACACCCCTAGTAAAAAGCTGATGTGGCATTTGACAAGAAGTAAATGTGTAATGACATCTGTGGAAAGTCTCTGCTTGCTCTGATCCCATAATAATATAGTTTTCACAATTGGAATACTGTATTCAAACCCTGTTTGCCTTCCTATTCTTCATATGTGCTTTTTAACTGATGTTTTATTATTACAAATGTACTATTTTTATACATAACATAAACTGTTAGAATGGTTTAGCAAACATTTCTCTTACAAACAAATCTACAAATGAATGAGGGAAAAATAAATAGGGAGATTTCTGATTGTCTACAGCAGGATTCCTCAACCTTTGCCATGTGTGCACCTACGAATATCTGCGACAGATTTAGGGATGGCCTGTATGACTTCACTAAATTACTGCAACATACAATAATAAAATGTATACAAAACAAGCTACATGCAGTTTGTCTGGTATACATTTATATGTATTAGGGGTGACTGGAATAAATCAATCAATTTCTGTAGGTAGTTGAGATAACTCAATACACATTTTATTTTTATCTAGTAAACACTTTTTCCACCTTCGTATTTTCTTTCTTTCTTATTTTTAAATGTTATCAACAGAGTATGTATGTTTGTGATAAAGTATTTGTGTGACTTTCTTTATGTGACTTTTTAAAGACTGTTTAGCTAAAGCACAGGGGGATTCCATCTAGTAAACATGTGTTATCGCACAGTCACACTACCTCCAAGCCCTTGAGAAATAAAAGCAGTGTATGCAAATTAGTTCTTTGTATAATAATAAAATAGAAGATCAGGAGTATTGTTGTCCCATTGGTGTAGCTGAATGCTGGTTTCGGTACAATAATTTCCAGTTCATTGATTCACAAAGCCATTCTCCTTATGATATGTTTAACATAAATACCACAGCACTGACTCATTGTCAGCATTGGGTGTCCAAGATTAAATGTCTTACCCTCATTTCACCTACTGTATTCAACTTTAGTTTTAGACGTCATTCCTTCAGTGAAAGCTGCAGCTAATTAATGTCACAGAATAGACTGGTAGTTAATGGTAAAGACTAGATTTTAAACTCAAGTAAAGGTGAATAGTAGTCTATTTTTGATACTGAATAATAAAATATTCTGAGAAGTTACAATAAGAAGAGTTAGAAAGTACATAGTTTCGAATCTACTACAGGTATGGATGGCTGTTTATTTGACTTTGCATCACTACGGTTCAGAATTCTACTTCCATATAAACTCTGTAATCTGGGAGAAAATCACTGGCTAGAACTATGGAATTTGGATACAAAAGACATACAGATATAGGAGGGTATCCAATTAGAAACGAAAATGTTCCTTTTTTGCATGAAAACACATAGCATACGCGAAAAACCACGGACCTATGTATCTTTGTGGCCGTAATCGGCAAAAAATGCATGCTTATTGAGGATTTGGTTCCACCTCCCCGAGGAGGAGAGCGTACCCCTAAATCACACACACACGGCAAAGCCTGTAAAATGAATTTGGATAATAATAACCCTTTTATTTAGAGCTATTATAATAATATGCAGCACAGGCGAGCATACCCCTAAACCACACACACACACACGGCAAAGCCTGTAAAAATTATTTGGATAATAATATACGTAAAGTATATAACCCTTTTATTTGGAGTAAATAATATACAGCCCATGACACCACCACTGGACTTATGACAGCACAAGATACCACCACTGGACTGATGCAGCACAAGACACCACCACAGGACTGATGCAGCACAAGACATCACCACTGGACTGGACTTATACAGCAACACTGGACATATGGCAACAGAGGACACCACCACTGTGACTTGACTGATGCAGCACAAGACACCACCACTGGACTGATGCAGCACAACACAGCACCACTTGTCTGGACTTATACAGCAGCACTGGACATATGGCAGCAGATGACACCACCACTGTGACTGGATTGATGCAGCACAAGACACCACCACAGGACTGATGCAGCACAACACAGCACCACTTGTCTGGACTTATACAGCAGCACTGGACATATGGCAGCAGATGACACCACCACTGTGACTGGATTGATGCAGTACAAGACACCACCACAGGACTGATGCAGCACAACACAGCACCACTTGTCTGGACTTATACAGCAGCACTGGACATATGGCAGCAGAGGACACCACCACTGTGACTGGACTGATGCAGCACAAGACACTACCACTGTACTGATGCAGGACAACACAGCACCACTGCACTGGATTTATACAGCTACACTGGACATATGGCAGCAGAGGACACCACCGCTGTGACTGCACTGATGCAGCATAAGACACCACCACTGTGACTGGATTGATGCAGCACAAGACACCACCACAGGACTGATGCAACACAACACAGCACCACTGGACTGGACTTATACAGCAGCACTGGACATATGGCAGCAGATGACACCACCACTGTGACTGGATTGATGCAGCACAAGACACCACCACTGGACTGATGCAACACAACACAGCACCACTGGACTGGACTTATACAGCAGCACTGGACATATGGCAGCAGAGGACACCACCACTGTGACTGGACTGATGCAGCACAAGACAGCACCACTGGACTGATGCAGCACAACACAGCACCACTGGACTGGACTTATACAGTAGCACTGGACATATGGCAGAAGAGGATACCACCACTGTGACTGGACTGATGCAGCACAAGACACCACCACTGGACTGATGCAGGACAACACAGCACCACTGCACTGGATTTATACAACTACACTGGACATACGGCAGCAGGGGACACCACCACTATGACTGGACTGTTGCAGCATAAGACACTACACTAGACTGAGTAGCACAAGACAGCACTGGAATCGCCACCCCACTCCCCCTCCCGCACAGACACTGATGACGGAGACACGTCCTCTCACTACACTCTCCAATGCCGGAGTGAAAATGGTGGCGACGCGCGGCTCCTTATATAGTATTCAAAACCTGCGAGAATCTGACAGCGGGATGATGATGTTTTGCCTCGTTCTGGTTTCCAAGTCAAGCAGGAAACCTGAGCCAGGCTCGGATCCGGGCTCAGGTAGTGAAGTCCCAAGGGGTTCGGTTTTCAGGGAACCGAACCCGCTTATCTCTAGTAAAAATCTAGTAAAAAAATGGGTAGTTTGGCCTAGATAAAATGCATCTTAAAGAATAATGTGGAGAAAAATTTAAGTTTTTTTTATTGAACAATATGGCAGTGGTTCCCGAAGTTTTTTGAATCACGGCGCGCTAGAGTATCAGAATTTTTTTCACGGCACCCCTAGGCCAAAAGTTTCTTATTGATCTATTTAGAAAGCAATATTAAATAAAGTAAATTGTGTTTATATGTCAACCTTAGGTTCAATTATGTGGTAAGAGACAAGATTTGCTTTTGTTTGTCCGCATATGTTATGATTGGCAGCCACCAGCACTGGTTATGCCTGTTACATTGACCATAATTAATGCCATACGAGGACCACTAAAACTGCATAGCCACCAATGCACAAACTGTGTGGCTCTAGCTGTATGATTCCAGCAGTTTGTTTTCTATATTAAGAGTCATTCATCTCTCAGTCTATCAGTGCATAACTCATGTGGGAAATGTCGGGCAAGCAGAATGTATATACAGCCACTTGCCAGTCCGTTGGATCAGAATCTATTTTTTTTTATTTCGTCAAGACCCTGGATGAATACTGGACATGAGGACTGACCTGTGCAAGTTACAGGTGAGCAGGGCCATAACTAGGTATGTGCGAAGTGTGCCACCGCACATATCACTGCAGGGTAGGGGGCGCTGTTGGCAGCACTTGTCAATTATCTGTTTTAATTACTTTCACTTGTAGCTTACCCCCTTTTTGAAGCCCAGTATCTCCTGACCGCCCCTGTCTCCTTCCATTGCTACTACCTATACAACAGTCATTAATGTAACTTGAGAGCTCTTTGTTATTCAGTCACACTGTCCTTTGTTACATTTCAAGATGCTGACATTCCCGAGATTCAAAGTATTTGAAGCTTACCTTGTACTTTGTGAAAACAACAGCAAAGTCAAGTCTCAGAGAGAGAGAGCAAGATACAGCAGACAGAGAGAGAGCACCCCTTTTTCAGATACAGCACACAGGCCACCCCCACCTGCCGCACACCACGCTCACACTCTCCAATGCCGAAGTGAAGATGGTGCCGATGCACGGGGACTTATATAGAATCCGAAACCTGCAAGAATCTGACAGCGAGATGATGAAGTTTTGCCTCAATGTAGTTGAGGCGGGCGGGAAAACCCGAGCCGGGCTCGGATTGCAAAGTTCGGGTTGGGGGGGAAGCAGTGGTTCAGTTCTCAGAGAACGGAACCCGCTCATCTCTAATATATAAGTGGGTGGGAAGCGGGAAGCGGATCTGCACGCTGTGGTCTATTAAAGTATAATCTGTTTGTTTTATATGTATCCTGGCGAAAGGTGCCAATAAAGTAGCGCCTGAAATGTTGAATGAAGCTTGTGTAGCTGCTACATTACTTTAAACCCATGGAGTGCTGCCTGTTTTTTTGTCCTATATATATATATATATATATATATATATGTACTGTGTATATACTGTGTGTGTGTGTGTGTGTGTGTGTGTGTGTGTGTGTGTGTGTGTATGTATGTGTATATATATATATATATGTATATATGTATATATTCTTTTTTAGAATTTCCAAAATTCTGTGTTAGCAGTATTGGATAATATTAGTTTGAGCTGTAACATATACAGGCTTACCCTTCAAATGTTTCTTTTTTTCATGTTGCCAAGTGAATACAACTGTTGCCAGGTAACAAGAAACACTATGTGCTGCCCATTTGATTTTGATGTCTGTCGCATAACTAATGTAACATTCTCCACTGTTTTCAAGGACATTGTCATCTATTGAATTACGTTTTTAACAAACACTAAGCATTGTCCTATAAATATCAAAACTAGATCTAAAATAATTTATTTTAGCAAACAGTATAATGTATTGTCTCTGTATTATATAAAATAAGACTAATAATATTGTATTTATATTTTTATCTGAGAATAATAAACATTATATGCACATAGAAAGTAGTCATACCTGTATATCATATAGATCATTATGAATAGCAAGGACATTATTAGATTTTTTTGTCAGTGTGTGTCAGTTTGGGTTTCATTAATAATGGCAGAATGTTCTGTTGCTATGCAAGGGATACGGTCGTTAGGTCGACACAGCTTAGATCGACAGTCATTAGGTCGACCACTGAAGATTGACACGGGCATTAGGTCGACATGCACTAGGTCGACATGGGTATTAGTTTGACATGTACTAGGTCGACAGGTCAAAAGGTCGATATGAGTTTTTCACATTTTTAATTTTTTTGGGACTTTTTCATACTTTACGATCTCTGTGAACTACAATTGGGAACGGTAACCTGTGCAAGGGGACACGGTGCACTAATTGGGGTTCCCCGTGACTTTACGAATAAAACAACACCAAAAAAGTCCAAAAACTCATGTCGACCTTTTCAACTGTCGACCTAGTACATGTCAACGTAATGCTCATGTTGACCTAGTGCATGTCGACCTAATACCCATGTCGACCTTCAGTGGTCGACCTAATGACTGTCGACCCATACCCATATGCAGGTAGGGACTGGGTGTCAGTGTACATACTATGGCCCAGATTGATCAAGCCTTGGAGAGTGATAAATTGCACAGTGATAAAGTACCAACCAGTCAGCTCCTAACTGACATGTTACAGGCTGGGTGTGAAAATGACAGTTAGGAGCATGCTAAGAGCAATTATTATGTTTTTGTTTTGTATCACTTGGCCTAGGCTGCTAATAGCATACACAGGTGGTCCAGGGCTCTCCGTGACGCTGCGGCTGGCGCGGCTCAGTGACGTCATCATTTAAGGACCGAGACCCGGCGGGTGGCGGGCGCCACGGACTCCCCTTGGACAGGTATAAAGGTATGTGTTTCTACTATGTATGTTTATGTCCTGATGAAAATGTTAATGTGAATAACATTGAAACGTTGACCACACAACGACTGAGTGTCTTCATTTCCCCATCCGGGAGCCATGAGTGCCGCTGATTGTCTTGTATATTTATGGACACCCGATTTGGGGTCGTTACTTGGATGGCACCGGCTTATTGACTTTATAGTATTTCTGGACGGAGTGCTGCTGATTCTCACACAATATATTGTGACATGCTGCCCTTGCTGGAAAACATGTCTCTCTGCAAGCACCCACAGCAAACATTTTATCTATTCTAAAGGAGCATACCTTTTACTGGACATTATTCGTTCCACTGTTTGTCAGTCTACACCTGTTTTGTCAGCACAATTGCACTTTAATTGCTTGGTTTTTGTCTTGGCTGCAACCACAATCTTCACCAATGACTACTCAAATTGATGCAGGTGTTGATGCACTTATTGCTGCCATTGAATTATCTCAGGGAGAAACATTCAGTTATTCTGACACTGATGCAGTCAAAATACGTTTTAAAGAGAATTTAACTCCTACCGGTGATGGTACTGACAATATTCAGTTATACAGAGAACTGCTTAAATTAAAACGCAAGGAACAGGATTATTATTACCACGGCGTCACCCTATCGGATTATCATAGGGAAGGCAAAATCCCTCGCGGATTTCGCATAAAGAATGTCCCCACCATTGGACGGTTTAACGTTCAGTTCTGTAAAAAATGGATCTCCATTTTAAACAAGTGTTCTTATGATTTAATTATTTTAGTTATTGAGGAGGTTACCAGAGAACTAACAACTATACGCACAAAAATCGATACGTTTGAGATCTCTCACAAAGTCACCTTGGAGGCGGATGCCTCTAACGATTGGTATAATAAGATCAACAATCAGATTGACAACTATCGCAAAGATCTCATCCAATATAAGAGAAATAATTGGAGAAGGTCAATAACGACTATCTAAAACGACAAGTGTATCCGTGGATCTCTGGCACCCAACAAATAAAAGGCCCTACCAGACGTCGTCCGTACAATCGATTTCGGGCAACACAACTTGATACAGAAACATCCACAGATGGCTCAGCATCTGTCAGTGAAAATGATTCACAAGCAGGCCTCCCAGGTCGTCCCCCTTTAGGGGCTTGTACTCGAGCACAGAGAGTAGACCCCGACGGCGGTACACGCGGAGGGGGGGGGGGGGGGGGCAGAACAAAAGGGAGAGGAGGAGGAACGGGACAAACTCCACACACACGACGGAAATGATACATAATCTGTCCAGCAGAAGTTTTTCTTCCATTGAGAACAAACTTTTAGCAAAAGGCCTCAATTTTGGGGGTAATTCCAAGTTGATCGCAGCAGAATTTTTGTTAGCAAATGGGCAAAACCATGTGCATTGCAGGGGAGGCAGATATAACATGTGCAGAGAGAGTTAGATTTGGGTGGGGTGTGTTCAATCTGCAATCTAAATTGCAGTGTAAAAATAAAGCAGCCAGTATTTACCCTGCACAGAAATAAAATAACACACCCAAATCTAACTCTTTCTGCACATGTTATATCTGCCTCCCCTGCAGTGTACATGGTTTTGCCCAATTGCTATCAATAATCCTGCTGCGATCAACTTGGAATTACCCCCTTTGTTCCCACCAATACCATCGATCCGTTTGAGTGGAAAATAGAGCAATACAAATTAGGCAGACAATTAAGACTAAAAGAACATTTCAATTCTTGTCCTCCCACTGCCATTGATGACAACACGTTACCTGCTACGCTACGTAGAAAATCAAAATTTGACCCAACATCACAGAACCAGGCGATCCGCACTTACTGTAAAACAGTGGATCACCAAGTACAGGGCTACATCAAACAAGATCGTCACAACCATTCAAACCTCACTAAAAATGAATGGGAAGCATTACGTAGATTGAGTAAATATGACGATGTAGTATTTCGCCCGGCCGATAAGGGCGGGGCCCTAGTGGTTCAGAATACTTCCGATTATGTTGCAGAGTTAAACCATCAACTGGACGATATTCATACATATCGAAAGCTACCACATGATCCCACAGCACGCTTTAAACGTGAATTGGATTTAATTCTATCAAGAGCATTTAATGATGGACAGTTAACCAAGGAAGAAGTTGATGCACTAACAACCCAGTTTCCTGTCACACCCATCCTCTATTCCGTCCCTAAAATTCATAAGAACAGTCTCACCCCACCTGGACGACCAATTATTTCCTCACGAGATTCCCTTTACCAATTTGTTTCCGTTTTTTGGGATTTTTATTTACAGCCTTGTATCCAAGCTAGAGACTCCTGCCTAAAGGACACTACGGATTTATTAAATCAACTTGACAAGCTATCAGCAATTCCACCTAGTTGCATACTGGCCACCATTGATGTTAATAACCTGTATACATGTATACCCCATGATCAAGGTCTTTCAGCAGTGAGGTCTCTAATTACTAACAATATTGCATATAAGGGACCCAGTATTGATATCTTTATGGAATTGCTACAACTCACCTCACAGCGCAATTATTTTATGTTCAATAATCAATATTTTCTCCAATTACAAGGTTGTTCCATGGGAAGTAATGTTTCCCCATCTTTTGCTAACAGTTTTATGTTTCAGATTGAAGATGATTTATTTTTCTCAGATACTACCATTTCTTCCAACATTTTGTTGTATTTGCGATTTATAGATGACCTGTTGGTATTATGGACAGGCACCAAAGAGGCATTAATAACACTTATTGAAACACACAATGAGTCCTCATCTCCTGTAAAATTGACATACAGTATTGATAAGATTAGCGTCAATTATCTTGACGTACAAATTATGATTTCTGACAACAAAATTGTCACCGACATGTATGTGAAACCTACGGATCGTAACAACATTCTACTTCCTTCTAGCCACCATCCCATTCGATTACGCAAAGGGCTCCCATACTCACAAGTGCTCAGAGTACGTAGGATAGTTAGTGACGAGACAAAAGTGAGTACAGCATTAGACAAAATGATAGGAAAATTTGCAGATAGAGGTTACCAACTCTCTGAACTGCAATCCATAAAAACGAAAGTTATGAGAATTCCTAGATCAAAATTATTAAAAACAAAGAAAAAAACATGTCTTAACAAATTTATTTGGGTTAATAAATGTAACACTTTAAGTCATGAAATTAATCATGTCAGCAAAAACTTTTGGCCCATAATACAATCAGACAAACAGCTGAGCTCACTATCGAACATCAGCTTAATGCCCGCATACAAACGGGGACGCAATTTGCGTGACCATTCAGTCAAAACTAACATTCAATTTCCACCACCTGTGGCATCCACCACCAAAACCTTTTTAAATCCACAAAGGGCTGGATGTGTTAATATGCCTGGGTTGCACTACGTGCAATCATATGATAGTAGGTACTAGCTTTTGCCACCCGTATACAGGCAAACGGTTTAAAATCCGATATAGCCTAACATGTTCCACCAAATTTGTAATATACTTGTTAAGTTGCCCCTGCGGACTACACTATGTCGGCAAAACTGAATGCTCGTTCAAAGAACGCATGGCCGGACATAGGACATCGATCCGAGCAGCTTTAACTACTGGTAGAAGCGACCAACCCGTCGCACGACATTTTGTAAATGCCAAACACTCACTAGCCGTTCTTAAACATCAGATCATTGATCATGTCCCTCCACTCAAACTAGGTGGCAATAGGGGACTCATGTTACTTAAAGCTGAAGCCAGGTGGATTTTTTTATTAGACACTTTGTCGCCCAGAGGGCTCAACGAGCACTCGGGCTTACACTGTTTTCTCTAATATTTATTACTTTCTTGTTCACTGGTAGACAATTTTTCCTAATGTCATTTTTTCCACCATCAGGTGTTAGTCCAACCCACATAGCTGTTTAGCATAATATTATACGATCTTAGGCTGGGGAGTTCCCTCCAAGACTTAATGTAATCTTTTATATTTCCCTTATAGGGTTAATAAGGAGCACTACTAGGTTAACATGTTTTGACTTTATTATTGCAGCCCATAACAGATTGTGCATCACACTGCTTCCATTTATGCTACTTTATGTTGCTACATTTCAGTTACTGTGTGTTTAAGATGTTGCTAAACACCCAAGCTAATTTCCAGCATGTAAGAGCAATTATTATGTTTTTGTTTTGTATCATTTGGCCTAGGCTGCTAATAGCATACACAGGTGGTCCAGGGCTCTCCGTGACACCGCGGTTGGCGCGGCTCAGTGACGTCATCATTTGAGGACCGAGACCCGGCGGGCGGTGGGCGCCACGGACTCCCCTTGGACAGGTGTAAAGGTATGTGTTTCTACTATGTATGTTTATGTCCTGATGAAAATGTTAATGTGAATAACATTGAAACGTTGACCGCACAATGACTGAGTGTCTTCATTTCCCCATCCGGGAGCCGTGAGTGCCGCTGATTGTCTTGTATATTTATGGACACCTGATTTGGGGTCGTTACTTGGATGGCACTGGCTTATTGACTTTATAGTATTTCTGGACGGAGTGCTGCTGATTCTCACACAATATATATATATATATATATATATATATGTACGGCAGTATCACTGGACTGGACTTACTACTGTAATTGTATATATATATATATATATATATATATATTGTGTGAGAATCAGCAGCACTCTGTCCAGAAATACTATAAAGTCACTGAATTTATACGGCAGGATCACTGTAATTATACCCCGGTACCACTGTAATTATACGGCAGGCTTACTGTAATTATACAGCAGGATCACTGTAATTATACGGCAGGATTACTGTAATTATACGGCAGGATTACTGGAATTATACGGCAGGATTACTGGAATTGTACGTCAGGATCACTGTAATTATATGGCAGGATCACTGTAATAATACGGCAGGATCACTGTAATTATACGGCAGGATTACTGGAATTATACGGCAGGATTACTGGAGTTAGACGGCAAGATCACTGGAATTATAAGGCAGGATTACTGGAATTATAAGGCAGGATCACTGGAATTATACGGCAGGATTCCTGTAATTATACGGCAGGATCACAGAATTATATGGCAGGATTACTGGAATGATACGGCAGGATCACTGTAACTATACGGCAGGATCACTGGAATTATACAGCAGGATTACTGTAATTGTACGGCAGGATCACTGGATTTATACAGCAGTACCGCTGGACATATATATGGCAGTACCGCTGGCAGGGCCGGTTCTAGACCTTGCGGCGCCCAGGGCGAAAGTTTCCTTTGGCGCCCCCCCCCCCCGAGAAGGCGAAACAGGGTTAGTGCGTGTCAAAGGCGCGCGTAAAAAAATGGGGGCGTGACTTCATAGGAAAGGGCGTGGTCCATTTGGCTCCCTGTAGTTTTGCCCCCTGTAGCGTTGTGCACCCTGTAGAGCTGTGCCCACAGTAGCTGTTGTGCCCCCTGCAGTTGTTGTGCCCCCTGCAGCTGTGCCCCCAGTAGCTGTTATGCCCCCTGTAGTAGCTGTTATGCCCCCTGCAGCTGTGCCTCCAGTAGCTGTTATGCCCCCTGCAGCTGTGCCCCATCAGTTGTGACCCCAGTAGTTATGCCCCCTTAGTGTGCCCCCATAAATTGTGTCCCCAGTAGTTGTGCCCCCTGCAGCTGTGCCCCCAGTAGTTGTGCCCCCCTTAGTGTGCCCCCAGTAGTTGTGCCCCCCTTAGTGTGCCCCATTAGTTGTGGCCCCAGTAGTTGTGCCCCCCTTAGTGTGCCCCTGCAGCTGTGCCCCCATTAGTTGTGGCCCCAGTAGTTGTGTCCCCTACAGCTGTGCCCCATTAGTTGTGGCCCCAGTAGTTGTGCCCCCCTTAGTGTGCCCCCTGCAGCTGTACCCACAAGTAGCTGTGCACCTAGTAAAAAAAATAAAAAATACTTACCAGCCCCGTTCCTGTTTTCGACCACTGCACTCTGTCTCCGCAGCCAGCACTGCTCCTCTGATCTATGGGAGAGACGTGACGATGTCTCTCCCATAGCGCTGCACAGAAAGGTCCTCTCCGCGAAGGGAAACTAGACGCTAACTCACTGCGCATCTAGATTCCCTTCGCGGAGAGGACCTTTTCAAAACCACCGCCACCATCCTAGTTAGTAGCGTCTCTTGGCACGGCGGCAGCGCCCCCGGGACAGCGGCGCCCCGGGCTAAAGTCCTGCTTACCTTTGGCAAAAGCCGCTACTGACCGCTGGACATATACAGAAGGATCACTGGACATATACGGCTGTACCACTGGACATATACGGCAGTACCACTGGATATATACGGCAGCACAGGGACACCACCACTGGACTGATGCAGGACCAGTGGCAGAACTAGAGTGTGGTGGGCCCAGGTGCAATAATATGCTCTGGGCCCACCCCCACCCCCACCAGTGCCGTAACTAGGCATTTTAGCGCTGTGTGCAAGAAATGGCATTGGTGCCCCCCCTCTATGCAAGATAGGGGCAGTGCGCGCCACAGGCACGCAAAAAATATATAGGGGCGTGGCTTCATGGGGAAGGGGCATGGCCACAAAATAAAACCAATTCATACTACGGTGCACAGTAGTCTCCATTATTCAAATTACGCTGAACAGTAGCGCCACTACACCAGGTAGAGCCCCTTTTTACACATTACGGCAGACAGTCCCCCTTTTTACACATTACAGCAGGCAGCTTCCCCTTTTTACATGTCGAAGTCAGAAAATATTACAGTACACACATCACATACAAACATCACACAGATGGCCTCCATGCGCGTACTTATTCTGCCGTGCGTGCACGTACTCGCAAATTGTGTATGATCGCTCACGCGGTTGCACGTGTTAGCGCGTGGTATGAGTAATTACGGAGGCATTTGTACTCGCATGGAAAAGCCACAAAGACATATTATATATTTAATCCATATAATGCATAAATCACCCACTGTCTGCTCATCCTTCTAATAGCATGAAGATGGTTCACACATAAATTATCCTCCCAGAAACTCTAATACAATGTACCAGATGGCCTTGTTTACGCAAAGCTTTGAAATCCTATGAAGAAGGCAAATACCTTTGGTTACTCCCATTGTTCTAGAGTTGTCCAGTATCTGTCGAAGACAATAAATACTGGATTGTCATTGTCTTATCTGAAGACAGGACAAACAAAAAGACAATATCCAGGAACCTAGTTTGAAGAGAAACTCAATTTGCAATAGCTGACAAATTACAAACCAGAAATTTAAATAGCTAAGGTAATTCATGGTCTGAACTCTTGGAAATGTGTGTGTGTTTTATATATATATATATATATATATATATATATATATATATAGAATAAGAGATCCTTTTTGCGCTCTAAAATTGGACCTATACCTTTGATTGTACTCAATAATTTTATTAAGGGGCAAGCTTCTACACAGAGATGGTCCCCTGTCGAACAAGACCAAAAATAGAAATCAAGAAATAGTATATCTCTGTGGAGCGCACTTAATGACTGAAATAAATATATTTATGTATAATACAATTTAATATGGTTATATTGGTTTCTGACAAAAAGAGGATGACATCTGTCGAATACTGGGACTGAGGCAACCTGCTGAAGGCCTAACAGTTATGTGTGTGCACTACGGGATAGTACGTATATTATGTATACATCCAATAAGCAAAGGGTTCTCATATTCACTAGTATAATATGAAAGCATAACAGAATCCATCTTGTTTCTAGCTAGATGATATAGCAAATTCATCTTGAACTTTATACACACCCTGAGAGAAAAACAACTTTGTTGGCTAAGTATTGTTTCCACATACGCACTTTCTAAAAGCTCATAGAGACCAGATGTAATTCCTAATATGGACACAGTTGAAGCTCACGAGTATCTTGTTAGTATTCTTGACAATTGTCCCAATATTGCCTAACATTGTATTCCAGAAGAATGAAATCATATGGGAGGGATATACAAAAGGGGCGTTACTTTGTATTATATAAAACTCATTGTTGATACGTGTATGTTGTTGTTAAATGATTTGACACAGGACGAGAGAATGCTACCTCTCCCCTGTATACGGGCGTGGCCCTTTGAATAAATAATAATTGATTTTTATAAATCCATTTTCAATTCATTCTTTTACCTAACAACCCAAACAGCAACAAGATGGTTAATTTAGTAAATCCAAGAGAATTCAACAGATGGGGGCTATGTCCTTGGAACTATAGATCTCGATCTCTTCATCAAATTCTCAAAGGGGTGTGCCAGCCAGCCAGCAGCTGATGATGGAAGGAACATACCAAGTCATTACAGCACTGGTAAGTATAGAATACCATGGTATGTGCTATATTCCAGTACATGCTGTTTCTATACCTGCCAGCTGTCTGTGTGATTGTATTTTTTATAATATGAGAATTATGAGTGGAGAGATTGACAAACTAGTAAAATAACCCAGGGACCTGTTTGTTGTTGCTTGTTTGTAAAATTAATACCAAAATTATGTCCAAATCGGTTGAAGGACCAAGTAACTCGGAAATGATGATTGACAGATGCTGTTGCATGTAAATAAGAACACCAAAATTAATTCAAAGATTTGAGCAAAGAAACAGTGACCTGTGTTTTTCACTCTATGAATGATTGCGTGAATAAGTGCTTTGGACCAAGAGCCAAATAAAGTAAAAAGCACATAGATCACCTCCCCTTGTTAGTCAGCTACACGTGTGTAAGAAGGGTACATTAGAAAAAAAATAGAGTGAACAACCCGAGGTTATAGGGATTATATGTAACTGAGTGTAAGTATATATTGCAATACTGAGCTGCTAAGAGCTGCTGGTTGTTTTAACCATAAGAGGTGTTGTGCTAACCATAACAAGGCATGTTGCTTTATGATTGTAGTTGTGATAAGAGGATCTACTGCAGCTTCCCAGTTGACAGACGTGTCGCGTGTGTGAAAAATTGCAGGGATTGCGAATTTTTCCAGCGTATGGGAAGGGCAGGGAGGATTAACCCTAAGTGTGCATATCATGTATGGAAGAAATATTCCATAGAAGCACAAATTTTGTATAGTACTGTGACAAAGGGTACAGTATATGTTTTGCATTTCAATCATGCTGTATAATATTGGCCTGATCAACCAATACTAAGCGTATTTTGAAATCGGCAAAACTGTTGAAATTTGCAAGAAATTGAAGTTTGCAAACTGTATTTAAATTTTTGTATTATGGTTTTGTGGGTGGAACATAATGTTCAGTTAAGTATATTCTCAGATCTGTGTCTAATAGAAACCTTCTGTCTGTGATTGGCATGGTTACAAGTTTTGAAATAATAAGGGTTATATATATATATATATATGTATATATATATATATATATATATATTTGTGAACGGAGGAAACAAAAGTTGATGTCCGTGTTCAAATGGCTTTTGGCAGATCTGTAGTTAAAAAAAAAATATATGTGTTTATCTAATGTTACTATCTAACTATGAAGTGAAGTTTCCATATGGTATTGTTTAATACGCAAATATTCTTTAATGCAATATATTGTGAGAAGGTCTGCCAGCAGAAAAAAAAAAAAGAAAAGAAAAGAAAACCCCTTCAGTTTCCAATGCTGTGAAGCACAGAGAGCACGGAGAGCTGTAACAGTGCAGAAACGTGCCCCCTCCTTTCCAGCAGCAGTGTAAGCCATGACGCAGTAAAGAAAAAAAAAAGTGTTCAGTGAGCTTTAATTTTTTTTCATCTAACAAGATGGATCATAATAAGCATAAGTCAGTGGTTCCCAATTTTTTTTAATCATGTGGCCCTAGAATATCAGAATTCTTTTCACAACACCCCTAGAAAAAAAAATGTATTATTGAGAAATGTAAAAATAGATATTACATTAAGTAGATGGCGTTTATATGTCATCCTTAGAGTCAGTTGTGTGGTGAGGGAGATTTGCTTCTGTTTGGCCACATATTTTATGACTGGCAGCCACCAGCACTGGATAATTTGAATTGGTCCTGGACCACCGACCCAGGAAACCCCTGCAAATGTCCTAGGCACCCCAGGTAGCTACGGCACACAGTTTGGGAACCTCTGCATAAGCAATACTCTAGAAATGTTTGTTATACAAACTATCTACTCTAGTTTTAATATAAAAAGCTAATATCTTTACCAGATAACCTGTAGAAAATGCTGCCAATTTCTTTCTACAGCATAACTGTAATCAGAAAATATAAGAAAAAAAAAAAAAAATCCCAGCAACAGATATGGGCTAGAGACGCGCTAACAGCGTTAAAGCTAACACATCTGCATCTGGCAGACAGTCAAGAAGACAACGCCCTATCTCTGGTGGGCTATACGAAAAAAAGAGTTTTCAAAACAGCAGAAGCAGCAGCTAAAATCATAGGGAAAGATAAAGGAATACGCATTCTTTAATGTATATGCTGTAAATCAAAGATTGCAACAAGCAATTAATCACTACGATTCCAGTATTAACATACTTTTAGACAATTCTTCAAAGTTATTTGGAAGAAACCTAATGTAAAAGTTGCAGTGTAAAATCATACTACATCACGGATTAGGTATTTCTAAAGATTCCAGGAAGAATAAAGTAGGAACAGATTAAGTTGGATGCATAGCATATCTATATATCACTTACCCTGGGTTCATGAGGTAAAAAAATATGCTTGCTAAAATCCATCTCATTGTATAGGCATCTATATAATACATTGCAAAAGTTCTTAGTGGACTGCACAATATGCAGTGATGAACCAGGTTCTGTAGCAGGAAGTGTGGGGATATGATTGTATAGAATAGTTATACAGAAAATAGGAGCGTTGTTAAGTTTGTAAGTGATTTTTCAGTGAATATGTATATGTGCCAAGACATTCCATAGGATGGACACAGTCCAAGAAAAGTTTGCTTGGAAGCACAGGAAGTGATGGGTGTGCATGAGAAACGTACAGTTTGTGTGGACTGGCCAGTCTGAATGATATGTTGAGATAAGTAAAGAAATGTAACCAGTATGTGGATGATATACCTTTGTGCTATAAATTATTTGAAGTATTGGTGTCAGATACTAAACAGTTGTGTTTTTTTTACAGAAAAGACCACAAGGTGTCGCAAGACAAAAGTCAACGGTGTGCTGACATAGTTAACTACCTAGATCATTATTTGGCGCTAGGCCAAAGATAGTTAAAACCCTTAGAGGGTGGAGCCTTGGTATACATTTATTGATAAATAGATATGTATGACCAGATGATAAATCTCTAGATACAGTAATTTTTTTTTTGAAATGCTATATGCATACATTCAAGTTCATAACCAAAGAAATTATAGAAGGTAATACAATATTACACTTTATCATGAATAAAACATTATGAATACACAGTCAGAGCCAAACCATCCACTTATGCATAAGCAAGAACATATATGTTTAATACTGAGTATATAGGTTTAATACTGAGGTTAAGCAGTAGATTTTATATGATGTGTACATTTTACCTCTGACAGTATACAACTTAAATATAAAATGCAATAGTGTAGCTTACAGAAGGATTTCAGGTTTAAAGATATATCCCTTCATTCAATAGGGGATATATGAACCAACAGGGAAATTGTAACAAATGATTTGTTCCATGAAAAATGTGTTTATTAGGACACATAAACTCACTGACATACTACATACATAAAGTGCATGGGTGAATCTGGACCAGTTAAAGTGACCGTGCAATACTGTAGATGTAAATCTCTCACCATATAATGGGATTGCGTTGGGCTAGCTTAAAGAAGCAACATGGGTCCGAGGCTGAAAATAGCCTAGGCACCACCGCAGATGGTTTATTCAGCGGATCAGTTCTCTATGACTTGCTTCACTGATCCTCGTCACCCGATTCCCCTGTCCAAGAACCTATCCTGGTAGGGTTTCCTCTGGTGGCACAGTGATGCCCAGCTCAGAGTGTTTCCTGCTGATGATTCACAGAATCCACCACAACTTTATGATAGGCTGCATACTTGTCTTCCTCACCCCCAAAAGTGGGGAGTATAAGGAATATAATGTGGATGAGTAAGACAATTATGATTACATCGCATTTTACATTGCATTTAAAGGAATTGAAAAAATAATTTCTTGAGCATCCATAGGGGATAATGGGATGGTGAATTAGCGAATTAGTATTATTAATAATAACGTGTTGTTGCCAATTTTCATTAAGGGGAAATTTTCATGAGTTATGCAAATCTAAGGGTAACTTACATGAAATAGATTCACAAGCTTTCTATAGTGGATGAAGTTTAATGAGGAAGTGTACATTGTGTTTTGGCATGGGACCAAAATAATTTATGTGATAATAAGAGGGATCGTGATGGTGATAAAGAAAGCTATAGCATGTTTACTGCAGATGGTTGGGTTGATTAAAAACAACATTGTTTTAATACAACATAGTTTAATGCAAAAAAAGGAACTATAGTATGTGTAACAGGTGTTAAGGGGTTATTTGAGAAATGAATAATAAGGCCAGAGGTGTGAGCTATTGTTTCAAAGACAGTAAAGTTTCTTTACTGATAGAGTTTATAGGAGTTTGAAAAATATTTTGTGTTTAATATGTGTAATGTTGAGAATAAAAAGTCATAATGTGACAAGGAAAGTTTAAAGAATTAAGCATTATTAATCTACAAAAGAGACAGGAAAGGCAGAATTTGAATCATGGCATGGTCCAATTGTTGGTTCAATAGTGGTAGAATTACACCTAAGCCTCTGCTTTGTTTCTCTTCTATATCATTTTTTTGTTATTCTTTTTGGAATCCAGCAAAGATATGTTATCCAGCAAAGATATATTATCCAGAGACTGATTCAAAACTACAAAATGATTTGACGATTCAAATGTGTCACACAAATTATTTAAACAGTTACAAGAATATCAAAAGCTGCAAGAACCTTGGAAAGATATTTAACCAACACGAAAACGCACAGTCCGGCACAGGACAATCACTAAGAGAGTGAAGACGGTGTTATGGTGAGAAGTTGCTTATGTTTTGGTTCCATTACAGATCGCATAGGATGGTCCTTGGCAAGTACCGCTGACTCTGATACAGCCGTTGCAAAGGCTGCAGAAGAAGGACACCTAGATCCATGAGCTTGCAATGAAATGAAAAGGTCAGAGACCAGAGCTTAAAGGAACCTAACACTAAAAACAATTGTATGGAGATACAATACAGAGACTGTTACTACTGTTACTACCACAGAGTTGTATTTGAATGAACCCTTCAATCAAGATAGAGATGATTATGATCATTGATAATAGACTATGTGCTTATAAGCTAATATCCTACAGAACTTTTAATATTTTTGAAAGTATACAGGAGCGACGTTATTTATAACAGCATTAAGACTTAATTTATTTATTTTTCTTTGAAGAGAGAGCGAGCAAACGTGTGGTGTAGGTATGAGTACTCATCCATTATTGTGGATGGGAATTATTTCAATAAGACCCTTCCTTCCTCTTTTCTTTTCTAAGCAGGAAATCCAGAGGGATTTATGACTGGTGTAACGAACACACACTTTGAAAAACGTGGTTGTGAGTATTATACTCCACTTGAAGACAGATGTATAGATTAATGCATGGATAATTTAAATAATTTAGGATATTATTCTGAGGAGTATCCAGTCCAGCAATACCATTAATTGTTGGAAAGATTTTAAGTACTGCAGCTATATAGATTGTATTGCTAATCATTATTTAAGACTATAATAGCAGGCCAAAGTTCTCTATGCAATTTACATTTGATGTGATTACCAAAACTTTATAGAGTCGTGACTCGTGATAATAGTGAAACACGGTACATGTGTATAGATACAACAGTATCTCAAGAAAGAACCACCACTGGTGATAATATTAGTTACACATGTCGGGTGTATTTCAGTTAGTGGAAATAAAATAGGTCAATAATACAGGAAAAAAAATGATCTTATGTAGATAGAAAAGGTTGATTTAAGGGAATGTGAAAGGATTGTTACAATATACTAACCTAAGGTTTCTAGATGTGCTAGATATAATGAGTTAGGTATATAAATAGTAATGGTTACATAGGATGTTCATTAAAGTTTATGATTTAATAAATGTATTTTACCAGTAGTAGATTCAAAGGTTAAAAGAAGATATCATACATAACGGGGAATGGTAGTTGTCACCATGTCTTTAGGATATGATATATATAATTGGTTACCTATTAATTCTAAAAATGTTTGTTATTTAAGAAGATTGATTTAGCAGTTTTATACAAAAAAACATATATTAACTTGAGAAAAGTTTTCTTGCAGGATGAACTATTCCTAAAAAGAGTAATTGACTCAGTAATCAGGAAACATGTTCCTGCCACCAGAGTATCAATAAAACCTCGAAGTGGTAAAGGTGGCTAATAAGTTCTCCTATGGCTAATGAAGTCGTATGATTAATAAACTGGAAGTTGACGTTTTATTTTAATTAAATTATTGATAACATGATTGATCTTTATGATATGATATTCCAGAACTGTGGACATTTGTGATGATTCCAGGACATTGGACATGAACTATTACGATACCATATTGTTCTACATTTTTTTTAATACCACAAATTGGAGGATATTGTTGATGTCCGGAAACAGCACTTTGAGCTCACTGCTGTGCTTATTTGACCAAAGACATTACGGATCCTGATACGTGTAATGCCAAGTATATAAAGGAGGTCCATGATATAAAAGAACTTTAACCAAGGAATTATGATATGGACTGGAAAAGATAAATGTTTAAATCCTAGTATTCAATTTTCAGGATTAGGAAAATGTTTTTTAAGTATATTGTATGTGATTGTATGTGATGATGTATTCTGTGATGAGGTTTATTCTTTGGTAACCCCGATGTGATTATAGACATTCATTTGATGTTCACCGCATACAGGTGTGGCCTATGTTGTATTTAGAAGGCTACTGTCAAACGCAGAATAGCAATACTACATGAAATGATTATTAGCTAACTATACGTTCCCAGAAATTCTCCTGAGATGACAGGGCACATGGATAATGTCCCTGATCAAAGGGTGGAGCTGTCGAATACTGGGACTGAGGCAACCTGCTGAAGGCCTAACAGTTATGTGTGTGCACTACGGGATAGTACGTATATTATGTATACATCCAATAAGCAAAGGGTTCTCATATTCACTAGTATAATATGAAAGCATAACAGAATCCATCTTGTTTCTAGCTAGATGATATAGCAAATTCATCTTGAACTTTATACACACCCTGAGAGAAAAACAACTTTGTTGGCTAAGTATTGTTTCCACATACGCACTTTCTAAAAGCTCATAGAGACCAGATGTAATTCCTAATATGGACACAGTTGAAGCTCACGAGTATCTTGTTAGTATTCTTGACAATTGTCCCAATATTGCCTAACATTGTATTCCAGAAGAATGAAATCATATGGGAGGGATATACAAAAGGGGCGTTACTTTGTATTATATAAAACTCATTGTTGATACGTGTATGTTGTTGTTAAATGATTTGACACAGGACGAGAGAATGCTACCTCTCCCCTGTATACGGGCGTGGCCCTTTGAATAAATAATAATTGATTTTTATAAATCCATTTTCAATTCATTCTTTTACCTAACAACCCAAACAGCAACAAGATGGTTAATTTAGTTAATCCAAGAGAATTCAACACATCACACAAACACCCTTTAAACTTTAAAACATCTATTGCTTTTTATTGCTAAAATAATTAAATTTCAATACTGATAAAAAATGATGTACACTTTTACAATGTGTTATTGTTCATTACAGCCAAAAAATTGAATAACAACTTTTCCAAACAATAAAAGATTTTTTCACTCAACGCGTTTCGTCGTATGTCGACTTCTTCAGGAGTGTTTTTAAGAATTATTATGTATAATTAACTTCCATAGTTTTGTAGTATTTAATGAATCTTCCTATTTGCGACCATCTGATGGTTAATATTAATCTTCCAAAGGCTTGTAATTAATTTGTCCAAATTTTTATTTAATTTACCTACAATACTTTCATATGTCCAAAAAATATATATGAGGATCCGGCAATTGGATAAATAATATTAAGCTTCTTGTATTTCCCAGCAGCTCTCCTTGTGTGTCCTCATACACAGAGATCCAAAAGTGGATTTGCAATAGCTGACAAATTACAAACCAGAAATTTAAATAGCTAAGGTAATTCATGGTCTGAACTCTTGGAAATGTGTGTGTGTTTTATATATATATATATATATATATATATATATATTAAGAATGCTAAATTGATTTCTCACAAATATTTAAAATGCCCACTCTAATATATATTGTAAATGCCTGCACCTCTTATTACCATATCCTATGAATGTGCGCTATACATCGCAAAACACTGCATCCCATAAGAGAAAACAATACACCCACACATTATCTGAGTTCCAAAGCTAATTGATGTATATATTTGTTATTAAAAAGGATATGGATTCAATATATATTACAAAGTACAGTATACCTATAGTTACAACTCATACAGTAAGCAGTTAATACATAAAGTTACATACAGTTACATGCCAGCGATACAATACCATTATCCTTAAGTTATATAGATTCGTCTTTCCATATCACTCTCTCTCTCTCTCTGTAAAGTAATGCTGGGACTCCATCTTCCTCTGAGACCAAAAAGCAAGTAACTCTGAGACCAAAAGAAACAGGAACTACCTTCCTGTGTGACCAGCAAAATGTGTTAACTAGTTTCTGGGGGAGGGGTTCATGATGAGTCACTATTCTCTTTGTATATGCTGATCAGGTTCAGCCTTGAAGACTGCCAAAGGGCTGGCATGAGTTTCCTATCCATTACCTGTTTGGAGCTTCTATTGTTCTAATAGAAGTGATTTTAGCTTTTATACATGTAATCATAATTATCCGCTGCAATGTCCCACAACTTAATAACAAGTATCAAATTAATCTACACACCATCTGCTTGTTTTAATAGTAAACATGACAGGTGTATCTGGTTCCGTTCAAATAATACACATTCATGACATTAATTCATTAGGTAATTTTAAATCATCATGATGTCTGGTGCTTGATATTATTATAATTATGTACTGTATGAAATAAGTGTCGAATCCATCTCTGTGGCATGTCCGTGTAAATGCGTGTGTTACCATATATGGCTGTGCTCGCTGCGCGTATTTGCAAGTATAGCGACTTAAATGTGTGTAGTTTGTATGTTCTCTTTATGTAATATTTTTGACTTCGACAGTCCACCCTTTGGCAGTAAACAATAACTGCCATTAATTATTAACATAAGAAAAAAATATTTCATACCATAATCGGTGACCTAAACACAAGTATGTATGCATTTCGCAAATTAGACACTTGACTATATTTGGGGATGACAGGGAGGAGGACGAAACATCCTCTATATGCACTCGGCGGTCACGGGACCACTGGTTGGGTGTGGGACAACATTCAACCTATAGAGTATGCTGGGACAGTGCTTTGGCCTATAATGTCTGATTTGCGACGAACATTCACACATACATGTACCTACGTCTTTGTACACTGATGTTTGGATTCGATTGAGGTTCTGCTGGGTAGGTGAAGAAGACCCAAACAAATCGTGACAGTGACATAAAATTTTCATGATCTACATATTCCTATCATTTTCTGAACATTGTTTCCATTTCTGGAACGTATGCTAGGTCTGTTTAATAATTGAACAAGGGTTATATATAGTGTCCTTCCTAAATAACGTAAACCTTCGGAGTTCGGGGAGAGCCACTCATAAACCTTTCTTCCACATATATTAATGAGTTCTTTATCTGCAATGTGTGAATAGCCGTTGTCTGACTGTTCCTGATTACCTCTGAACTCCATAACTACTAGAACTTTGATTTTTCTCTGATTTTAATAAACTGATTGGCTAATCCTGGGATCCTATAAGGAGATCACTCCTTCCTACAGAACCAGTTCCAGTCCCACACTCGACTCCTCATAAAAAACCCCACAAAAATAGAATATCCTGAAAGAAAATGTTTGTCAGCGGGAAAGAGAAAAAAGAGAAATAGAACAAAACAACTCTTGTTCATAACAAATCAATTACAATGACTGGTCTTTCTGCAGTCCTTTAGTACGCTCAGGTAGTGTTCAACAGTGCCGCCTCTCAGTCTTCACGGAACAGAGTCTCTGGTGATACTTTTGCAATCTCTTTGCCTTGCTCTTTGAATACACAGTTCACTTGGAACACACAGTTCACTTTGCTCTCCACCTTGCTCTTTGAACACACAGTTCACTTGGAACACACAGTTCACTACGAACACACAGTTCACAAAGTCGATGAATGTGAGCAATAAACTACTTTGTCACGAGTTCTCTCCGGGTCAGCGACCTTCTTGCATTGGGACGAGTGGACCCAAGTCTCTCTTTCGGCGACCTTTAGTGCTGTCAACAAATCTTCGTATGGTCCTTCCCACCTGTCTATTAGGCAACCTGAGCATAAGAACAATCACACAGTCTCTTGGTTCACAATCAAAACAGTTAGCTTTTGGCATACCAGCAATCAACAGTTTCAAGTTCTTTGTCAAGTTCTCAAATGCTGGCTCATCTCAATAAGGTACTGTACGGTCACCTCATTGGTGTATTTCTGATCATTGTGCGGATCAATCATGACATGAGGTTTTCTTCCAAAAACAACCCCAAAAAAACCCAAAACACAAATACCAAAACCAAAACAACAACAAATTTCGAAGAGGGTGATTCATCGAGTGAAGATCTGGGAGTGGTTCCGAAGCTACATAATACTAGTGCCAGTATCTATGATCACAATAGTACAATTTCAGGCTTTGCTCCTACTTCTAGGCGTACCATTATCTACACACAAATTTCTGCGCAATTTTTCTTTGCGGTAAACACAGCAGCATCCGTGGTGGCAGGAAATGCCTCTACCCAGTTTGAGAAAACATCAGCGCACACCAATACATAACAATAATTCCTAAAGGGTGTTGACTGTACGAAGTCGATTTGTATTTCCTGAAAAGATCCGTCTGCATGAGGGATATGGGATGGCTCTGTTGGTATTGCTTTACCAATATTCTTCCTCAAACAAGTAAGACAGGTCATTGCTCTCTTACCTGCATGAGAATAGAATCCTGGCGCACATCAGTAGGCTCTCATCAGCCTGCACCTACCCTCTTTGCCTAGATGAGTCAGACCGTGTGCCACCTCAGCTAGACTTGGAAGGTATGCTCTGAGGGCTACTGGCTTACCGTGTCCACCTGCCCACAGTCCTGAGGACTCCTGGCCATACCCCTTTGTCCTCCAGACTGCCTCTTCCTGCAGGGAACACAATTTTTTGTATCTTAATTTAACTATCGTGTGTTTGCAATGTAGAGTACCATGAGCATAACTCAAAAAGAAAAGAAAAAAGAAACATCTCTAGAGGAGAGAAGGAATAAGAAAATGAAAAAGAAAATGTCAGGGTTGCCATTCACCAACAGACATATCAGTGTATATACAAAATTTCCCTTCACCAGTATTCCCATTCTCCACCCTTTGTGCATGACAAGGCACACTGCAGTAATACTGGTGTCATCGTGCTGTTGAGATATACTGGGTTTGGGCAGAACTCTGAAGGACCTAGGCATGTGGAGTTTGAACTGTACTTGGGTCCATGTATTGTACCACCCTGTGTGAACGCAAAAGATGAAGAGGAAACTGTAGAGAAACAGAATAGAGGTTGGTGACAGATGAGTTTGTAGAGGTGTAGAAGATTTTATAAAAAATTTGACAACTGGATTGGACACTACGGGGAAGTGATTCTCTACTTGGTCTATACCCCTTAAAAAAATTTGTGTTTCTTATCTCTACTGGGACTATCCCAGCCATCAATCCAGTGTCCTGTCCATCCTAAATTCATAGGGAACCCGGTATCTGTGAGTTAATTTTCTCTACCTGTGATGGACATGCATCTAGAACAGCGAAATGTAACATTAGTAAGTTGCATTTATTCTGTTCTTCCCATTAACCGAATCTGTGTTTTCTATATGGCTTATGATTCCTTACTATATGTCCCTTGGTCCCGTCTATGTGTTTAATAATGTGGCTTGTGTTTTCTGTCTAGGGGATCTATATTGACTATGTGTCCTACTACTCCTACAATCTCTGGCAAAATGCCCTTCTTTCCTACAAGTGTAACATATTATTGACCATTAGGGATCTGGGGTTTGGACTGATGGGTCTTTCCTGTATGTGCCAGTATACTTACCGTCCTCAACCTCTCCACCTGTTGTTCTCTGCGCCTAACACTATTCTTGTGATGTTCACTAGCACACTATCTAAGATTAGCTTCTGTGACCCCTTTCCAATTTTGCAAAGAAGTCTGCACCCTGACACTCAGTGCCTTATTTGAGCCCGTCCATTTGCACAGAGACAGCCATCTCCCATTTGCCGAATTAGTGTTTACCAGTGGTCTTATCCTGATGGAGAGTTTTTCTATTTCTGCAAGAGACAAAAACAAAAAAAAGTTTAACAAGCTTCTAGGTCATGCAAAGTATTTCATTCAATCACTCTCATCATGTACTAAGGGTCTGTACATGGTTCAACAAACATTTCCAAGCTCATCTTTACTAGGGGCATTACTAGGAATGAATACTTCTTGTATGGTAACTGAAAGAAATACCCTGGGGTTACCTTGTCTCTGTCTGCTTTCCTACTGGCAAATACTAATGTGCGGACAGGTTTTTTCTCCATTTCTGACGTTACTTTCTTGATTTTTTTGTTTTATTTTTGGGTTTTACTATATATGTACACGAATGATACCATACTTACCTGTTCCACTGGTCTCAGCCACTTCCCCCACAGGCTACTGCTCTTCTTTTACCGGTTGGATACTCCTCTGGGTGCATGAGAAATGGCTGAAAACGATCAGGTCACCTTCTCCTCCTAAATAAAACTTCAACATTCATTAGTACATATATAGGTTACAGTCATATTTTTATTATTTTCTATAGTTTGTATGCGGGCCGTAACTGCTTCCACATCTACATAAGGCGGTGTACTTGCATTCTCTTTTTTTTTTCTTCCTACTTATTTATTGTTGCTACAAGTTCAAACAGTTCTTATATTTCCATTCTTGTCTTATATGACTTTGGTTAGACATACCACCTGCAATACCTTAGGATCAAACTCACCAACCCCTCTTGCTGTCACAGGTTTAAACAATTTGTATGTCTGACCCTTTGTTTTTGGGATTTTTTCAGACATATTCTTATCCTTAAGTTCTGCAATACCTCTGGTTCAAAGCTGCCCACCCTAGGGAATGGTTCCCTATCATTGTTAGTCATACATACCCACTCATTGCATAAAACTTCTCTGTGTGAAATATATTTTTCACACATGATAAACCTTGCTAAGCCTTTTGGCCACAATTCTGCCTGAACCCTGTCTAAACGTCTCTTACTTGAGCAACTGGCTCCCATATTTGTGGGTCTCTTCTAATAACTTAAAAATTCCCACAAACACCAAAATACTCAATATAAGTAGACGGTGGAAGTATACCCGAGCGCCTTCCACTCGCTCTTGCCCACGCTGGCCAGTACAACGATACACTGTTGGTAGCGGATCGCAATGTACTGTCAAAGTCAGAAAAATATCACGATGCACACTACCATATTTGCACCTCATACAGGTCCGCGCTGCGCATGCGTGCGCTCTCCCGTGCGTGCGCATACCCGCTGTTGCGGGCACCCGCAGGCGCACGGTGTGCGCATTTACGGTAGAGTTTCTGTGCGCCCAGCGTGCGACTCAATCGTTACATATTTTAACTATATAATGTATTTTGTAGATTATGGTCCCTTTGATAGAATCTGAAAGTTTAGTTAATGTAGCATGTTCATGGACAAAGAGATCCCTCTTTGTTTGATACGAAGGGTCAGACATGGGTCATACAGTGGTGTTTAGTATCCATCGGAAGAGTATTTAATTAGCAATATTCCGGTGTTGGTTTGAAGCGGATTAATCGCTCGTGCGAATAATTATGGACATAAGAAGTTTATGTCCATTTACTATTATTTGCACTCACTTATCCATGCGGCGGGAAACCTAGTTTCCCACCCACCTGAGCAGTTGGAAATGATCTCAGCCCACCTGTATGAATCAACCTATGACCTTTTGTTATAATGCGAAGACGAAATCCTGTGTCCAATGAACAATGAGATTGTAGGGACCATTGAATTGTATTGTGTGTGGGGCATAAATAGACAAGCCGATCTGACCCAGCTCACTCTCTTCAACGGTTCTCATCACTGATAATCGGGAGCTGGATATTCAGAAAGGCGCATGCGATCGTTCCCTTTGTGCGTAAGTTTTCTCCGCAATCATATTGTCTTTGTTGTTATTGTGAGCCATATCTCTCTCTCTCCCTCCTCTCCTCTTTCTCTCTCATTTTCCCTTAAACGTAATTGCATTGTATTGTATTTCATGTGTAGTTATCTGGTTAGTTAGTCTATGTTATATTGGTAGTGTATGACTTGTATTGTATTATTCTTTTGCAAGTATAACATTCATATAAGGCGTTAGACCCTAAGCCCGGTATTTGTGTATTTCTTATAGTGTTAAGTATTCTCAGAGCGTCGGTGACGCTCGAACAGCTTTTAAGTTAATAAGGTTACACTGTGTTGCATCCACACTCTATCACTACACTAAGGTTTTCCTGTATAATACATTGTTCATGGTTTACATATAAAGGTTTAACATTGTGAGCGTCAGCGCCGCTGGTGATCTCCTCGTGGTCCTGAGCGTCCGCTACGCTATAGCGTATCATTACGTTAGTCGGCAGCCAATAGCGTGCCTGCTTGTGATCTCTTGGCCGTAAGCGAACGTGACGCTTGAGCGTCTCGACTACGGCTAAGCGATTGTTACGCAACGTGCGTACCCTTACGGTACTCCATACGTCAATAGCGTACAGTGTTCTTAGACCTCTTAAAGGGTTTTAAGTAAGATAAATATTTAGCTTTATCAATTGGCGGCTCGTCCGTCCTTCACATATCTCTACTAGCTAATTTCAGCAGACATTATCCATCAGCAAAGGGCGGGAGATCATATTCCTCGTAGTGCTGTCTGGATAAGCGTCTGCTTCGCTTAGTAAAGGGTGCTGAAGGAATCCGGAACCGGAGGTAAGAACAAAACGCTAGTGTCTTTTAAAACTGTTTATTTCTGTCTTGCATACGCACACACGCATATCTGCATTCCTTTTCATTCGTGTATTTTCATATCACTCTCCTGTTTGCCATTTTATAATTGATAAACGTGCTAAGAGAGATTTGTCGCTATTTAATAGTTAAAAAGTAAAAGTAATACATTAAGGTGTAAATTGCAAAGCACGCACACAGCTCTGCCTAAGGATACAAGGAGAGACCAGTGTGGTGCTCGGTAGATGATCAAGGATCACCTACATTGATAAATGTGTTAATTGTGTTACGGTGGATATTTGCTTTGTGTACACGTGTCTCTAACAAAGAGCTGAGACTCGCGTACGCAACTCAAAGGCCGACGCACGCAGCGTATATTATGCAACGGAGCGTCCGGGTACGCCCACGTAACTCAAATCACACGCTAGTGTTATTTTAACAGGCGAAAAGGTGGCAACGCGATAAATAGCGCAAGTCTATTTTAGTGTCCGAAATTTAGACTAACAGATCCTTCTCCAAATTTACAACACATCTGGTCTAAAGGAAAGAAAATTTCTGCGCAGAAATAGAAATAGAAACAAAAGTGTACATGTGGTGAGTGAGTGTTTTGCATATATAAGTTTATACAACTTTGAGGTTGAACCACAAGAAGTCGAGTTCTCGCAGGGTACATGCATGTAAGTGACGTACATGGTGGCTTGGGAGGCATCCCTTGTTAAACATAAATCTGAGCATTAGAGTATAGCAGACCAGAAGGTCATACTGTAGTACAGACCAGGAGGTCCAGAACAGACCAGGAGGTCCAGGTACAGCAGACAAAGAAGTCCGCTATAGAGACAAGTAGCACAACACCAGGAAGGGTTGGTGCGGAACCCATATAGGCCATAAAGCTCATGCTGAAGGAATTCGCAGCCGTAATTTTCGATTCCGCTGGTCGCTCCGTACATAAGATTAGTTGCTTATGTACTGAACGATTGTACCGCACGTGATTGTGTGCATTAGTTAGTAATCTGACCCAGTGCCATTTGTGTACAAAAGGGGTCATAAACGCTATTTGTACATTCTAACGTGATTTGTGTAATTTTTTTTTATTTTAAGGGAGGTTCGCCAGTCACTTGGGAACTATCCAGCAACCAATAGTTACTGGAAAGAGTAAGTGCTCTGCGGATCACCCTCACATGTTCCAGTAAATAGCGGTTCAGGTCGCAGGGGCCCTGGGTCGAGTACGCCAGCACTAGGGCAGTGTGTAGGTCGTATTGGTCGGCGTGGGCGAGTGAGTGGGGTACTCGGTAAACCGCCACCGTCAGCCTATCTTGAACATTTTGGTTTTGTAAGGGTTCGCTGAAGAAAGCAACACCTACAGGTATGGGGGCCAATTGTTCAGGTAGGGGGCGATCAACCTCGGTTCGGGTTGATTCAGTAAACCGACCAATCGGGTCGGCAAGGTATGTAATGTGTGAAAAATACGGTTCTCACACAGAAGTTTTATGTGATGAATGGGCGAGAATGACGGTACATGACGGGGAGAAGTTCCCAAGAGTAGGCAGCTTTAGCCCAGAAGTGTTACAAAATCTAAGGAGGAGGATATGTCTCATTAAATCAACAAAGAGACGGATCAAACATTATGATTATTTGCAGTTATGGCAACAGGAGGGTGAAATACAGAGAGGATTGGCTCAGGCGGCGGGATCTAACCCTGTCAGGAAACTGATGGCCACGGCACCGCCGCCACCATATATATCAGGAGAGAAATTGGTTGCGGAGAATGACGCACTAGGGTGTAACAAACAAACACTTAGCAACTGTATAAATGTTAAAGATAATGTTAATAAGTTAACCAATGCAAGTATTAACCCGTGCAAGTTGTACCCTGTTTTAAACTTTCCCCAGGAGTGTGATCAAGAGGACGAAGCATCAACAATATCAGCGCTCTCTCTAGCAGCCACCATATCAGAGACAACAGTAGGCACGGCCCAACCCTTAAGATTAGTATCAAAGGCCCCTAGCGGAGGGACAGGTGAGGTCGTGTCAACGGGTAAGTACGGCACCTTACACTATGCTGAAACCATTTCACCACAGGCTGTAGAATCTACACAGAATGATGTTGCTAGACTTAATCCTGTTAGGGTAATAGCAGTGCCAAATGGAAAAACTGACACTACAGGAGTCACTCCTATCAGAAACATTGCCATGTACAGCCCATTTTCCCGAATGGAATTAAGAACCATAGTATCTGAATTCCCTGATCCTAGAAAAGACCTAGTTGCTAGCCAGAAATACATCAGAGACCTAGGAAACACTGTAGAGCCAAATAACAAGGACTGGCAGATATTGCTGAGGGCATGTTTACCCTCCAATGTCGACTCAGCTCAATTTTTAGCTGACTGTGGATTGAATCAGGATGTACCCCTTACAGATGTGTACAACCAAGACAATGTAAAAAGAATAAATTTACAATTAAAAGAGTATTTTCCAGCTGTAGCTAAGTGGAACAAAATTTTCTCCATTAAACAAAAGGAGTCAGAAACAGCTGCAGAGTATTTTCACAGGGCATTACTAGATATGGCTAAATACACAGGCATAGAGGACATTAAAACCAACATAAATCATAGAGAAGTAGCAGTATCTGTGCTAACGGATGGTTTAAAAGAAGCATTAAAGACAAGGGTACAGACCACGCAACCATGTTGGCGAGGTCTGTCGGTGGCTACTTTGAGAGAGGCAGCTGTTGATCATGATCGGAATATCACCAGACACAGGGAATTACAAGGTGATAAATTAATGGCAGTATACAGGCCCTGACCACAAGGCAGCCTTTGTATAAATCACCAAACCCTGTGGGTAAGTCAAATGTGGTAACTTGTTATTCTTGTCATAGACAGGGACACTTTGCACGAGATTGTAAATCGAGAGACATACAAAAGTCTTATCAACCCCCTAGACAACAACACGACACACGAAATTGGGATCAGGGTCCACAGAGACGGAGTTATGAGCCACATACAGGGGAAACAAAAAGATATCCCCCAAAAGGAGACTGGCAAGCTTCTGGCAGTTCCCAGCTAACCCCCTCTCAAGTAGTTGCTGCCAGCGGGATTCAGGGAGGTCACCATACCCAATAGGGGTGTGGCCATACCTGTAATCTGCAGCCAGTAAAATTGATTGCAAGTCTTGGAAGTGAACCCGAAATTGCAATTAATGTAGCTGGTAAAACATTAAACTTTCTTGTAGATACGGGGGCGGCCAAATCAGTGATAAATTCGACAGTGGGCATGAGAACCACTGGTAAGACAATTCCAGCCATGGGAGTAACGGGAGTAGTCCAGCATTACCCTGTTAGCAAACCAGCAGAGATTACAATAGGGCCTTTACATACCAAGCATTCCTTTTTGCTGGCTGCATCGGCACCGACTAATCTCCTGGGAAGAGACTTATTGTGTAAAATGGGGTGCGTCATTTATTGTACTCCTGAAGGTGTATTCTTGGACATACCTGAGAATCACGCTCAGGAAGTGCGAGACATGTTAGACTCCCCATCAAAATTAATGACACATACCGTTATGACAAATAGGACTCCATCCCAAGTAGAAGAAATGACATCCCAAATACCAGAGTCACTTTGGACAAAAGATGGACAAGACACTGGATTAATGGCAAACGTAGCTCCAGTAGTTGTACAAGTAAAAGATGGTAGGATAGCTCCAAAAATCCCACAATACCCTCTGAAGCCAGAGGTGGAGTTAGGAGTGTATCCCGTAATAGAGCGCTTGCTACAACAGGGCATTCTGGTAAGAACATCCAGCACAGCCAATAGTCCCATCTTCCCTGTGAAAAAGAGTGGGGGGAGGGGTTACAGGCTAGTGCAGGATCTAAGGGGGATTAACAAAATAGTTGAGAGTCAGTTCCCCGTAGTGCCAAATCCAGCTGTCATCCTTATGCAAATCCCTCCCACTGCGAAATTTTTCACTGTTATTGACCTCTGCTCCGCTTTCTTTTCGGTACCCCTGCATCCTGACAGCCAATATTTGTTTGCATTTACATATAGAGGAGTCCAATACACATGGACTCGATTACCACAAGGATTCATAGACAGCCCAAGTATATTTTCCCAGGCTTTGCATGATTGTTTACAGTCTTTCCAACCAGAGAGTGGATCAGTATTGATACAGTATGTGGATGATTTACTACTGTGTTCAGATTCATTGGAAGCGTCCCTGAAGGATACGAAACAGCTCCTGTTTCATCTTTCAGACACAGGACACAAGGTTTCCAAAGACAAGTTGCAATTATGCCAAACTAAAGTAAAATATTTGGGACACTGTCCAACACAAGGACTCAGACACCTGACCGCTGATAGAATCCAAGCAATTAGAGACATGACATGACATGACCCAGCAACAGATCAGAACATTTTTAGGAATGTGTGGGTATTGCCGTAACTGGATCCCAGGATTTTCCATTCTAGCGTTACCTTTGCAGGAGATGGTCTCCTCAAACAAACCTGATCGGATTTCGCATACAGACGAGTCCGAAATGGCATTTGAGAGACTTAAACAGTGCCTAACGCAGGCACCAGCATTAGGTATGCCAGACTATGGGAAACCCTTTGAGCTGTACGGAACAGAAAGTGCTGGTTGCGCGGCAGGCGTCCTAACCCAAAAGCACGGTGATGCCAGCAGGCCGGTAGCATACTACAGCGCTCAGCTAGATACGGTAGCGCGATCCCTACCCACATGCTTGCGAAGCGTTGCTGCGATAGCATTGCTAGTAACGAAAAGCGAAGATGTAGTGCTAGGTCACAACCTCACAATTCATACACCACATGCAGTGTCAGCCTTGCTAAATTCTGCCCAAACCAGGCACGTCTCATCAGCGCGGTTTACAAGATGGGAATTGGCACTAATGGCCCCCGTAAACATCACCATAAGGAGATGCAGTGCATTAAATCCTGCAACATATCTCCCAGGTGTGCCTGGACAGGCACAAAGGGTGGAGGATGAGAGTGGTGGGGAAGGAGGATTTAATACAAAGGAGGACACACATGATTGTATGGAATATTTGACCCAAAATTTCACGGCAAGGCCTGACATCAGTGACAACCCACTGGAAGAGGTAGATCTTACTTTCTACACGGACGGTAGTTGTCACAGACAGTCAGACTCGGGAGACTTGTGTACTGGATACGCAGTCGTAGATGACCAAGGCACCATAGAAGCAGAACCGCTAGGCCCACCTCACTCAGCCCAGGTTGCTGAACTGGTCGCCCTAACCAGAGCATGTGAATTGGCTAAGGGCAAGTCAGCCAATATCTACACCGATTCTAGATACGCCTTCGGGGTAGTCCATGATTTCGGAGCCCTATGGCGCCTCAGAAATTTTATGACAGCAGCTGGTACACCGGTAGCGCATGCAGCTCACATCAAAAGGCTTCTAACAGCGATACAGGAACCCGACAGAGTGGCTGTTATCAAGTGCAAAGCACATACATATAGCCAAGACCCAGTATCACTTGGTAACAGCCGAGCAGACGAAGCTGCTAAGTTAGCAGCTGGTACCCCCAGACAGACAGACACCACACAACTGATGGTATTTAATACCATCAACACACAGAAGCTGTGTGAAATGCAAAATTTGTGTTCCACACAGGAAAAGGCAGTCTGGAAGGCAAAAGGATATGGCCAGGAGTCCTCAGGACTCTGGACGGATGGACAAGGTAAACCAGTGGCCCCCAGAGCATATCTTCCATGTTTAGCTGAGGCAGCACACGGGCTGACTCATCTGGGCAAGGAGGGAATGTGTAAGTTGGTAAGAGCATATTGGTGCGCCCCAGGATTTTCATCTCATGCGAGTAAGAGAGCAATGTCATGCCTTACCTGCTTGAGAAAGAATATCGGAAAGGCAATACCAACAGAACCATCTCATATCCCACCTACAGGCGGCCCTTTTCAGGTAATACAGATTGACTTTATTCAATTACCCCCTTGTCGAAATTTGAAATATGTACTTGTTTGTATAGATGTATTCTCAAATTGGGTCGAAGCATTTCCTGCGGCCACAAATACCGCTATGTTTACTGCTAAGAAAATTGTGCAGGAATTTGTATGTAGATATGGTATCCCTAAAATAATTGAAAGTGATAGGGGTACCCATTTTACAGGTGATGTCTTTCAAGGATGTGTAAGTTGATGGGAATTGATAGCAAGCTGCACACTCCATATCGCCCCCAGGCGAGTGCAAAGGTGGAAAGAGTGAACAGCACTATTAAAAATAAACTGAGCAAAGTTATGGCAGAGACAGGATTGACATGGCCAGAAGCTTTACCCATTGTACTATACAGCATCAGAACCACTCCCAGGTCCCCTCTTAATCTGTCTCCTTTTGAAATCTTATTTGGTCGACAACCGCATGTTATGATTAACCCCCAGGATGATTTGAAGTGTAACAATGAAGTGACTGTAAAATACTTGGTTAACATGAGAAAACAGCTAAGGAATCAAAATGATAATTTGAAGTTGGTGATTCCTGATTTACCAGATAGTAATTGTCATGACATTGAACCTGGGGATTATGTAATGATACGGAATTTTCTACGCTCAGGTTGCCTTATTGACAGATGGGAAGGACCATACCAAGTCTTATTGACTAGCACTACAGCATTGAAGGTTGCCGAGAGAGAGACTTGGGTTCATTCGTCCCACTGTAAGAAGGTTGCTGATCCAGAGAGGTCCCGTGATAAGGAACAGACGGTAGAGGAAGTTGTATCACTGGAGTGTCTGTTCCAGGAGGACTGAGGCGGCACCTGAGCATTGAAGATCACAAGATCAAAAGCAGTTGTCGATTCCCTGTTCCCTTTTATTGTTTTTCTCCACTTCCCATCCCCTCTCCCTCAACTATTTTTTCCCCCTTCTCATTCTTCTCCGTTTCCTCCTAATAAGATGGACTTGCCCCAAGAGACTGTGATCCGGATTTTCCTGTTGACCATGATGTTGACCAGAGCAGTCTGTTCCGGCGAGAGTACCATGGAGGTCGAGAGAGGTTCTGGAATGGGTTCTGATGACAAAGATGGAGGCGTAGTTTTCCAAGAACAACTTAACCAACAAGTAAAGGCGAGTATCAGAAAACGATCCGATAGCATTGATAATAGAAGGAATTGTGAAGGATTGTTAGCTGAAGAAAACTGTATCTGTAGGCTCTGTGACAATGTAGTTGAGGATGGGTGCATCAAGAAATGCCAATCCAGTTTTAATATCCACATGGACCGGCATCCATTGAGTGACTATCACTCCTTAGTGGGTAGTGTGTTAAATCAAACAGATTGTTGGGTATGCTCTCAAGTACCTCAAGGTCACAGCAAATCAGGGCTAGTACCATTTCCTTTAACGGTAGGGGAGGTACTTGAGCTAAAGGGTGGGAGACCGGTGGACAGGAGGTTTAATATCTCCAGCCCTCCTAGTTTGAAGCTCCACCAATATCATGTGGATAAGTCCCTAATATGTTTTAACATTTCCAATCCCCGAAAGCCGGGAAATTGGGAAGTGTCATGGAGTAACCAAACCATGACCTTTTCATATAGAGCAGACAGAATGCCTACAGATACAGAGCTTATACGCCACATAGCCAGTAGAGAAAAATCTTTCCGATATAGGTATACCCTAGGAAGTAGGATTACGAGAGTTGGAGAGGTATCACCAGGATACTGTGCACATATCGTACAAACGGATACGTGAACTAGACAGATGGGAGAATTAGGGGTAGGAGATTTCACATGGAGGATGTGTAATATGGTTATGTCCTACTCCGTCCCATATGTTCTCCCCGATGATGCATATTTCATATGCGGGAGGAAGGCGTATAAGTGGCTTGCCCCAAACTCTGAAGGATTGTGTTATATTGGAAAAGTACTGCCTGAGGTAATGACTGTATCACATGCCAAAATGAAAGATATACACCGTGGTGCCCAAGCTCCTTATACTCACACCCACTACGAGCACGTAGTTAAAAGGCAACTGACAGAAAGGACAGAGCATTCGGCCTCTGACATGATCCATGAATCCACCGGGATTCAGGTTCTACTTGCGCTAGATTTCACTCGCACCGCTAGAGGAGTGCTGAACTATAGGTATATCTCTGCGCTTGCAAATTTATTAGACAATATCACTGAAATGTATGACGACACTTTTAGGTATACTGGAAGAGAACTTCAAGCTTATAAAACAGAACTGGTTCAGCATAGAATGGTTCTTAATTATCTCACAGCAGTAACAGGTGGATATTGTGTCACACTGGCAACGCAGTACGGCGTGAAATGCTGCACATATATTACGAATAGCACCGAGGATCCGGTCGAGGTCATAGACCAAAAGATGGACGACATTCTCCAATTAAAGTGGGAATTTCGCAGGAGACACAATCTCACCCTTGCTGCTGTGGGTAATGAGCTGACTGGTTGGGTGTCATGGTTGAACCCGCGAAATTGGTTCTCTGGTTTAGGAGAATGGGCTCAAGGAGTCATAATGGATGTTGGGAAGTTTCTCCTATGTATCTTAGGTGTTGTCATATCGATTGGCTTGATATTTAGATGCGGTCAGGCTTTAATGAAGTGCAAACGTAGTACCAGGGTAATGAGTCTAAGGAGTGAGGAAATTGTAATTCCAATGGATTTGATCTATGACCCAACGATAGAAACAATGATGTGATGAAAATGCGATT
Organism: Pseudophryne corroboree; assembly: GCF_028390025.1. Taxonomy (NCBI): domain Eukaryota; kingdom Metazoa; phylum Chordata; class Amphibia; order Anura; family Myobatrachidae; genus Pseudophryne; species Pseudophryne corroboree. Next base: position 613,595,114 of record NC_086445.1, read on the forward strand.
ATACGGTCCGTTTCTTTCACCTGTTTTTCCGTTTTCTCCAAGGTAAAAAGACCCACTTGGACGAGGAATTTGATAAGCCTGTATACAGACAACGGATGGATTAAAGAAGAAGTTTTGACAACCTTATACACAGATATTTGATGAACTATGCCATAGACCCCCAGTTTCCCTAGAAATTTTAAATTTACGCTAGCCCAACACTTTTGTAAGTCTATGGACATTGACAAAGCTTTTTGCCCACACTTTTTGGCAAAAGCCCAAAGAAGACTGCATTCAACAGACACCGAACAAGACTTCAACCGACAAATGTTCATTAACCTGACATAGAATACCACTGCATTTACCATAATTGTGTCTTATCTTCATCTCTACAACCTTCAGGTAATAACACACATAGTCGATAGGGAATACCGGCACAGATATCAGCAATCACATATTCCCCCATTCATGTATCATCAACTAAAATGTGCTCCCCCATTTTGTTGCAACCAAAAGCCGAAAAGAGCTCGGTAAAGTTTGACAGCCCATCCACAGACCCGTACCACGGGATAAGAAGGAATTCAAATGTATACTTCGCAATACCTCGAAGCTTGATTTACAACACGTACGGCACGATGATACATGACCCCCCAAACATGGATTCATACACACATGCTTCTGCTATCTCACTAGGTCATACCCTTTTTACACCTTCTTCTCTCCTCCCCTACCCAACCATGGAAATGTATTTACACCTGACATATATTTTTCTCTTTTTGAAATGTTTTAGGAAGTGGCAGTTATTGGTGACTGCCAAAGGGTGGACTGTCAAAGTCAGAAAAATATCACGATGCACACTACCATATTTGCACCTCATACAGTTCCGCGCTGCGCATGCGTGCACTCTCCCGTGCGTGCGCATACCCGCTGTTGCGGGCACCCGCAGGCGCACGGTGTGCGCATTTACGGTAGAGTTTCTGTGCGCCCAGCGTGCGACTCAATCGTTACATATTTTAACTATATAATGTATTTTGTAGATTATGGTCCCTTTGATAGAATCTGAAAGTTTAGTTAATGTAGCATGTTCATGGACAAAGAGATCCCTCTTTGTTTGATACGAAGGGTCAGACATGGGTCATACAGTGGTGTTTAGTATCCATCGGAAGAGTATTTAATTAGCAATATTCCGGTGTTGGTTTGAAGCGGATTAATCGCTCGTGCGAATAGTTATGGACATAAGAAGTTTATGTCCATTTACTATTATTTGCACTCACTTATCCATGCGGCGGGAAACCTAGTTTCCCACCCACCTGAGCAGTTGGAAATGATCTCAGCCCACCTGTATGAATCAACCTATGACCTTTTGTTATAATGCGAAGACGAAATCCTGTGTCCAATGAACAATGAGATTGTAGGGACCATTGAATTTTATTGTGTGTGGGGCATAAATAGACAAGCCGATCTGACCCAGCTCACTCTCTTCAACGGTTCTCATCACTGATAATCGGGAGCTGGATATTCAGAAAGGCGCATGCGATCGTTCCCTTTGTGCGTAAGTTTTCTCCGCAATCATATTGTCTTTGTTGTTATTGTGAGCCATATCTCTCTCTCTCCCTCCTCTCCTCTTTCTCTCTCATTTTCCCTTAAACGTAATTGCATTGTATTGTATTTCATGTGTAGTTATCTGGTTAGTTAGTCTATGTTATATTGGTAGTGTATGACTTGTATTGTATTATTCTTTTGCAAGTATAACATTCATATAAGGCGTTAGACCCTAAGCCCGGTATTTGTGTATTTCTTATAGTGTTAAGTATTCTCAGAGCGTCGGTGACGCTCGAACAGCTTTTAAGTTAATAAGGTTACACTGTGTTGCATCCACACTCTATCACTACACTAAGGTTTTCCTGTATAATACATTGTTCATGGTTTACATATAAAGGTTTAACATTGTGAGCGTCAGCGCCGCTGGTGATCTCCTCGTGGTCCCGAGCGTCCGCTACGCTATAACGTATCATTACGTTAGTCGGCAGCCAATAGCGTGCCTGCTTGTGATCTCTTGGCCGTAAGCGAACGTGACGCTTGAGCGTCTCGACTACGGCTAAGCGATTGTTACGCAACGTGCGTACCCTTACGGTACTCCATACGTCAATAGCGTACAGTGTTCTTAGACCTCTTAAAGGGTTTTAAGTAAGATAAATATTTAGCTTTATCAGTACCCAACTTAGGGCTCCTATCAGACCTTACACCGTAATTTCTTTCGGTGGAAGTTCTGTTTGGAATATTTTCCTGAGAGAGGCAGCGAAAAATCCTTTTTGGTATCTTTCAACTGGAATTGTTTGCAGGGTGAAAAACAGAGAAATTAGATAACTATCCTTCACCCTTTCCAGTAAAGCCCACCAGGGAGATTTCCCGACGTTATCAAAGAAAAACCCCTTTGTCTATACAATCACGTCTGCGTATGCTCTTCCACAGCGCATATGACACAATGGTATCACGTTGTGCTGTGCAGAACAAACGGACATGCGATGCAATAGCACAGCCTATAGATACTAGTTATCTATATGCCCTACAATTGCTGTATATCACTTTAGCCTAGACCACTCCAGACCACTTTAGACCACTTCAGACCACTTCAGTTGTATGGGATCACTTCAGACCACTTCAGACCACATCAGTTCCTAATAACGCAGGGTAGCGAACCCTATGCCACCGGGCCTCTACTAACCGAGTGTTACCACTTCAGACCACTTCAGTTCTTGGGTTCAGTATCCACTCACTCCTGCATTCGCTCACTCAAATACACTTTATTTTTCTGTACAGAAAATTTGGATTCATTCAAGTTGGCAGCTTTACCCCCAGAGGCAATTAAAAAAAAATATTTATACTAAATTTTGTTTTTATATTAAATTTCTTTAGAAACCGGGTAGTTTGGTACTATTGTCGCGTGGCTACTGTCCCGCCTTTAAACTAAACGAACTATTGTGTAATTTGTACTTTGCGACCGTACTTGTGCGTGTTGCTTACGCCGTGTGTGCAGTTCCGTACTGTGTCCGAGACACGTGTACAAAACCCTGCATCCGCAATAAAACAAATCACACAGCTTCTATAAATGTGAGCAATAAAAACTACTATTGCCCACTAAACACAACACAGTTTCTTTCTGTATAAACCTTTACAACTAGGCCAGACTGTGTTTGTGCTTTACGCTTACTTCCTTAAATATTTATTTTAGTTTTAACTATATAGCAACAAATATCTCCGGTTTCACACAGGTCTAAATGAATCTAGCAATGATCAATAATTTAAATGATATGATTTAGATTGGATAGCCATCTTGCAGAACATACATTGATATAAACACACACATAATTATAATATTATATATATATATATATATATATATATATACAGTCCAAAATGACCCGGCACTCCTCACGCTCCCCAGCGTTGATGAAAACTGCTCCCGTGCCTTTCCTCCTGGAACTGCGTCCCATATACAACTGCTGGCAATAAGGACGGCACTTGAAGACTTTTAAAAGTGGTGAAACCAAATGTGCTGTTTATTCAACGTTTCGGGTCGCAGCCCCTTCGTCAGGATGCGAAGGGGCTGCGACCCCGAAACGTTGAATAAACAGCACATTTGGTTTCACCACTTTTAAAAGTCTTCAAGTGCCGTCCTTATTGCCAGCAGTTATATATATATATATATATATATATATATATATACCATTCACTGGTCTCCTATGGGACTCATTTACCCATTCAGTGCTTCTAATTTGCATATCAATGCTATGTGCTTTTGGCTGCCTGTAAAGGTGGTTTTTCACTGCAAGGAAAAAGCAGTTACACAGGTTAATTTGCATTTCAATGGCTATCTTATAGCAAGCAGAGTTAACTAAATCCTAGAGGTAAATGAAAAAAAAACTTTGTTTATATCTGTGTGTAATTCTTACATCAAGTATTCATCTCTAAAATTGTATCTTTGTTGTAACCCCCTTTTATCAATTATATGTTGGCGGGTCGGATCCCAACTTCCTAAATACAATTGGTGTCGTGTCTCCTTTCCCTGCTAGATTTGTAAGTGTATTCCAGACACACGTGAAGCTGCATAGTGCTCACGGCATGTCGTTGTGTGTGTATGCACCGCGTGTACTCTGTAAGTCCGTCGCGGCATTAGTACTCAAAGTGCGTACATGGAACGGGACTTTGCACGCAAACTGAGTAATGAGTACGTAGGTTAAGGATTACATACAGCGGCCGCAGCGGCTCTATTTTAAAGTGTATTAAGTGTGGTTTTAAGTATTGCTTATAGTCCTGTAAGTAAATCAACATTTACAATTGGGGGCTCGATCCGGTTTTTCACATGCTCACAGGCTAGCAGGTCATAGCAGACTTTGCTCTATCAGCAAAGGTTGGAAAGATATCTACGTTAAACCTTTTCCTGGTTGTTGGATGTTCTAAAAACCCTATTTGTGTGCTGTTAGATTGTGTCTGCTCTGTCTGGTCTGCAGAGGTGCTGATAACACCCGTAGGTAAACAGGAAAAAAGCTATTTAAAAATCTGTGTAATTTTTTTTCCGCCAAAAGCGTACACAAAGGGCACCGATACTTTGCATACCCTCTCACATATTATTGCCACAAGGTATATATTGCTAGACCAGTTTAGATCTGTGTGAAATCGGATACATTTGTTGCTATAGAGATAAATTTGAATGGATATATTTAAGGGAGTAATGATAAAAACACAAAAAGCAGTTCTGGCCCAGTCATAAAAGGGTTAAACGGAATAAGTGTGGGTTGTGTTCAGTGAGCGACTATAGTTTGTATTGCTCACATTTATAGAGGTTGTGTGATTTGTTTTATTGCGGACGCACGTTTTGTACACGTGGCTCGAACAAAGTACAGGACCACACAAGCAGCGTAAAAGGCACGCACGGTTGCGTGTTTACGTAAGGTGCGTAAGAGTGCGGATGCGAAGTACAAATTACACAATAGTTCGTTCAATTAAAAGGTGGGATAGTAGCCATACTACAATAGCACATAACTAACCGGTTTCAAAAGCAGATTAGTATAAGACTTTTGTTTAAACTGTATTGCCTCTGGGGAAAAAGCTGCCGATCAGAAAGAGTGGAAATTTTCTGTACAGAAAAACGCTGTGTATTTGTGTGAGCTGAAAGTGGAGTGAGAGGATTTGGACCCGGGAATTCGGGATCCTGTCGTTGGTACACCAAGTGAGTGGAGGCTTGGCGGCGTGAGGCGGCTGACTCACGTTAATAGAGATAGAAAAGTACGCAAGTCGTGAAGAGACTTGCACAGGAGCGTGGTAGGGAATTGTGACCCATGTAGTTTTTTTTTTATACTCTCCGGCTGAGGTTTTGCAGCTTGTGATTCGATTCCAGTGGTCGTAGGGCGGATAGGTAACAAGTACCTATACGCTGTGCGATTGGACCGCATGTTTGTGGGTGTGATACATAGCGCAACTTGATACCCCTTTACGAGCTTTTGCGTAAAATTGCGGTATCATTATTGCTGTGTAGAGCATACGCAAGCGTGATTTGTGTACAAGTGCATAGGGAGTTTTCGCTGGTCTTTCTCAGGAAAATCTCCAACGGTAGATATTTACTGGTAATGGTAAGTCACTCCTAAAAACTTCCCGTAAATAGAAGCCAGTTAGGGGCCCTAGGTTGGGTACATCGCGATCCACTATCAACAGTGTATTGTAGTACTGGCCAACGTGGGCGAGAGCGGGTGAAGAGCACTCGGAGAACTTTCACCGTCTGCTTACATGGAGTATTTTGGTGTTTGTGGGAAATGGACCACAATTATGGGATCCAGTTGCTCAAGTGAGAGACGTATGGTAGCTAGGGTTCAGGCTGAAGGATTGCAGCCGAGAGGGTCAGCAATGTTTATTATGTGTGAAAAATATGGTTCACACACGGAGGCTTTTTGCAATGAGTGGGTACGTATGACTGACAAAGATAGGGCATCATTCCCTAGGATGGGCAGCTTTGAACCAGAGGTACTGCAGAATGTAGGTAGTAAAATATGTCTGATTAAATCTAGAAAACAAAGGATCAGACATAACAATTGTTTAAACCTGTGGCAACAAGAGGGGGAGGTGCAAAGGGAACAAACTCGCAAAGCAAGTTCCAAACCTAGCAGGAATGAGGGCATGAACACACCATTACCGACACAGGTCGAAGGGGAAAAGATGGCTACAGTCAATAATATATCTGTAAATGATAGAAAAATGCAGGATCAATGTGCTAACCTTAACCCTTGCAAGTTGTATTCTGTTTTGAACTCTCTCATAGGTCAGAGGAAAATGATGCATCCATGCCACTCTCAGCCCTCATCCAGGCAATTGCCTTACAGGAAATGCAGGTGGGCCCTGTCCAACCGGTAAGAGCAGTAACAGTATCCCCCACTGAAAGGATTGGTGAGATCACAGACATCGGTAAGTGTGAGACTGATCATTACACAGAGACATTAACACCTCACAGTGAGCAGATTAGGAATGGAATGGTAGGATTACATCCTGTCTTGGAAATAGTAACTTCCAATGGGGGAACCGATAGTCAGGGAGTAATCCTCACCAGGAATAATGCAATGTATTGCCCGTGGTCCAGATCAGAACTTCGGTCAATCATTTCAGAATTCCCCGATCCCCAGAAGCATTTAGCCAGATGTCAGAAGTATGTAAAGGATCTGTGTAATGCATATGAACCGGCAAACAAAGATTGGCGGATACTTTTGAAAGCGTGCCTACCCCCTAATATTGACACCCAAAAATGTATCACTGAGTGTAAATTAGAGTCGGATGGTCCTATGACTGACGAACACAATCAGGAGAATGTGGAACGAATTAACATGCAACTAGAGTTGTATTTCCCCACTACTGTTAAGTGGAGAAAAATTTTCTCCATAAAACAGAGAGAAAATGAAATGGCATCTGAATATTTCCATCGGGCTCTGCAAATAATGGATAGATACATTGGGGTATCGGATATAGGGAACGATGCGAATTACAGGGAGGTGGCTGTCTCTGTGCTAATGGACGGGCTCAATAAGACATTAAGGGACAGGGTGCAAACATCTTTGCCTAATTGGAGAGGGGTCACAGTAGCTTGTCTTAGAGAGTGCGCAATTGAACACCACAAGAATATTGCTAGGCGCAGAGAACAACAGGAGGTGAAGCTGATGACAGTAAGTCTACAGGCTCTGACTGGAAAGCCCCATCAGCCAAAACCCCAGACCCCTGGTGGTACACCACGAACAAGAATATGTTACATTTCTAGAAATAGAGGACATTTTGCCAGAGATTGTTAGAGTAGTAGGACACATAGTCAATATAGAACCCTAGACAGAGAAAACAAGCCACATTATTAAACACATAGACGGAATCAAGGGATATATAGTAAGGAATCACGAGCCATATAGAAAACACAGATTCGGTTAATGGGAAGAACGGAATAAATGCAACTTTACCCTTTTGACAAAACTTGCTGGGGTTAAGATGAGGTCTCTAAACTTTTGTTTCTTTCTCTAGCAGAAATGGCCCCTGATTAATTTAACAGGAATTTTGTTAGATATGGTATACATATAGCGTGCTCCCGCCCAGGAAGTACAAAGTATGTTGGATACCCACGAAGACTAATGTTGCATTTTACTGTTCTAGATTCATGTCCATCACAGGTAGAAGAAATTATCTCACAGATACCGGGTTCCCTTTGAACTTAGGATGGACAGGACACTGGATTGATGGCTGGGATAGTCCCAGCAGAGATACGACACACATAGAATTATTTATTTTTTTAAGGGGTGTAGACCTAGTAGAAAAGTCATTCCCTATAGTGCCCAATCCAGTTGTCAAATTTTATAAAATCCTCTTTGCCTCTACAAACTTATCTGTTACTAACCTCTATGTGATTTGTCTTCAAAGTTTCCTCCTCATCTCTTACGTTCACCGACAGGAGGGTACAATACATGGACCCGATTACAGTTCAAATGACACATGCCTACTCGGTCCTTCAGGGTTCTGCCCAAATCCAGTATATCTCACCAGCACAAGGACACCAGTATTACTGCAGTGTGCCTGGTCATGCACAAAGGGTGGAGAATGAGAATTCTGGTGAAAGGAAACTGTGTACAGACACCGATATGCATGATGGTGTGACAGCCTGTTGGTGAATGCCAAAACTGATATTTTTTTTAAATTATTATTACCCTCTCTTCTCTCATCCAGAGACGGTTTACTTCACACAACTGATAACACACGACAGTAAATTTGAAATGCAAAATTTGTGTTCCCTACAGGAAAAAGCAGTCTGGAAGTCGAAGGGGCATGGTCAGGAGTTCTCAGGACTTTGGACAGGTGGACACGGTAAGCCAGTAGCCCCCAGAGCATATCTTCCAAGTCTAGCTGAGGCGGCACACGGACTGACTCATCTGGGCAAAGAGGGTATTTGCAAGCTGGTAAGAGCCTACTGGTGTGCGCCAGGATTCTCTTCTCATGCAGGTAAGAGAGCAATGACATGTTTTACTTGCCTGAGGAAGAATATTGGTAAGACAATACCAAGAGAGACATCCCATATCCCTCCTACAGATGGACCTTTTCAGGTAATACAAATCGACTTCATACAGTTACCACCCTGTAGGAATTTGAAATATGTGTTAGTATGTATCAATGTGTTTTCCAACTGGGTAGAAGCGTTCCCTGCTGCCACAAATACTGCTACGTTCACTGCAAAGAAAACTGTGCAGGAATTTGTGTGTAGATATGGTATCTCTAGAATGATTGAAAGTGATAGGGGTACCCATTTTACAGGTGAAGTCTTTCAGGTCCTGTGCAAACTGATGGGAATTAATAGCAAGCTACATACTCCGTACCGACCACAGGCGAGTGCGAAGGTAGAGAGAGTGAATAGTACTATTAAGAACAAGCTGAGCAATGTGATGGCTGAAACTGGATTGCTGTGGCCAGAAGCTTTGCCACTAGTGTTGTACAGCATCAGAACCACTCCCAGGTCTCCGCTTAACTTATCACCCTTTGAAATTCTTTTTGGTCGACAACCTCATGTAATGATAGACCCCCAGGATGATTTGAAATGCAATAATGAAATAACTGTGAAATATTTGGTTAGGGTGAGCCAGCAGCTGAGAAATCAACAAAGAAATCTAAAGCTGGTGATTCCTGACCTACCGAACAGTAATTGTCATGACATTGAGACTGGGGATTACATTTTCTACGCTCAGGTTGCCTCATAGACAGGTGGGAAGGACCCTACCAAGTCTTGTTAACCAGCACGACAGCACTAAAGGTCGCTAAAAGAGAGACTTGGGTCCACATGTCCCACTGCAAGAAGGTCGCTGACCCGGAGAGAACTGTGTGTTCAATGAGCAAGGTGAAGAGAACCTTGTATCACTAGAGTATTTGTTCCGGGAAAGTTGAGAGGCAGGACTGTTGACCGGCACCTGAGCACGGAGAGCAACAAGATCAAGGACGGTTGTCGCACCATTATCTTTTTTCACCCCCCCCCCCTGCATTTTCCTTTCTTTTCTCCTACTTATTTTTCCTTCTTTCCCCTAACAAAATGGATCTATCACAAGAGACTGCGTTTCGGGTTCTACTAGTAATTCTGCTTTTGATCAGGACAATTTGTTTTGGTGATGGTCCCAGAGAGGTCGAGCAAGGATCTGGAATGGGTTCTGATGGCGAGTACGAATTTGTAGGATCTCAGGAGCAGCACATCACTCGAGTAAAGGCTGGTATCAGTAAGCGCTCTGGTAGTCATGGAGCTCGGAGGCAATGTGAAGGGTTATTGTCTGATGAATATTGTATTTGTAGGAATTGTGAGAACATAGTCGAAGATGAGTGCATCCGGAGATGTCAGTCCAACATTAATATCGACATGGACCGACATCCGTTGAGTGATTACCCAGAATGTTGGGTGTGCTCACAAGTACCTCAAGGACAGAGTAAGTCAGGATTAGTACCATACCCTTTAGCAATAGATGAGGTACTCGAATTATGGGGTGGGAGACCGGTGGACAAGAAATTCAATATCTCTAGGCCCCTACCTTGAAGCTCCACCAGTACAACGTAGATAGGTCCCTGTTGTGTTTTAATATTTCCAATTACCGAAAACCAGGAAATTGGGAAGTGACGTGGAATAACCAGACAATGACTTTTTCACACAGAGCTGATAGGATTCCTATCGACTCTGAACTTGTACGCAAGATAGCCAACAGTGGGAGGTATTTTCGGTATAGGTTTACACATGGAAGCAAGACCATGTGAGTTGGAAAAGAATTGTCAGGGTATTGTGCCCATATCATCCAGCCCGATACTTGTACTGAACAAATGAGAGAACTAGGGATTGGTTTCTTTACGTGGAAAGTTTGCAATATGGTGATGTTACATTTTGTCCCCTATGTTCTCCCAGATGATGCCTATTTCATATGTGGGAGGAAAGCGTACAAGTGGCTTACTCCGAGCTCTGAGGGATTGTGTTACATTGGAAGGGTACTACCAGAGGTCATGACCATAACCCACGACGAAATGAAAGACGTTCACGGCAGTGCTCAGACTCCTTATACTCATACTCACTATGAACACATCATCAAGAGACACCTCATAGATAGGGCAGAGCATGCAGCCTCTGATTTGATCCATGAATCCACCGGGATTCAGTTCCTTCTCGCATTAGATATCACCCGTACTGCCAGAGGAAATATAAATTATAGGTACATCCATGCGCTAGCAAACTTGATAGACAATATCACCGAGATGTATGATGGCACCTTCAGGTATACTGGAAGGGAGTTACAAGCCTACAAGAAGGAACTGATCCAGCACAGGATGGTCCTTAATTATGTTACAGCAGTGATAGGTGGGTACTGTGTTACTCTGGCAACTCAATATGGTGTGAAGTGCTGTACGTATATTACGAACAGCACTGACGACCCCACGGAGAACATCGATCAGAAGATGGACGAGATCTTACAGTTGAAGTGGGAGTTCAGGCGGAAGCACAACCTTACCTTAGCGACTGTAGGTAATGGTATAAAACAAAGAATACATTTTTTAACAAAGAATAAAAATTTCCAGCGCCTTTCCTTGTGTATACTCATCAGAATCAGAATCAGCTTTATTGGCCAGGTGTACTCACGTACACTAGGAATTCTTTGTGGTACAATGCATCGCCAAGAAGCAACATGAAGGAGGAAAAACGTAGCATACATTACAAACATTACACATATGAGTTCATACTGAACATATGCAACTGTACAGTAGACATATTATACATTTAAGACTAAAAAACTAATGCTGCTTGGCAGAGCAGCACCGAGGCAGCCATCCGCGGCGCCAGGCAGCCATCCACGGCGCCAATTATTTAATAAAAGGATTTAATAGAGACACCTTTGTAAATATAATGTTTTTTTATTTATTACCACAAATCGTATAAACATTTATGAACTAGTAAATTTAAGAATATATATTTGTGATCACCAAAAATATACTATAAAATATACCGGTAAGCTTATTTGACTCACACACATAAACACATATAGACACACATTTAACACATGTAACTTGAAGCTTGTAACTGTTTCAATTTCCTAGGGGAGTTGATACACTTTGTAGCGTAATGAACTGACTGGCTGGGTCTCATGGTTGAACCCACGCAAATGGTTCTCAGGGTTAGGAGAGTGGACTCAAAATGTCATTATGAGTGTGGGGAAGTTTCTCCCTTGTATCCTGGGAGTCATCATAATTATGGGTCTAATATTCAGGTGTGTTCGAATTCTAACACGACACAAGCCAGAACAAATTTGATGAGTCTAAGGAGCGAGAGCACTGTTACAGCAGCAGATTTAATTTATGACCCCTCAATAGAAACTGTGATATGATAAGGATTGTAAAAATGAATTTCATGGCCTGTTTCTTTCACTAATTTTTCTCTGTCTCCCCCTCTGCCCAGATACATCCAACCGGAAAAGATGTCAACCCTACCCAAAATGTTTATGTGAATGTATTTTTATATATGTGTCTTATCTTCATCCAGTTAATGGCACACATAGTCGACAGGTAATAGCCACATATACTAGCACTCACATATGTTCCCCCTCCATGTATCATCAACTAAATGTGCACCCCATTTGTTGGAATAAGAAGCCGAAAAGAGCTCGGTAGTGTTTGTTTGCCCATTTACAGACCCTTAATATGGGATAAGAAGGATTTAATGTACACTTTGCAATACCTCGAAGCTTATTTAGAACATATATGGCACGATGATACATGCCCCTCAGACATTGGTTCATACATACATGCTTTTTACTATCCCTCTAGGCTATACATTTCCCACCTACAACTCTCCCCGATCATCCAAGCTTTTGTATATATTGTATAGATAATATTTTTCTGTTTATTAGTTAAGAGTGGCAGTTATTGATGACTGCCAAAGGGTGGACTGTCGAAGTAGGAAAATATTACAGTACACACGTCACATACAAACATCACACAGATGGCCTCCGTGCGCGTACTTATTCTGCCGTGCGTGCACATATTCGCAAATTGCGTATGATCGCTAACGTGGTCGTGCATGTTAGCACGTGGTATGAGTAATTACGGAGGCATTTGTACTCGCATGGAAAAGCCACAAAGACATATTATATATTTAATCCATATAATGCATAAATCACCCACTGTCTGCTCATCCTTCTAATAGCATGAAGATGGTTCACACATAAATTATCCTCCCAGAAACTCTAATACAATGTACCAGACGGCCTTGTTTACGCAAAACTTTTAAATCCTATGAAGAAGGCAAATACCTTAGGTTACTCCCATTGTTCTAGAGTTGTCCAGTATCTGTCGAAGACAATAAATACTGGATTGTCATTGTCTTATCTGAAGACAGGACAAACAAAAAGACAATATCCAGGAACCTAGTTTGAAGAGAAACTCAATTTGCAATAGCTGACAAATTACAAACCAGACATTTAGATAGCTAAGGTAATTCATGGCCTGAACTCTTGGAAATGTGTGTGTGTTTATATATATATATATATATATATATATATATATATATATGTTCCCTAACAAATTGTAATAACAGGAATGTATGTATATGTGTATATGTATATATACACACTGCTCAAAAAAATAAAGGGAACACTTAAACAACACAATATAACTCCAAGTCAATCACACTTCTGTAAAATCAAACTGTCCACTTAGGAAGCAACACTGATTGACAATCAATTTCACATGCTGTTGTGCAAATGGAATAGACAACAGGTGGAAATTATAGGCAATTAGCAAGACACCTCCAATAAAGGAGTTGTTCTGCAGGTGGTGACCACAGACCACTTCTCAGCTCCTATGCTTTCTGGCTGATGTATTGGTCACATTTGAAAGCTGGCGGTGCTTTCACTCTAGTGGTAGCATGAGATGGAGTCTACAACCCACACAAGTGGCTCAGGTAGTGCAGCTCATCCAGGATGGCACATCAATGCGAGCTGTGCAAGAAGGTTTGCTGTGTCTGTCAGCATAGTGTCCAGAGCATGGAGGCGCTACCAGGAGACAGGCCAGTACATCAGGAGACATGGAGGAGGCCGTAGGAGGGCAACAACCCAGCAACAGGACCGCTACCTCCGCCTTTGTGCAAGGAGGAACAGGATGAGCACTGCCAGAACCCTGCAAAATGACCTCCAGCAAGCCACAAATGTGCATGTGTCTACTGAAACGATCAGAAACAGACTCCATGAGGGTGGTATGAGGGCCCGACGTCCACAGGTGGGGGTGGTGCTTACAGCCCAACACCGTGCAGGACGTTTGGCATTTGCCAGAGAACACCAAGATTGGCAAATTCGCCACTGGCACCCTGTGCTCTTCACAGATGAAAGCAGGTTCTCACTGAGCACATGTGACAGACGTGACAGAGTCTGGAGATGCCAAGGAGAATGTTCTGCTGCCTGCAACATCCTCCAGCATGACCGGTTTGGCAGTGGGTCAGTAATGGTGTGGGGTGGCATTTCTTTGGGGGGCCGCACAGCTCTCTATGTGCTCGCCAGAGGTAGCCTGACTGCCATTAGGTACCGAGATGAGATCCTCAGACCCCTTGTGAGACCATATGCTGGTGCGGTTGGCCCTGGGTTCCTCCTAATGCAAGACAATGCTAGACCTCATGTGGCTGGAGTGTGTCAGCAGTTCCTGCAAGACGAAGGCATTGATGCTATGGACTGGCCCGCCTGTTCCCCAGACCTGAATCCAATTGAGCACATCTGGGACATCATGTCTCGCTCCATCCACCAATGCCACGTTGCACCTCAGACTGTCCAGGAGTTGGCGGATGCTTTAGTCCAGGTCTGGGAGGAGATCCCTCAGCAGACCATCCGCCACCTCATCAGGAGCATGCACAGGTATTGTAGGGAGGTCATACAGGCACGTGGAGGCCACACACACTACTGAGCCTCATTTTGACTTGTTTTAAGGACATTACATCAAAGTTGGATCAGCCTGTTGTGTGTTTTTTCCACTTTAATTTTGAGTGTGACTCCAAATCCAGACCTCCATGGGTTAATAAATTTGATTTCCATTGATAATTTTTGTGTGATTTTGTTGTCAGCACATTCAACTATGTAAAGAACAAAGTATTTAATAAGAATATTTCATTCATTCAGATCTAGGATGTGTTGTTTTAGTGTTCCCTTTATTTTTTTGAGCAGTGTGTATATATATATCTATATATATCTATATATATATATATATATAGATATATATAGATATATATATTTATATATATATATATATATATATAGATATATGTATATCTTGAGGATGGAAATAGATAATCATATCATGTGTGGGATCATATTGTTCAGAGTCACGTAAACATTAATCTGGTGGGTATAAGAATGTTGTCACATATTGCAACAATAAGTTATTAATAATACCAGATTTATGTATGATTAATGTGAGGGGTTTAACTGGTCATGGGGCGGGAACTCAGATGCAAACAACAGAAATCACATCTCAAGTCTTAGCCATTGCCCACCTCTTGAGCTGACCAATGATCCCCAGTGCACAGGATATGTCCCACCCCCGAACCAATGGAAGAAGAGCACACAGTGTCTATTGTATTATGTTTTGATCAATTGTATAAAAAGCCAAGCTGCCTAGCCGGTCGGTAATCTCTCTCTCTCTGAAGGGTCATCTTGCCTGATAGACCTGAGCACCGGGACCGCGTGGCGCTGGCGAAACCAAACGTATGTACCATTGTAGTGTAGCCTCTTTTCTGTTATTGTAATTGTAACTTTGTTGTAACCCCCTTTTATCAATTATATGTTGGCGGGTTGGATCCCAACTTCCTAAATCCAATTTGTGTCGTGTCTCCTTTCCCTGCTAAATTTGTAAGTGTATTCCAGACACACATGAAGCTGCATAGTGCTCACGGCGTGTCGTTGTGTGTGTATGCACCGCGTGTACTCTGTACATCCGTCGCTGCGCTAGTACGCAAAGTGCGTACATGGTACGGGACTGTGTACGCAAACTGAGTAATAAGTACTAGGGTAAGGATTGCATACAGTGGCCGCAGCGGCTCTATTTTAAAGTGTATTAAGTGTGGTTTTAAGTATTGCTTTTAGTCCTGTAAGTAAATCAACATTTACATACACATTATGGCAGATAGCGTCCCCCTTTTTACACATTATGGCAGACAGCATCCCCCTTTTTACACATTACAGCAGACAGCGTCCGCCTTATTACAGATTACGCAGACAGCGTCCCCCTTTTTACACATTATGGCAGACAGCGTCCCCCTTTTTACACATTACAGCAGACAGCGTCCCCCTTTTTACACATTACGGCAGACAGCATCCCCCTTTTTACACATTGTGGCAGACAGCGTCCCCCTTTTTACACATTGTGGCAGATAGGAGAGAGAGAGATACTTACCATCTCTCCCCGCTGGCAGTCAGGCTCCTCGTGCAGGCAGATCCATTCCCGGGCAGCAGAGATGGAGGGAGGGGGACTGGAGCCGCAGCAGCGCTATGTGATTGGTGGAGGCGCCGCTGCAGCAACCCCCTCTCTTTCTGCATTGGCTGCCCACCGCTGTGAATGCTGGGATGAGGGAATCGCATCCCAGCATTCACAGCAGCGCCGGGCAGCCAATACGGAAGGAGAGGGGACTGCTGCAGCGGCGCTACTACCAATGACATAGCGCTGCTGCGGCTCCAGTCCCCTCCCTCCTCCTCCTTCCCTGCCTCCGGCGCTGCTGCTCTCCTCCAGCGCAGCGCACGGCACAGAACAGCCGGCTTGTAATGAGTCAACACTGGCACACAGGTACGTTACGGCGCTGCCCCCCACTAATTCCTACCAGGGGCTGTTGCTGCAGCAGTGCAAGGCTGCAAGCAAATGGCTGACTCACAAACACTCAGGGAATCAATGACCTGCACCTGCTGCTGCTCCTCCTTCCCATTATGACAGTGGGCACTGGGGACAGCCACGAGATCTTGGTGTGATGCTGTCAGACCCCCGGCGCCCAAACACTCAGAGAGAGATGAAGCAGAGGGGCGGGGCGGAATATAAACAGGAAGGAGGATGAGCTGACTTAGCTGCCCCTCCTCGCTCTCCTGATTGACAGCTTGCAGCAGAGGAAGACTACAATGCGGGATGTCTGGAGGAGGAAGCACTGGAGAGAGAGAGAGATGGGAGGGAGATCATTCCCTCCTCACAGCAGCAACCAGTGAGACCTGTAAGTCAGTACAAGGGAGGGACGGCCCCTTCTCCCTCTGCGGCCGGGACCCCTCCTCCCTCTCCATCCGGGCTGCTGCAGTGAGTCAGCCCGACGCTGCTGACTGCGTTGTGATTTGCGGGCGGCGGGCGGATGGGCGTGGAGCTGGCGGCGGCATTATACAATGAGTCATAGTCAGGGCCGTTTCTAGACAATTTGGCTCCCAGTGCGAGATTTCAAAATGCGCCCCCCCATTGGTATAAAAAAAAATTGCGTGCCCCCCCCCCCCCCCATATAGCCAGAAAAAAAGCATGCGCGCGCCGAAGGCGCGCGCGCTCCCAACAAGGCTGTGTGGCCTGATTAAAATGGGCGTGGTCTCATTTCAGTGGGCGTGGCCTCGTCTGATATCACACCCACCACAGGGGGAAAAAATAAAAATAAAAAAGTCCCCTTTTTACACATTACACCAGGCAAGTGTCCCCATATTACACAGCGCGGCAGGCAGGTGTCCCCATTTACAAAGTGCGGCAGGCAGGTGTCCCCATTTTACAAAGTGCGGCAGGCAGGTGTCCCCATTTAACAAAGTGCGGCAGGCAGGTATCCCCATTTTACACAGTACGGTAAGCAGATATCCCCATTTTACACAGTACGCAGGCAGGTGTCCCCATTTTACACAGTACGCAGGCACGTGCCCCCATTTTACACAGTACGCAGGCACGTGCCCCCATTTTACACAGTGCAGCAGGTATCCCCATTTTACACAGTACGCAGGCATGTGTCCCCATTTTACACAGTGCGGTAGATATCCCCATTTTACACAGTGCGGTAGGTATCCCCATTTTATACAGTGCAGCAGGTGCCCCCATTTTACACAGTGCGGCAGGTATCCCCATTTTATACAGTGCGGCAGGTATCCCCATTTTATACAGTGCGGCAGGTATCCCCATTTTATACAGTGCAGCAGGTATCCCCATTTTACACAGTGCGGCAGGTATCCCCATTTTATACAGTGCGGCAGGTATCCCCATTTTATACAGTGCGGCAGGTATCCCCATTTTATACAGTGCGGCAGGTGCCCCCATTTTACACAGTGCGGCAGGTATCCCCATTTTACACAGTGCGGCAGGTGCCCCCATTTTACACAGTGCGGCAGGTATCCCCATTTTACACAGTGCGGCAGGTATCCCCATTTTACACAGTGCGGCAGGTATCCCCATTTTATACAGTGCGGCAGGTATCCCCATTTTACACAGTGCGGCAGGTATCCCCATTTTATACAGTGTGGAGGGTGCCCCCATTTTACACAGTGCGGCAGGTGCCCCCATTTTACACAGTGCGGCAGGTGCCCCCATTTTACACAGTGCGGCAGGTATCCCTATTTTACACAGTGCGGCAGGTATCCCTATTTTACACAGTGTGGCAGGTATCCCCATTTTACACAGTGCGGCAGGTGTCAAGTGGGGAGGGAGAGAGAAAGAGAGAGAGAGAGAAAGAGAATACTTACAACTTGCCGCTCTTCGGGTCCCGCGGGCCGGCCGCCTCCTCCGTCGATGGTTATCTTCTCCAGTCCTCTCCTCCCTCTCTCTTCCACCCGAGCGCTCCTGCTCGGGGGGCGGGGCTTCGCGAAATGACGCGTTTGCGTCGTGACGTCACGACGCAAACGCGTCATTCCGCGAAGCCCCGCCCCCCGAGCGCTCGGGTGGAAGAGAGAGGAAAGAGAGGAGTAGTCACGAAGTGCCGCGGCGGGCGCCCCGTGCGGTTGCACGGCTCGCCCGCCGCTAGAAACGGCACTGGTCATAGTGACTCATTGTAATGCCACTGGCTGCACTGCCAGAAGTTCCGCCCCTGTGCAAGACAACACAGCACCACTGCAATGGACTGGACTTATACAGCAGCACTGGACATATGGCAGCAGCGGACACTAATGTGACTGGTCACTAGACTGACTGATGCACAGGACACTACCACTGGTCTGATGCAGTACAACACAGCACACTGTAAGGGACTTATTATATAGCAGCACTGGACATATGGTAGCAGAGGACACAACCACTGTGACTGGACAGATGCATCACAAGACACAGACACTGAGGACACTGAGAGAATGGAGACACGTCTTCTCTCTACACTCTTCAATGCCGGAGTGAAAAGGGCGGCGACGCGCGAGTCCTTATATGGAATCCAAACTCCGCGAGAATCCGACAGCAGGATGATGACGTTTTGCCTCGTTCTGGTTTCCGAGTCAGGCGGGAAAACCCGAGCCTGACTCGGATCCGGGCTCGTGATGTGAAGTCTGGTAGGGTTCGATTCTCTGAGAACTGAACACGCTCATCTCTACTTTTTATACATCTCGTCGCTACTGCTTCGCCTTGGTAAAGAGGCAAAGAAGGACGCACTATATAGTGCGGGTCTAATATATCTACCCAGAGGGGCTTTAAGAGAGATGGGGGGGGGTCCCTTCCTCTCCGGTGGTGCAGTACACTCTGAGATTATGCCAGAGACATCTCCATTGCGCATGCGTGTATCACCAGAAAATTGGCGCTGCTGCATTTCTGAGTGTTATTTTCAACTCTGCAGCCAGCGCTGGGCTGACAGAGTGGTGAGTATAATTAAATGGGTGCAGGGTATGCGGTGTGTGGGCCCCCCTGGACCAAGGGGCCCGTGTGCACCGCACACCTTGCACCCATTATAGATACACCAGTGCATCTACCCCAGAGTACCAGTCAATCAGCTCCTAACTGCCATGTTAAAGACTGTTTGAAAAAATGAGTTAGGAGCTGAATGGTTTGTACTTTATATCTCTCTCCACTTTATTTCTCTCCAAGCGTAGATGCATATGCCCACTTTTCTTTTAAATACTGAAAGGCCTTGTATGTGCCTTATATCCAAGGCCTTGTATGTGCCTTGGATCAGGATCGAAACTAGGATTTTCGTCACCTGGGGCAAGGCAGTAATTTGACATCCCCCTCCCCCCCATAAAAAAATAAAAATAAAATAAAACCGAAAAAAATAAAAACCACAGAACAAACTCTGTCAGTCTAAAATAATCAGATTAACAAAACATTTGAAAAAAGGGGATACTACTGGACAATATTCCCCTATGTGCCTCAATGCCCTAAGCGTCACATGCCCCGCCAGCGTGTTCAACTACAATGCTCCTCTGTCTGTCCTCATACATTGCACTATATCATAACACTGTACCACTGCACTGCATTCCCCTATCCACTGCACTACTTCACTGTACTACATCCACTACACACTGAACTACATCACTACACTACACTACATGCCCCTATGCACTGCACTATATGCTACACTACATCACTACACCACATCCTCCTATAAGCTACACCAAATGCCCCCATCTGGGAGGCAAAGCGGAGGTTGATACTGCTAACTGGGAGCACAGTGCGCTTCTATAGCTTCTACAGAGATCCCAGGTACTAGAGCTCACCCGCACAGCGTCGGAGACAGCTGCGGGCAGACAGGTGGGTCAGAGACATTGCCCGGGGAGCTGTCTGCTGTCTCACTGGAGCAGCACAGCACTGCCAGTAAAAAAAACAAAAACCCCAAAAGTGCTCTCTGTAACCCTTTGGCACCCCCTCAAATCTTGCACTGGGGGCGCATGCCCCCTTAGTCCCCCCTTCCCCCCCAACCCCCTTAGTTACGGCCCTGCTTGGATCTACCATTTACCAGATTCTCTATGCTGAGTGGGTGTCAGAGGTGGAAGAACAGAAGAGCATGAGGGTGGGATATCATACCAGCTTGGCTTGTTTGAAGCAGGCTGGCAATAGTAGAAGACAGTAGAGCATTATGGGAATAATATAGACTTATAGCAGCCATGGCTAAAACAGAGCATAACTGTGCATCAGTTAATAGGCCCAATGACTAACCCATATATGTATATAATAAATGCTAAGTGAACTAAAACATGATAAAATATATATATATATTGTGCATCTCTTTATGTTGGATATCACTACTTACTGAGATAACCTCTGATTCTTAAAATAGGTCTTCTATCCAAATTTAGCAGTTGTAATAACGAACACTCCTTAACAACATCAGTGCCTGAAAACAGACAGTGGAATGCAATGGCTGTTCCAAATTTACAGACGTTACTAAGGAGTGTCAGTCATTCACGACTTACCTACCAAATGTCTGCGTCTTCACCTGTTGATTTAAAGCAGAAGATGTATCAAAAAAATATCAGAAGGTAATCCAGTAAGTAGTGGTAATGAGTATAATGATTTCTATTTGTCAAAATAATATTTTAACCATTTGTGATCACTCTTACTTGCAGATTAGATTTATTCTGCTATTCATGGGCTCTTATTCTTACCCATATTAAGAAATACAGGTTGAGTATCCCTTATCCAAAATGCTTGGGACCAGCAGTATTTTGGATATCGGATTTTTCCGTATTTTGGAATAATTGCATACCATAATGAGATATCATGGCAATGGGACCTAAGTCTAAGCACAGAATGCATTTATGTTTCATATACACCTTATACACACAGCCTGAAGGTCATTTTAGCCAATATTTTTAATAACTTTGTGCATTAAATGAAGTTTGTGTACATGCACACAATTCATTTATGTTTCATATACACCTTATACACACAGCCTGAAGGTCATTAAATACAATATCTTTAATAATTTTGGGTATTAAACAAAGTTTGTGTACATTGAGCTATCAGAAAACAAAGGTTTCACTATCTCACTCTCACTCAAAAACCGTATTTCGGAATATTCCGTATTTCGGAATATTTGGATATGGGATACTCAACCTGTACTGTAAATCAAATCATTGATTGAAATATTTTATGATAGTAAACCAAGTCTTTAAAATGATATTGTACCAATACAATTAAGGAATTAACACACACATTGTGAGACTAATGCTGCATGTAAGTGCTGGATCAACGCCCTATATAACTGCTATCTTTTTGTTGAGTTCCAAATGTTTGAGCTGCATACTTGTAACCCCTCTGTTGGGCCTTTTCAATGGCGCAACCTATCTTTCCCCCCAAAATATAACCTTCAGGGGTTATTGCTAGTGATAGTATGGTTATAGATGATGGTGGCCCTTTTGACTTACCTGCCATCTTAAGGTACAGTCATATATGGCATTGAACATTATCCTGCCTGCGTTTGTCCACGCTACTGCTGATTGGCAACCAGTTAAAGTTGCAATGGGTTGGCACAGGGTCAGAGACAGGGACAGGGAGCAGGGGTCAGAAGCATGGGTATTGGTGGCCACAGGAACACATGGAGAGTGGTGGTCAGAGAAACACAAGGAGAGGGTGGTTTAGAGGAACACCTGTGGAGGGGGGTGTCAGAGGCATACTTGGGGAGGTATGAGAGCAGAGGCACATTTGGGGAGGGAACGGCCCAATTGGGAAAGGAATAGGGGGACATGGCAATGGAGGGGGCAGAGGCACACCTGGGAAACTCCTGCCACTCTGCGCCTCTATTACTGGGTAGTATTGCAGGCATATACAATATAAACATAAAATTTGACGGCAAATAAGAACCACTTGGCCCATCTAGTCTGCCCTAAACACATGTACATACACATACACATAGGGATAATTTTTGTTGGGAGACAACTAAACAATCAGTACATTTTTTGGACTGTGGGAGGAAACCAGAGTACCCGGAGGAAACCTACGCAAGCACAGGGGAAATATACAAACACACACACAGTTAGGACCATGGTAGGAAATGAACTCATGAACTCAGTTCTGTGAGGCAGTAATGCTAACTATCACACCATCCATACATTATGCGTTCTACCCATACAATGAAAGTTACAGTATATTAACTAAAAAGAGAAAGTATTCCTTGAATAGGGCACACATGGGCTAATACACAAAAATGTAATTTAAGTCATCATCCTAACTGGTAGATGACCATTAACAAGTTAAAATATAACTTTTATTAGATATACGTTAGTAGCTTACAAAATATGTGCAAGAGAGAAAGTAATACAAATAAAAAGTGACCAGTGTCCAAATTAAATGTGATATTAAAAGGCAGATTTAGCATTCCAATCGGAATGAATACAAAACACACAAGTGCAGCCTTTTAATATCACATCTCATTTGGACACTGGTCACTTTTTCTTTTTCTTTTCTCACTTGCACATATTTCATAAGCTACTAACGTATATCTAATAAAAGTTATATTTTAACTTGTTAATGGTCATCTACCATTTAGGATGATGACTTAAAGTAAAATTTTGTGTATTAGCCCATGTGTGCCCTATTCAAGGAATACTTTCTCTTTCTGGTTAATATTACATGTTAAACTATATTCCAGGAGCACCCCCCGATAAATATATTGTGATATTCAATGAATTTAATAAACGGGGAAAGGACTTTCATACACAACTAATTAGAATGCCCTATTATATGTCTGTGCGATGTTTATATTTTTATGATATACAATAAAAGTTGTAGGGGGTGGCGGAGATTTGGGAGCGAGTACAGGAGCAGCCAATGGTTAGCATTAAGCCTTCATCAACCTACTCATAGAACCCGCTACCATGCCCCACCCCTCATCTAAATCCCATTCTGCCATAGATCACTCTCATCTGTCAGTGTGAGGGAGCTGGGGAGTCCACAGCAAGGTGTTGTGGCAGCAAACTATATGTTTGTCACAAGCAGACATCTGCCTGTGACTAAGAAGCAGAAGCAAATTGCACGCAGGATTATCTGCGTGCTGCAACTACCACCCAATCCCCCCCCCCCTCCGGGCCCAGCACATTAGTACTAGAGATGTGCACCAGAAATGTTTCTGGTTTTGTGTTTTGGATTTGGATTCGGTTCCGCGGCCGTGTTTTGCATTCGGACGCATTTTGGCAAAACCTCCCTGAAATTTTTTTGTCGGATTTGGGTGTGTTTTGGATTCGGGTGTTTTTTTTAAAAAAAACCTCAAAAACAGCTTAAATCATAGAATTTGGGAGTCATTTTGATCCCATAGTATTACTAACCTCAATAAGCATAATTTCCATTCATTTCCAGTCTACTCTGAACACCTCACACCTCACAATATTATTTTTAGTCCTAAAATTTGCACCGAGGTCGCTGGATGACTAAGCCAAGCGACCCAAGTGGCCGGCACAAACAACTGGCCCATCTAGGAGTGGCATTGCAGTGTCAGACAGGATGGCACTTAAAAAAATAGTCCCCAAACAGCACATGATGCAAAGAAAAAAAGAGGTGCACCAAGGTCGCTGGATGGCTAAGCTAAGCGACCCAAGTGGCCGGCCTCCCTCCACATTTTTGTTCTCCATCTTTTAATGTGTGGAATTATATGCCAGTAATATATCAATAGCAATGGCCTACTGTACCGTACTGCTATATATATATATATATATATATATATATATATATATATATATATATATATATATACTGGTGGTCAGCAAAATTCTGCACTGTCCTCCTACTATATACTGCGCACAACTACAATGCAGCACAGATATGGATAGTATACTTGACGACACAGAGGTAAGGCAATGGACTACTGTACCGTACTGCTATATATATATACTGGTGGTCAGCAAAATTCTGCACTGTCCTCCTACTATATACTGCGCACAACTACAATGCAGCACAGATATGGATAGTATACTTGATGACACAGAGGTAGAGCAATGGACTACTGTACCGTAATGCTATATATATATACTGGTGGTCAGCAAAATTCTGCACTATCCTCCTACTATATACTGCGCACAACTACAATGCAGCACAGATATGGATAGTATACTTGATGACACAGAGGTAGAGCAATGGACTACTGTACCGTACTGCTATATATATATATACTGGTGGTCAGCAAAATTCTGCACTGTCCTCCTACTATATACTGCGCACAACTACAATGCAGCACAGATATGGATAGTATACTTGACGACACAGAGGTAGAGCAATGGACTACTGTACCGTACTGCTATATATATATATACTGGTGGTCAGCAAAATTCTGCACTGTCCTCCTACTATATAGTGCGCACAACTACAATGCAGCACAGATATGGATAGTATACTTGATGACACAGAGGTAGAGCAATGGACTACTGTACCGTACTGCTATATATTTATACTGGTGGTCAGCAAAATTCTGCACTGTCCTCCTACTATATACTGCGCACAACTACAATGCAGCACAGATATGGATATTATACTTGACGACACAGAGATAGAGCAATGGACTACTGTACCGAACTGCTGTATATATATACTGGTGGTCAGCAAAATTCTGCACTGTCCTCCTACTATATACTGCACACAACTACAATGCAGCACAGATATGGATAGTATACTTGACGACACAGAGATAGAGCAATGGACTACTGTACCGAACTGCTGTATATATATATACTGGTGGTCAGCAAAATTCCGCACTGTCCTCCTACTATATACTGCGCACAACTACAATGCAGCACAGATATGGATAGTATACTTGATGACACAGAGGTAGAGCAATGGACTAATGTACCGTACTGCTATATATATATACTGGTGGTCAGCAAAATTCTGCACTGTCCTCCTACAATGCAGCACAGATATGGAGCGTTTTCAGGCAAAGAACGTAGATATTTGCAGCACACTGAGCACAGATATTTGCAGCACACTGAACAGTGAACACAGAAACTGAGAGAACGCAGCCACATCCTCTCGCTATCATCTCCAAAGCAGGAGTGAAAATGGCGGTGACGCGTGGCTCCTTATATAGAATACGAATCTCGCAAGAATCCGACAGCGGGATGATGACGTTCGGGGGAGTTCTGGTTAACCGAGCAAGGCGGGAAGATCCGAGGCTGCCTCGGAACCGTGTAAAATGGGTGAAGTTCGGGGGGGTTCGGATCTCGTGGAACCGAACCCGCTCATCTCTAATTAGTACCCCCCCCCCCATGATGATGCTCCTGAACATACAGTATATTACAGATTGGTAATTTGAATGCAAATGACAGAATGTAGAATTTGGATGGGAAATCTGCCACATACTAGAGGACTATGTCCATTTTACACCTGCAGTATGCATACCTTTTGTTTTCCTAAAATAGCATTTACAAGGCATATACATCCAACATTTTTGGGTCCCCTACTGAGATAATGACACATACCTATACAGTTGTGCTCTTAAGTTTACATACCCTAGCAGGATTTGTAATTTTCTGTCCATTTGTCAGAGAATATGAATGATAACTCACAAACTTTTCTTTCACTCATGGTTAGTGGTTGGGTGAAGCCATTTATTGTCAAACAACTGTGTTTACTCTTTTTAAATCATAAGGACAACAGAAACTACCCAAATGACCCTGATCAATAGTTTACATACCCCAGTTCTTAATACCGTGTATTGCCCCCTTTAACATCAATGACAGCTTGAAGTCTTTTGTGGTAGTTGTGGTTGAGGCTCTTTATTTTCTCAGATGTTAAGGCTGCCCATTCTTCTTGGCCAAAAAGCCTCCAGTTCCTGTAAATTCTTGGGCTGTCTTGCATGAGCTGCACTTTTGAGATGTCTCCAGAGTGGCTCAATGATATTGAGGTCAGGAGACTGAGATGGCCACTCCAGAAACTTCACTTTATTCTGCTGTAGCCAATGACAGGTTGACTTGGCCTTGTGTTTTGGATCATTGTCATGTTGGAACGTCCAAGTACGTCCCACGTGCAGCTTCCGGGCTGATGAGTGCAAATTTTCCTCCAGTATTTTCTGATAACATGCTGCATTCATCTTGCCATCAATTTTGACCAAGTTTCCAGTGCCTTTGTAGCTCACACATCCCCAAAACATCAGCAATCCACCTCCATGTTTCACAGTAGGAATGGTGTACCTTTTATCATAGGCCTTGTTGACTCCTCTCCAAATGTAACGTTTATGGTTGTGGCCAAAAAGTAAAAATTTTGGCCTCATCACTCCAAATGACTTTGTTCCAGAAGTTTTGAGGCTTGTCTATGTGCTGTTTGGAGTATTGTAAGTGGGATGCTTTGTGGCATTTGCGTAGTAATGGCTTTCTTCTGGCGACTCAACCATGCAGCCCATTTTTCTTCAAATGCCTCCTTATTGTGCATCTTGAAACAACCACACCACTTTTTTTCAGAGAGTCCTGTATTTCAGTTATTTGTGGATTTTTCTTTGCATCCAGAACAATTTTCCTGGCAGTTGTGGCTGAAATTTTTATTGGTCTACCTGACTGTGATTTGGTTTCCACAGAATCCCTCATTTTCCACTTCTTAATTAGAGTTTGAACACTGCTGATTGGCATTCTCAATTGCTTGGATATCTTTTTATATCCCTTTCCTGTTTTATACAGTTCAATTACCTTTTCCCACAGATCCTTTGACAATTCTTTTGCTTTCCCCATAACTCAGAATCCAGACACGTCAGTGCAGCGCTGGATGAAAGATGCAAGGGTCTTTCAGGAGTCCAGAAACTCACTGACCTTTTATACACACACACTGATTACAAGCAAACAGATCACAGGTGAGGATGGTTACCTTTAGTAGCCATTCAAACCCGTTTGTGTCAACTTGTGTGCATGTTATCAGGCCAAAATTTCCAGGGTATGTAAACTTTTGATCAGGGTCATTTGGGTTGTTTCTGTTGTCATTATGATTTAAAAAGAGTAAACACAGTTGTTTGACAATAAATGCCATCACCCAACCACTAACCATGAGTGAAAGAAAAGTTTGTGAGTTATCATTCATATCCTCTGACAAATGGCCAGAAAATCACAAATTCTGCTAGGGTATGTAAACGTATGAGCACAACTGTATATATTATATTATATATCTATATAATATATCGATATATACACATAATATATACTACATAAGTCATTTTGTCAGTAGGGGAACCAAAAATGTTGGATTTTTAATTTTGGATATGGGATACTGAACCTGTATTAGTGTTTATACTGAGAAACATAAGACAAAATATTATAACTGCAAGTGCTTAAACATATTATATTGAAAATATATTAATCAAAATCATTACTTTAAATATTTTTTACAAAGTACTTTTAATGTGTTTTCCCACAGTCATTTTAATGAAAACCCTCTTTTTTTTTTTACACAACTCCCAATGTACTGTAGCTCAAGGAGTGTGGATTTCCAATGTTATTTGGATTGCATATATTAAGGATTAAGAACTTTTATATCTTTGATCATAGATATCTCCAGTGGATTTTGCAATGGTTCAAGAATAGAAAATCAAGTCACAATTCAACTCTTATTTTACATTCTGAAATTAATTGTTGTAAATCTGAAAAGAAAAGAAAATTAAATGAAAAAAATAAAATTATTAAGTGTAATATTTAATTTAGAGAGGGAAATCAGCAGAGTTTAAGCCCCCCTTGGTACATGATTTGTAGCCATTATTGTGCATGTTTTAAGCCTATGTCAAGACTCGGAATGTTTATGAATTGTGTGAGTTTGTGCCTTTTATTTGACCAAGAAGCAATAATAACAGTGTAAAGAGAAAAAACATGATTTGGGTATTTATTAACATTCATGAAATGTTTGATAAGTATAATAAACAGACAACACCCAACTTCTGTCCAGTCATCTCTGCAAATCCTATCACATTATATAGTAACAACAATAAAATTGTTAGAAAAAGCACATTAGAGCAGACAAAATACAACAATAATAATAATAATAATAATAATAATAATAATAATAATAATTTAACAACAAAAATCAACTGTTGTTGACCTGAAATTGGGATGAGGCCACTATATTATGCTATGTTCAGTGACTGGTCAAGCAAAACTAGTGTTCTTTGTAAATACGGTTGGTTTATGGTTAGGGCAAGACTTAGGGCATCAAGTTTTGTGCTTATGACATTTACATAAATACATACCAAACACATATGGTGTCTGTCATTATTGTCTGTCTTTATTTTACATTTAATCCTTTTCTTAAAAAAAACATATATTAGACAATATTACATAAAGTCATGTTCTTTTAGCACTATTCAATTGAACCATGTATTAGAAGACAACATGTTTATACTTTATCATTTTTTTTTTCAAGATTTGGAGAATCATATTAACTAATTCCAAGTTGTTGATTTTGCATCTTGCAAACCATTATACAGCCAGAAATTTGGGTTATGTGTTTAATCATTTGCTGGTGACTAAACCAGACTGGGCTTTCCGAGTCATGGTTGCATCGGATGCGACCTGTCAGAAAGCCCACTGTGTGGCTGGAGGAAGAGAATCTTCCTGCAGTTGCTGCTCTCAGAGGGACCTCCGTTTCCTCTGCTTCCTGGTTTCCTCCCCACCCAGTGGCTGCTGTGCTTATGATAACTGCTGATCAGTCAGTCCAGCAGTCGTCCCCCCACTGTGGCTGCATACATTAGCAGCCACTAGAGAAATGTTAAAAAGAAGCCCCTTACCTTTCCTCTGGCGGCAACAGAGAGAGAGAGAGATGCAGGCGCTGAAGAAGAGAAATGGTCACAATGTTCCGACTATCAGTGGTCATGATGGTATTTCCATCAATGTTTTTACATATGTTCTGATTTTTTATTTGTTTTGTTTTTAGAAAAATAGTTTTTTTAATATAAATTCGTATATATGGTGGAAAGTAATGGAATCCAAGATTGCCGGAAGGGCAGGATGCTCAAAGGGGCAATCACTTACAAGTCATGGTTTTGCCTTTTAAGTGTTTAAACCATTAAAAAAAGTCAGATGTCAAGATTCCAGGTGCGGCGACTCTCCAGATACGCCAATATGAGAACGCTGATCATGACACCTTTCTTATTACCTCAGCGTGTATGGTAAATCAACGCGGTAACTGCCACCAGCAAAAGTACGGGTCGTTGCACCTGTCAGGCCAAGTGACTTTGAGGGACCACGCCCAGGGTGAGCGTCTGATCCCACCCACACACACAATTATTAATACAGAAAAAATTAGGTACCAAAAGCCTCTTGGGATTTGTGTGTGAAAACACAGAATCCAGAACTAAGATTAAGATTTGTAATCCAAGTCAAAACGTCAAAACTTATAGTTACAGAAAAAGACAGCTTACAAGAATATAATAGTTTAAATAGTCACACAAGTAATTACAATTTCAAGAAAAAAAATAGGGAGAAAACATTGTTCTAGTCATCTGCAGTACAGAACGCTGTAGAGTGAGGTCTCTTTTCCTATCCTGGACATTATAGGATCCAGTCTCTACCTGGATAATGACAAATTTTCAGAGTCTGTTTCCCATATAAAAAGCTACTCTATGCTGCAGCACGCCCCCCCCCCCCCCATCCCCCACCTATTTGGAATTCCATTATCCCTCCCAAAACCAGAGTGGAGTGAGTCTAAACTTACACTTTGGGAGTTTCTCAGCCATTCTTATTGTGGCCGGAGACACTAACCAGCCACACGTGTAATGGCGGCCGCGGCACTGAAGGGGTTAACCCCTAGTGCCCGGCGCCATTAGGAGGACAATGGGCGCTTGGCGCCACTTTTAAACTGTGCACTGTGCCTAGTCGCCATCTTTAAATGTATTGTGGGTGCTAGGCACCGGGTATTTAAAATATGTTTAATAATGTGTCATATGTTATCTCGCTGCACAGTGCGCAGTTGGAGAATGATGAACTGATGGACAGGGCACTTATGAGGAAAGTACAAGGAATTTTGTTTCTAAAAAGGCCTTGAAAATAGTTTGTGAGACACTTTTTGCATAGGAAGTCATATGGTAATTGTCCTAGCTCCAGACTTGCTATGTACAAGTAAGTGTCAATTAGCCAGCCTCTTGGTGGCCAAACATCTTTGAAATGCAAACAAAGGTGGAAGTAAGACTATTTGTTGTGTTGCAGCCTTTCCTGTTGTAATCCCAAACACTGGGTTTGCATGGAGATGTGAATGAGACAGAAACATTTGTATTTTGAAGCTATGTGATAAATGTATCAATAGTGAATATTAAACTGATACCAAACGTTGTCTGTGTGACAGGAAGGAGGATATTGTTTTTTTTTGCACTTATCTCCTTTTGAAATGTAATTTATTTATTTGTATTTTGTAAGATATCCTGATTGGATGGAAAGGACTGTGGCTTGTGATTTTACTGTATAAAAATAGGAGGCTGTGAGCCTCCAGGGTGTATTATACCATCTTGATTCTGCTGTGAACATCTTGCTGCACTGCTCAGCCTTTTTGAAGGCTGTATTTGGGCAAATAAAGATCTTCTGCCTAAAGACGACGCTTCATCTTGTGACCTGCAGACCTATGCAAAACATAGCCCCGTTCTCCGGCTGTCCTGGGATCACCCCAACGTCTCCAAGTTCCGCCAGCTACCGGTAGAGGACTAGTGGGGATTTGTCCATACCACACAGGTGTGGTAAGGCAGCGTGTCGGCACATGCAGAGCAGAACTGTGGTTCCAAACGCCACGGCAGGTTAGGAGTTTGGTGGTGGCAGCATAAACCCACCCACAGCGCAGTATGTGGTGTCAGTAACAGGCGGTTACTGATGGTAAGCGGGAATCCCCTATGTGGCCAGGTCCCGTGTGACCTGAACATCCAATCTGTGTACTGGGGACGGGACGCGAAAGCAGTGAGGTCTTTCGTACGAAAGCCGTCCGGTCACACTTATCTTTAAATGTTTGAAGCTGGCTGAACTAGGATTGTGTACACAAACTGGACTCTTTTACAATAGGCCAAGAAGAACACTCTGGCCATAGTGTCTCTGAGGGTTTGTTGGTTTGACTCCTACTGTGTTATGTACAAACTTCAACCTCTAATTACTGTCCCATACAGCATCCTAGGGTTATTAACAGCTTGTCTCTGATGTTCTGTTGCTATAAAGAAATACCAGCAAGGCCATTAACTACCAACCATTTGTCATGCAAAGTCATTTAACTTGTATTGATACATTGATACATCAGGTAATGTGAATAATACAAATCATTACATCCTGCCAATGATGTTGTTTTGGGGAACTGATTTGTCAGTTCTTAATGTGACATCTCCACCTCTTTTTTTAACATTTTTAACATTGTGAAAAATGTCAATTTCAGGTACCAATTCCTAACCTTTCTGCCCCCTGGACCACCTTTAGCAGATGTTGTAGTACTGTTGTGACTGGCATTAGCCACAGCACTAGTTCTTGGTTGCTGCTCCTGCTCTTTCTCTTGACTGATCGAGTCACAGTGCTTATATTATTAATGTGGTGTGTGGCATGGTACCTACTGAGCATTATTATAACACAAATGCCACTGCCGGGCCATGAACACCCACACTTTTTTATTTTTATTTGTTTTTTTTTCATTATTATTGATTTTTTAATTTTTTTTTAACAATTGACAACTTCACACTGCGACTCACAGCACTTATATTATTAACGCACTGGCATGGCCTGGACCTGAACACACACAAGTTTATATTTATTTTTTACGCACTGCTGTGAATCACTGCATCTAAATTTAGATGATGATGGCACACAGTAAAATATTTTGGCAGGCACCAGTGTGTACTAGTGATGTGCACCGGACATTTTTCGGGTTTTGTGTTTTGGTTTTGGATTCGGTTCCGCGGCCGTGTTTTGGATTCGGACGCGTTTTGGAAAAACCTCACCGAAAATTTTTTGTCGGATTCGGGTGTGTTTTGGATTTGGGTGTTTTTTTCAAAAAACCCTAAAAAACAGCTTAAATCATAGAATTTGGGGGTCATTTTGATCCCATAGTATTATTAACCTCAATAACCATAATTTCCACTCATTTTCAGTCTATTCTGAACACCTCACAATATTATTTTTAGTCCTAAAATTTGCACCGAGGTCGCTGGATGGCTAAGCTAAGCGACACAAGTGGCCGACACAAACACCTGGCCCATCTAGGAGTGGCACTGCAGTGTCAGGCAGGATGGCATTTCAAAAAAATAGTCCCCAAACAGCACATGATGCAAAGAAAAAAAGAAGCGCACCAAGGTCGCTGTGTGACTAAGATAAGCGACACAAGTGGCCGACACAAACACCTGGCCCATCTAGGAGTGGCACTGCAGTGTCAGACAGGATGGCACTTCAAAAAAATTGTCCCCAAACAGCACAAGATGCAAAGAAAAAAAGAGGCGCACCAAGGTCGCTGTGTGACTAAGCTAAGCGACACAAGTGGCCGACACAAACACCTGGCCCATCTAGGAGTGGCACTGCAGTGTCAGACAGGATGGCACTTCAAAAAAATTGTCCCCAAACAGCACATGATGCAAAGAAAAAAAGAGGCGCACCAAGGTCGCTGTGTGACTAAGCTAAGCGACACAAGTGGCCGAAACAAACACCTGGCCCATCTAGGAGTGGCACTGCAGTGTCAGACAGTATGGCACTTCAAATAAATTGTCCCCAAACAGTACATGATGCAAAGAAAAAAAGAGGCGCACCAAGGTCGCTGTGTGACTAAGCTAAGCGACACAAGTGGCCGACACAAACACCTGGCCCATCTAGGAGTGGCACTGCAGTGTCAGACAGGATGGCACTTCAAAAAAATTGTCCCCAAACAGCACATGATGCAAAGAAAAAAATAAGAATTTACTTACCGATAATTCTATTTCTCATAGTCCGTAGTGGATGCTGGGGACTCCGTAAGGACCATGGGGAATAGCGGCTCCGCAGGAGACTGGGCACATCTAAAGAAAGCTTTAGGACTATCTGGTGTGCACTGGCTCCTCCCCCTATGACCCTCCTCCAAGCCTCAGTTAGGATACTGTGCCCGGACGAGCGTACACAATAAGGAAGGATTTTGAATCCCTGGTAAGACTCATACCAGCCACACCAATCACACCGTATAACCTGTGATCTGAACCCAGTTAACAGCATGATAACAGAGGAGCCTCTGAAAGATGGCTCACAACAATAATAACGCGATTTTTGTAACAATAACTATGTACAAGTATTGCAGACAATCCGCACTTGGGATGGGCGCCCAGCATCCACTACGGACTATGAGAAATAGAATTATCGGTAAGTAAATTCTTATTTTCTCTAACGTCCTAAGTGGATGCTGGGGACTCCGTAAGGACCATGGGGATTATACCAAAGCTCCCAACGGGCGGGAGAGTGCGGATGACTCTGCAGCACCAAATGAGAGAACTCCAGGTCCTCCTCAGCCAGGATATCAATTTTGTAGAATTTTACAATTGTATTTGCTCCTGACCAAGTAGCTGCTCGGCAAAGTTGTAAAGCCGAGACCCCTCGGGCAGCCGCCCAAGATGAGCCCACCTTCCTTGTGGAGTGGGCATTTACAGATTTTTGGCTGTGGCAGGCCTGCCACAGAATGTGCAAGCTGAATTGTACTACAAATCCAACGAGCAATAGTCTGCTTAGAAGCAGGAGCACCCAGCTTGTTGGGTGCACACAGGATAAACAGCGAGTCAGATTTCCTGACTCCAGCCGTCCTGGAAACATATATTTTCAGGGCACTGACAACGTCTAGCAACTTGGAGGCCTCCAAGTCCCTAGTAGCCGCAGGCACCACCAATAGGTTGGTTCAGGTGAGACGCTGAAACCACCTTGGGGAGAAACTGAGGACGAGTCCTCAATTCCGCCCTGTCCGAATGGAAAATCAGATAAGGGCTTTTTCAGGATAAAGCCGCCAATTCTGACACGCGCCTGGCCCAGGCCAGGGCCAACAGCATGACCACTTTCCATGTGAGATATTTTAACTCCACAGATTTAAGTGGTTCAAACCAATGTGACTTTTGGAACCCAAAACTACATTGAGATCCCAAAGTGCCACTGGAGGCACAAAAAGAGGCTGTATATGCAGTACCCCTTTTACAAACGTCTGAACTTCAGGGACTGAAGCTAGTTCTTTTTCGGAAGAAAATTGACAGGGCCGAAATTTGAACCTTAATGGACCCCAATTTCAGGCCCATAGACACTCCTGTTTGCAGGAAATGTAGGAATCGACCCAGTTGAATTTCCTCCGTCGGGCCTTACTGGCCTCGCACCACGCAACATATTTTCGCCAATTGCGGTGATAATGTTTTTGCGGTTACATCCTTCCTGGCTTTGATCAGGATAGGGATGACTTCATCCGGAATGCCTTTTTTCCTTCAGGATCCGGCGTTCAACCGCCATGCCGTCAAACGCAGCCGCGGTAAGTCTTGGAACAGACAGGGTCCTTGCTGGAGCAGGTCCCTTCTTAGAGGTAGAGGCCACGGATCCTCCGTGAGCATCTCTTGAAGTTCCGGTTACCAAGTCCTTCTTGGCCAATCCGGAACCACGAATATAGTGCTTACTCCTCTCCATCTTATCAATCTCAGTACCTTGGGTATGAGAGGCAGAGGAGGGAACACCTACCCTGACTGGTACACCCACGGTGTTACCAGAGCGTCTACAGCTTATTGCCTGAGGGTCCCTTGACCTGGCGCAATACCTGTCGAGTTTTTAATCATGTGGAAGACTTCTGGGTGAAGTCCCCACTCTCCCGGGTGGAGGTCGTGCTGAGGAAGTCTGCTTCCCAGTTGTCCACTCCCGGAATGAATACTGCTGACAGTGCTATCACATGATTTTCCGCCCAGCGAAGAATCCTTGCAGCTTCTGCCATTGCCCTCCTGCTTCTTGTGCCACCCTGTCTGTTTACGTGGGTGACTGCCGTGATGTTGTCCGACTGGATCAACACCGGCTGACCTTGAAGCAGAGGTCTTGCTAAGCTTAGAGCATTGTAAATGTCCCTTAGCTTCAGGATATTTATGTGAAGTGATGTCTCCAGGCTTGACCATAAGCCCTGGATATTCCTTCCCTGTGTGACTGCTCCCCAGCCTCGCAGGCTGGCATCCGTGGTCACCAGGACCCAGTCCTGAATGCCTAATCTGCGGCCCTCTAGAAGATGAGCACTCTGCAACCACCACAGGAGGGACACCCTTGTCCTTGGTGACAGGGTTATCCGCTGATGCATCTGAAGATGCGATCCGGACCATTTGTCCAGCAGGTCCCACTGGAAAGTTCTTGCGTGGAATCTGCCGCATGGGATTGCTTCGTAGGAAGCCACCATTTTTACCCAGAACCCTTGTGCATTGATGCACTGAGACTTGGCTCGGTTTTAGGAGGTTCCTGACTAGCTCGGATAACTCCCTGGCTTTCTCCTCCGGGAGAAACACCTTTTCTGGACTGTGTCCAGGATCATCCCTAGGAACAGAAGACACGTCGTCGGAACCAGGTGCGATTTTGGAATATTGAGAATCCAATCGTGCTGCCGCAACACTACCTGAGATAGTGCTACACCGACCTCCAACTGTTCCCTGGATCTTACCCTTATCAGGGAATTGTCCAAGGAAGGGATAACTAAAATTCACTTCCTTCGAAGGAATATCATCATTTCGGCCATTACCTTGGTAAAGACCCGGGGTGCCGTGTACCATCCATACGGCAGCGTCTGAACTGATAGTGACAGTTCTGTACCATAAACCTGAGGTACCCTTGGTGAGAAGGGTAAATTTTGACATGAAGGTAAGCATCCTTGATGTCCCGAGACATCATGTAGTCCCCTTCTTCCAGGTTCGCAATCACTGCTCTGAGTGACTCAATCTTGAATTTGAACCTCTGTACGTAAGTGTTCAAAGATTTTAGATTTAGAATCGGTCTCACCGAGCCGTCCGGCTTCGGTACCACAACAGTGTGGAATAATACCCCGTTCCCTGTTGCAGGAGGGGTATCTTGATTATCACCTGCTGGGAATACAGCTTGTGAATGGCTTCCAAAACTGTCTCCCTGTCAGAAGGAGACATCGGTAAAGCCGACTTTAGGAAACGGCGAGGGGGAGACGTCTCGAATTCTAATTTGTACCCCTGAGATATCACCTGAAGGATCCAGGGGTCTACTTGCGAGTGAGCCCACTGCGCGCTGAAATTCATTGAGACGGGCCCCCCACCGTGCCTGATTCTGCTTGTAAAGCCCCAGCGTATACTGAGGGCTTGGCAGAGGCGGGAGAGGGTTTCTGTTCCTGGGAACTGGCTGATTTCTGCAGCCTATTTCCTCTCCCTCTGTCACGGGGCAGAAATGAGGAACCTTTTGCCCGCTTGTCCACGAAAAGACTGCGCCTGATAATACGGCGTCTTCTCATGTTGAGAGGCGACCTGGGGTACAAACGTGGAATTCCCAGCTGTTGCCGTGGCCACCAGGTCTGAAAGACCGACCCCAAATAACTCCTCCCTTAATAAAGCAATACTTCCAAATGCCGTTTGGAATACGCATCACCTGACCACTGACGTGTCCATAACCCTCTACTGGTAGAAATGGACAACGCGCTTAGACTTGATGCCAGTCGGCAAATATTCCGCTGTGCATCACGCATATATAAAAATGCATCTTTTAAATGCTCTATAGGCAAAAATATACTGTCCCTATCTAGGGTATCAATATTTTCAGTCAGGGAATCCGACCACGCCAACCCAGCACTGCACATCCAGGCTGAGGCGATTGCTGGTCGCAGTATAACACCAGTATGTGTGTAAATACCTTTTAGGATACCCTCCTGCTTTCTATCAGCAGGATCCTTAAGGGCGGCCATCTCAGGCGAAGGTAGAGCCCTTACAAGCGTGTGAGCGCTTTATCCCCCCTAGGGGGTGTTTCCCAACGCACCCTAACCTCTGGCGGGAAAGGATATAATGCCAATAACATTTTAGAAATTATCCGTTGTTATCGGGGGAAACCCACGCATCATCACACACCTCATTTAATTTCTCAGATTCAGGAAAACTACAGGTAGTTTTTCCTCACCGAACATAATACCCCTTTTTGGTGGTACTCGTATTATCAGAAATGTGTAAAACATTTTTCATTGCCTCAATCATGTAACGTGTGGCCCTACTGGAAGTCACATTCATCTCTTTACCGTCGACACTGGAGTCAGTATCCGTGTCGGCGTCTATATCTGCCATCTGAGGTAACGGGCGCTTTAGAGCCCCTGACGGCCTATGAGACGTCTGGACAGGCACAAGCTGAGTAGCCGGCTGTCTCATGTCAACCACTGTCTTTTATACAGAGCTGACACTGTCACGTAATTCCTTCCAACAGTTCATCCACTCAGGTGTCGACCCCCTAGGGCAGGGGTGTCAAACACAAGGCCGCGGGCCAAATCCGGCCCGCCAGACCTCGTCTGATGGCCCGCGGTGCCGCCGCCAGCCTTGCAGCCTCCCCTTTTTTTTTTCCAATGAATTTACTCCGTGCCTGCACGGAGTAAATTCATTTTAAAAATGGCTCAAGTTAAAAAAAAAAAAAAAAATTTACTTACCTTCCGGGACCTGGCCCGACTTCTTCCTGCCCCGCACTGCTCCCTGGGTGTCGGACGAGACGTCATCACGTGACGTCCGCCCGACATCTCCAGGGATCAGAGGAGCGCGCGGACGCCGCGGAGAGGAGCAAGAAGAAAGAAGTAAAAGAAAGAAAGAAGTAAAAGGTAAGTAAAGTAAATGGAGGGGGCAGATGGCTGGGCACTATAAAAGGGGGCAGATGGCTGGGCACTATAAAAGGGGGCAGATGGCTGGGCACTATAAAAGGGGGCACATGGCTGGGCACTATAAAAGGGGGCAGATGGCTGGGCACTATAAAAGGGGGCAGATGGCTGGGCACTATAAAAGGGGGCAGATGGCTGGGCACTATAAAAGGGGGCAGATGGCTGGGCACTATAAAAGGGGGCACATGGCTGGGCACTATAAAAGGGGGCAGATGGCTGGGCACTATAAAAGGGGGCACATGGCTGGGCACTATAAAAGGGGGCAGATGGCTGGGCACTATAAAAGGGGGCAGATGGCTGGGCACTATAAAAGGGGGCACATGGCTGGGCACTATAAAAGGGGGCACATGGCTGGGCACTATAAAAGGGGGCACATGGCTGGGCACTTTAAAAGGGGGCACATGGCTGGGCACTATAAAAGGGGGCACATGGCTGGGCACTTTAAAAGGGGGCAGATGGCTGGGCACATATTACAAAAAACAGTAATAATTGAATGCAGTGACATTAATTTATGATAATAAAGAGTGGACACATAGACCTACAGATACAACCGGCCCTTTGATGGGGACCAAACTGCTGATGCGGCCCCCGATGAATTTGAGTTTGACACCCCTGCCCTAGGGGGTGACATCACTATTACAGGCAATCTGCTCCGTCTCCACATCATTTTTCTCCTCATACATGTCGACACAAAAGTACCGACATACAGCACACACACAGGGAATGCTCTGATAGAGGACAGGACCCCACTAGCCCTTTGGGGAGACAGAGGGAGAGTTTGCCAGCACACACCAGAGCGCTATATATATACAGGGATAACCTTATATAAGTGTTTTTCCCCTTATAGCTGCTGTATAGTTAATACTGCGCCTAATTAGTGCCCCCCTCTCTTTTTTTAACCCTTTCTGTAGTGTAGTGACTGCAGGGGAGAGACAGGGAGCTTCCCTCCAACGGAGCTGTGAGGGAAAATGGCGCCAGTGTGCTGAGGAGATAGGCTCCGCCCCTTTTTCGCGGACTTTTCTCCTGCTTTTTTATGGATTCTGGCAGGGGTTAAATGCATCCATATAGCCCAGGAGCTATATGTGATGCATTTTTTGCCATCCAAGGTGTTTTTATTGCGTCTCAGGGCGCCCCCCCCAGCGCCCTGCACCCTCAGTGACCGAAGTGTGAAGTGTGCTGAGAGCAATGGCACACAGCTGCAGTGCTGTGCGCTACCTTGTTGAAGACAGGACGTCTTCTGCCGCCGATTTTCCGGACCTCTTCTGCCTTCTGGCTCTGTAAGGGGGCCGGCGGCGCGGCTCTGGGACCCATCCAAGCTGGGCCTGTGATCGTCCCTCTGGAGTTAATGTCCAGTAGCCTAAGAAGCCCAATCCACTCTGCACGCAGGTGAGTTCGCTTCTTCTCCCCTTAGTCCCTCGATGCAGTGAGCCTGTTGCCAGCAGGTCTCACTGAAAATAAAAAACCTAATCTAAAACTTTCACTAAGAAGCTCAGGAGAGCCCCTAGTGTGCACCCTTCTCGTTCGGGCACAGAGATCTAACTGAGGCTTGGAGGAGGGTCATAGGGGGAGGAGCCAGTGCACACCAGATAGTCCTAAAGCTTTCTTTAGATGTGCCCAGTCTCCTGCGGAGCCGCTATTCCCCATGGTCCTTACGGAGTCCCCAGCATCCACTTAGGACGTTAGAGAAAAGAGGCACACCAAGGTCGCTGTGTGACTAAGCTAAGCGACACAAGTGGCCAACACAAACACCTGGCCCATCTAGGAGTGGCACTGCAGTGTCAGACAGGATGGCACTTCAAAAAAATTGTCCCCAAACAGCACATGATGCAAAGAAAAATGAAAGAAAAAAGAGGTGCAAGATGGAATTGTCCTTGGGCCCTCCCACCCACCCTTATGTTGTATAAACAGGACATGCACACTTTAACGAACCCATCATTTCAGCGACAGGGTCTGCCACACGACTGTGACTGAAATTACTGGTTGTTTTGGGCCCCCACCAAAAAAGAAGCACTCAATCTCTCCTTGCACAAACTGGCTCTACAGAGGCAAGATGTCCTCCTCATCATCATCCTCCGATTCCTCACCCCTTTCACTGTGTACATCCCCCTCCTCACAGATTATTAATTCGTCCTCACTGGAATCCACCATCTCAGATCCCTGTGTACTTTCTGGAGGCAATTGCTGGTGAATGTCTCCACGGAGGAATTGATTATAATTCATTTTGATGAACATCATCTTCTCCACATTTTCTGGAAGTAACCTCGTACGCCGATTGCTGACAAGGTGAGCAGCT
The DNA here is from genome assembly GCF_028390025.1 of Pseudophryne corroboree. Taxonomy (NCBI): domain Eukaryota; kingdom Metazoa; phylum Chordata; class Amphibia; order Anura; family Myobatrachidae; genus Pseudophryne; species Pseudophryne corroboree. The sequence continues at coordinate 613,635,588 of NC_086445.1, forward strand.
GCACTAAACACTCTTTCGGAGTACACACTGGAGGGAGGGCAACTTAGGTAGAATAAAGCCAGTTTGTGCAAGGGCCTCCAAATCACCTCTTTTTCCTGCCAGTATACGTACGGACTGTCTGACGTGCCTACTTGGCTGCGGTCACTCATATAATCCTCCACCATTTTTTCAATGGTGAGAGAATCATATGCAGTGACAGTAGACGACATGTCAGTAATCGTTGGCAGGTCCTTCAGTCCGGACCAGATGTCAGCACTCGCTCCAGACTGCCCTGCATCACCGCCAGCGGGTGGGCTCGGAATTCTTAATCTTTTCCTCGCACCCCCAGTTGCGGGAGAATGTGAAGGAGGAGATGTTGACGGGTCACGTTCTGCTTGACTTGACAATTTTCTCACCAGCAGGTCTTTGAACCTCTGCAGACTTGTGTCTGCCGGAAAGAGGGATCCAACGTAGGTTTTAAATCTAGGATCGAGCACAGTGGCCAAAATGTGGTTCTCTGATTTCAACAGATTGACCACCCATGAATCCTGGTTAAGCGAATTAAGGGCTCCATCCACAAGTCCCACATGCCTAGCGGAATCGCTCTGTTTTAGCTCCTCCTTCAATGTCTCCAGCTTCTTCTGCAAAAGCCTGATGAGGGGAATGACCTGACTCAGGCTGGCAGTGTCTGAACTGACTTCACGTGTGGCAAGTTCAAAGGGTTGCAGAACCTTGCACAACGTTGAAATCATTCTCCACTGCGCTTGAGTCAGGTGCATTCCCCCTCCTTTGCCTATATCGTGGGCAGATGTATAGGCTTGAATGGCCTTTTGCTGCTCCTCCATCCTCTGAAGCATATAGAGGGTTGAATTCCACCTCGTTACCACCTCTTGCTTCAGATGATGGCAGGGCAGGTTCAGGACTGTTTGGTGGTGCTCCAGTCTTCTGTACGCGGTGGCTGAATGCCGAAAGTGGCCCGCAATTCTTCGGGCCACCGACAGCATCTCTTGCACGCCCCTGTCGTTTTTTAAATAATTCTGCACCACCAAATTCAATGTATGTGCAAAACATGGGACGTGCTGGAATTTGCCCAGATGTAATGCACGCACAATATTGCTGGCGTTGTCCGATGTCACAAATCCCCAGGAGAGTCCAATTGGGGTAAGCCATTCTGCGATGATCTTCCTCAGTTTCCGTAAGAGGTTGTCAGCTGTGTGCCTCTTCTGGAAAGCGGTGATACAAAGCATAGCCTGCCTAGGAACGAGTTGGCGTTTGCGATATGCTGCTACTGGAGCCGCCGCTGCTGTTCTTGCTGCGGGAGGCAATACATCTACCCAGTGGGCTGTCACAGTCATATAGTCCTGAGTCTGCCCTGCTCTACTTGTCCACATGTCCGTGGTTAAGTAGACATTGGGTACAACTGCATTTTTTAGGACACTGGTGACTCTTTTTCTGAGGTCTGTGTACATTTTCGGTATCGCCTGCCTAGAGAAATGGAACCTAGATGGTATTTGGTACCGGGGACACAGTACCTCAATCAAGTCTCTAGTTGCCTCTGAATTAACGGTGGATACCGGAACCACGTTTCTCACCGCCCAGGCTGCCAAGGCCTGAGTTATCTGCTTTGCAGCAGGATGACTGCTGTGATATTTCATCTTCCTCGCAAAGGACTGTTGGATAGTCAATTGCTTACTGGAAGTAGTACAAGTGGTCTTCCGACTTCCCCTCTGGGATCACGATCGACTCCCAGCAGCTACAACAGCAGCGCCAGCAGCAGTAGGCGTTACACTCAAGGATGCATCGGAGGAATCCCAGGCAGGAGAGGACTCGTCAGACTTGCCAGTGACATGGCCTGCAGGACTATTGGCTTTCCTGGGTAAGGAGGAAATTGACACTGAGGGAGTTGGTGGTGTGGTTTGCAGGAGCTTGGTTACAAGAGGAAGGGATTTAGTGGTCAGTGGACTGCTTCCGCTGTCACCCAAAGTTTTTGAACTTGTCACTGACTTATGATGAATGCGCTGCAGGTGACATATAAGGGAGGATGTTCCGAGGTGGTTAACGTCCTTACCCCTACTTATTACAGCTTGACAAAGGCAACACACGGCTTGACACCTGTTGTCCGCATTTGTGTTGAAATAATTCCACACCGAAGAGCTGATTTTTTTTGTATTTTGACCAGGCATGTCAATGGCCATATTCGTCCCACGGACAACAGGTGTCTCCCCGGGTGCCTGACTTAAACAAACCACCTCACCATCAGAATCCTCCTTGTCAATTTCCTCCCCAGCGCCAGCAACACCCATATCCTCATCCTGGTGTACTTCAACAGTGACATCTTCAATTTGACTATCAGGAACTGGACTGCAGGTGCTCCTTCCAGCACTTGCAGGGGGCGTGCAAATGGTGGAAGGCGCAAGCTCTTCCCGTCCAGTGTTGGGAAGGTCAGGCATCGCAACCGACACAATTGGACTCTCCTTGGGGATTTGTGATTTAGAAGAACGCACAGTTCTTTGCTGTGTTTTTGCCAGCTTAAGTCTTTTCATTTTTCTAGCGAGAGGATGAGTGCTTCCATCCTCATGTGAATCTGAACCACTAGCCATGAACATAGGCCAGGGCCTCAGCCGTTCCTTGCCACTCCGTGTCGTCAATGGCATATTGGCAAGTTTACGCTTCTCATCAGATGCTTTCAATTTTGATTTTTGGGTCATTTTACTGAACTTTTGTTTTTTGGATTTCACATGCTCTCTACTATGACATTGGGCATCGGCCTTGGCAGACAACGTTGATGGCATTTCATCGTCTCGGCCATGACTAGTGGCAGCAGCTTCAGCACGAGGTGGAAGTGGATCTTGATCTTTCCCTATTTTAACCTCCACATTTTTGTTCTCCATTTTTTAATGTGTGGATTTATATGCCAGTATCAATAGCAATGGCCTACTACTATATATACTGCGCACAACTGAAATGCACCACAGGTATGGATGGATAGTATACTTGACGACACAGAGGTAGGTAGAGCAGTGGCCTTCCGTACCGTACTGCTATATATACTGGTGGTCACTGTCAGCAAACTGCAAAACTAAAATGCACCACAGGTATAGAATCTAGATGGATAGTATACTTGATGACACAGAGGTAGGTAGAGCAGTGGCCTTCCGTACCGTACTGCTATATATAGTATACTGGTGATCACTGTGTCAGCAAACTGCAAAACTAAAATGCACCACAGGTATAGAATCTAGATGGATAGTATACTTAATGACGACACAGAGGTAGGTACAGCAGTGGCCTTCTGTACCGTACTGCTATATATAGTATACTGGTGGTCACTGTGTCAGCAAACTGCAAAACTAAAATGCACTACAGGTATAGAATGTAGATGGATAGTATACTTAATGACTACACAGAGGTAGGTACAGCAGTGGCCTTCCGTACCGTACTGCTATATATAGTATACTGGTGGTCACTGTGTCAGCAAACTGCAAAACTAAAATGCACCACAGGTATAGAATGTAGATGGATAGTATACTTAATGACGACACAGAGGTAGGTACAGCAGTGGCCTTCCGTACCGTACTGCTATATATAGTATACTGGTGGTCACTGTGTCAGCAAACTGCAAAACTAAAATGCACCACAGGTATAGACTGTAGATGGATAGTATACTTAATGACGACACAGAGGTAGGTACAGCAGTGGCCTTCCGTACCGTACTGCTATATATACTGGTGGTCACTGTGTCAGCAAACTGCACAACTGAAATGCACCACAGGTATAGAATCTAGATGGATAGTATACTTAATGACGACACAGAGGTAGGTACAGCAGTGGCCTACTGTACCGTAATGCTATATATTATATACTGGTGGTCACTGGTCAGCAAAACTCTGCACTGTACGCCTCCTATATAATATTATACTGGTGGTCCCCAGTCCCCACAATAAAGCAGCACACTGAGCACAGATATGAAGTGTTTTTCAGGCAGACAACGTATACTGGTGGTCACTGTCAGCAAAACTCTGCAGTGTATTCCTGCTATAAAAATACAGCTGCTCCCCAGTCCCCACAATTAAGCAGTGTGAGCACAGATATATGCAGCACACTGAGCACAGATATGGAGTGATTTTCAGGCAGATAACGTATTACTGGTGGTCACTGTCAGCAAAACTCTGCACTGTACTCCTCCTATATACAGCTGCTCCCCAGTCCCCACAATTAAGTAATAAGCAAGCACAAAATATTTGCAATGCATCAACATAAACGGAGAGGACGCCAGCCACGTCCTCTCCCTAACATTTCCAATGCACGAGTGAAAATGGCGGCGACGCTCGGCTGCTTATATAGAATCCGAATCTCGCGACATTTCGACAGCGGGATGATGACGTTCGGGCACGCTCGGGTTAACTGAGCCATACGGGAGAATCCGAGTATGGCTCGGACCCGTGTTAAAAGGGTGAAGTTCGGGGGGGTTCGGTTTCCGAGAAACTGAACCCGCTCATCACTAGTGTGTACCAAGGGTTAATAACAACACCAGTTTGCACAAAGGGTTAATGCTGCTCCTGTATTGTATTAGGAGCTCTGGGCTGCACTGCGGGTACTGACAAAAACAACAACAACCAATGAGCACCAAGGGTTAATGCTGCCCCTGTATTATATTAGGAGCTCTGGGCTGCACCGCGCACTGACATAAAAAACAACACCAGTGTGCACCAAGAGTTAATGCTGCCCTTGTTTATATTAGGAGTTCTTGGCTGCACTATGGGCACTGACGAAAAAAACAACAACAATGTCCAGTTGCACCAAGGGTTATTGCTCAGTTAAGTACAGCACCAGTGTGACACACTTAGACAATGCAATATAGCCATCCCTGCACTATAAAAAAAAAACAAGTTTTGCTACTGCCTACATCATACTAGCTTGGCCAGTATTAACACTAAAAGTAAGGGACATGTGGGTGCCACTGCCCATCAACAGGGCCCTCTTGTGCGCTTTAAATCTTGATTGTATTGTAATCTATTCTAAATGTCTGTATACTGAATGCCTGACATCCTACACCTTCAGCGGTCTGGTGTGAAATGGCGCCTGAATCACCGCTGGAAGGACTTATATTGAATCCAAAACATGCAAGTTATCATGCCAGGAAGATAACATTTTGTCTCATTTTGGAATCTGAGCAAGGTTGGAAAACCCAAACTGGCACTCAGATTCCCTCAGAAAGTGGAAGTTCGGGTGTGCTCGGCCTACACATCCCTTTTGAGAATGTCTAAAGGGTCAAACTGTCAACATGAAGCACTTATTAAATTAACTGTGTCAACATTCATGATGTCTACCCTTATGATAAGTCAACAAACTTTCCCTGATGGTCTAGTGGCTTTTAGTGGTTTCTTACCTGCTCCCGGTGGCAGCAGCTCCAATGTTTTCTTCCGTGTCCCGGCGGTGCTGTGAGAGTCACTCCCGTGTGAGAATTGTGGTCCTCCAGTGCTCCAGTGTTCCAATGAGTATATTTCCCCTATGCCTAACCCTAATCCCTCCCCCTAACACTTACCCTAGTGCCTAACCCCCCCCCCACACACATTTACCCACAGTCCAACCCTAACCTCCCCCCACAACTGTTAACATTTCAGATGTTGACATTGAGGTTAAGGGAGATTGGCTGCATATTCTAATATTCTAATGTTGGGTACACACAAAATAATGTGTGTACCCAGTGATGGCACGATGTAACGACATGATACATTGCGTCGACTATGCACACCGCACAGTGTAGTGCATGATAGCACAATGTATCATTGCGCACCGCATTTAAAAAAACATGTCATAATTAGGCACGCCTGTTAGGAAGATCCAGGGAATGACCCGCAGGAGCACACGATCCCGGGGACACACTGACCGTTGTGACCGATATGTTGTTCCGATCCGCATTGGGGCGATATATCATCTGATTAATTGGTTTACCCGGCTTTATACATTCACCTCCTTAGTATGCATTTTATCGAAAAACACTGATGTGGTCACACTTAAAAAAACAACCATACATACAAAACAAGATGTAATACGGAAATACACATTATCCAATTCTGCATGTTACTTTTGACATCATCATGAAATGTATACTTCCCAGCTGCTTGGTACAGGCAGTCCGTCCTTACATAGTGAGAGATGAGAAGGGCGGTGAGGGATTGGACTTTCTACTCATAAATTAATGTGAGGTTTATTACTCTTCTAATTGACATGGTTTAGCTACAATGGTTTTATTGCTTTTTGGAATAGTTTATTGATCCTATAATGGAAAAACGCACCAGTAGATGGCAGTAGAGGGGTACACATTATACCTAAACCTATATTAGCAAGGTTGGGTATGAAATGCCGGCGGCGGGATGCCCCTGGTCATATGACTGATATGTGACTGATATGTGACATGAAAAAGAAAACTAACCATACCTATGTAGAAGTGATATATTTCCGTATATGAGACCAATAATAGGTGCTGTCTATTATCCATGTGCTAGAGTTCTGGGAAGGTTCTCCTGACCGCCTTTCAGTTTGCTGAGTTCTTCTTTTTTATTATGAATCACTCTTTTCCTATGAATCATGTTCTCTCCCTTTGTTTAGAGAGGTTCCCCGTAATATAACATAGTAACATAGTTAATGAGGTTGAAAAGAGGCAAAATGCCCATCGGGTTCAACCCAGCTTTCAATGAGCAGTCATAATGTTTTCCACTGGAAATCTGAAATGCTGTCCAAAATCTTATACTTTTGGGCCACTTAAAAGCAATGTGATGTTGTTCTTACCTGCTGAGCAAACCTCATGCCACAGTATGCTGTTTTACAAATGTAAAGCCTTAATTTTAAAGATTAAGTTACATTTGAAAACAAATTTTCTCCTTCCTATAATGTTTCCAGTTTGTTACAATTACACAATGAACTGTGCCCTCTTCATTACCAATCTACCATATTGAATACCAGCCCCTAATATAGTAGGGGAGAGTGCAGGCTATCTGTCTTTCCTCTGTATAATATATTTGGCCACTCCCGTCTCCGTGGTGATGTACGGCTGTCCTCAGCATCAGTATTTTTTTCTGATGATGCTCAACAGTTCCAGGTCTCAGCATCTTTTTGTTGTTTAATGTTTAGAACTAGTTCAAGAAACAGGTATAAATCTATGAAATTATTTAGAAAATAATAAAATAGACATCTGAAATCTTAATTAGATCATGGAAGACTCATACAGTACTACACATTTTATACCGACTTGAAACCTTAGGTGGGTACTGGTACCTTTTTTCTGAGCACTTGTAACTTTTTTATAGAAAAAAAACACTGCTCATTATAATGTGCATGTATGTACGGTACATTGAAAAACAAGGAATTAAGAGGGATCTCCATTGCCTCCTTGCTCTTTGCTAATTTCATCTTGAATCTGGTTTTAAAACACAAAAACAAAATTTTAACAGGTCCAAACTTTATGCTGGTGCATCGTTAGCCGGAATCCAAGAATAAAATAGCAATCTTAAGGAAAGATTTCTTCTAAGATAAAAATTAGAACTGTTTTACAAAAACTGGGATACATGAAACAAAAGATGGAGACCGAATGAAAGAGCAGAATTTGTGGGGTACTGTAGTAATATGTTGGCAATTAACTAAGGGGTATTTAAATTGGCCACTAAGGGGGCAAGTTGCCTTTGTGACAGCATGGAAATGCCTACAGTTTCACATTAACTCATCCCCCTCTGACCTGAACTCTTCCCGTACTTATGGATTTTTGTATGCAGCTCTATGGAGCTTCAAACAGAAATCTGTTAGTGTGGAGGTATTGTAAGGGGTATATTTACTAAAGTGCAGGTTTATAGAAGTAGAGGTGTTGCCCATAGCAACCAATCAGATTCTACTTTTAATTTATCTAGCACCTTCTAGAAGATGACAAGAAGGGTTGTGATTCTGCACCAGTCTTTTGAATCAATTAGTATAGTTCTTATAACCAAAATTGGACAATTATACTGGGTTAATTCCCATAATGTATGTGTCCGCTTTGCGGTGCGCCCCGAGTCAGAGAGTTATCAGAGACAAAAAAAGAGAAAAGAAGACTCTTGTTTGGGAGCACTCTTTGTTATATTAATGAAAGATAATAATAGATAATGAGATTAAGACATAACTTTTAAGACATATAAATAAAAGTTATGTCTTAATCTCATTATCTATTATTATCTTTCATTCATATAACAAAGAGTGCACCGAAACAAGAGTCTTCTTTTCTCTTTATTGCCACCTTATAGAAGATAACAGCTAGAATCTGCTTGGTTGCTATGGGCAACAGCATAATTTTTTTTATATACCCGCACTTTAGTTAATATACTGCTGTGTGGCATATAGCTTAGTTACTGTCTTGTCTAAATTAGTAGCTTTGATGACAAATGTAATTATGATTAGGTGGGTGATCTTTTCCTGATTTTGTTTATCCCACTGGACAAATACTATACATATATAAATAAACTTTTGCAAAACAGCAAGTCTCAGTGTAATTTACAAACTGCAACAATGAGAACAAGACATATGTAAAATAAAATAAATAAATAAAAGCACAACTTAAAAACAATAGCATGTTGTATAAATAGGAGGCAAGGGTAAAAGCTGAGGGAAGTAGAGTTTACTTACATAGGTTAGCAACAGAGGCGGATCGACCATAGGGTTTACAGGGAAGATTCCCGGTGGGCTGACGCACCCGTGGGGCCTGTTTTGTTTGAGGACATGTGGTCCTTTTTATAGACATAATGAATAAGATGCAAAATAATTTGCATATATGAAAATTACTTTGCCACTTAGCCTGTGATTGCAGATGATCTAGTGTATGCTCTGTCTGCCTGCTTGGCTGACATATAAGATTGAGTGAATAGTGATTGGGATACGGTTGGTGTAATAAGCAAGAAAATATATCTTTCTAAAGAATGATATAGTTTCCTAAATTCTGAAGGCGTATCATAATATTTAATTTTATTTCTTTTTAACTTCCCCCTTGATGCTGGACATGCCCACTATCTGGAAAGTCTTGGGGAGAGGGTGCTGCTGCCATGGCCCATGGCTAGACCTTACACCTCTGGTGCTGCCCATGTGGGGCCACTAGTACAAATTTTTCCAGGGCCGCTTTTTGTTCCCAATCCGCCCATGGTTAGCAACCATGTGTGGTTAAATAAAAAACCTTGTACCAAAGCTAAATTCAAAGAACAAAGTTCGTAGTTCTAGGACAGAATCTAAGAAAGTGACTGTTTAGAAACAATAGGTAAATCTAAAGGGGGGTACTCACGGAGCGATCGCTGCTTAAAATCTTAAGGGCCCTACACACTGGCCGATTTTTTGAAAGATATGAACGATCTCGTTCATAAATGAACGAGAACTCGTTCATATCTTTCAGTGTGGAGACTCCTGCGATGAACGATGCGCGGCCCCGCGCTCATTCATCGCTGGTCTCCCGTCGGCTGTGCATGCAGGCCAATATGGATGATCTCGTCCATATTTGCCTGCACTTCAATGCAGCCGCGTGACGGGGGGAGTGAAGAAACTTCACTCCCCCCGTCACTGCCCCCCCGCCGCCGGGTCGCTCGTCGGCCGTATACGCCGTCGGGTAGCTCGGCGGCGGGTCGGCCAGTGAGTAGGGCCCTTAAGCAATCTGTCTAGATTACTTAGATTTTAAGCACGATCGCTCCGTGTGTAGCCCCCTCAGCGATAGCGATGCGCAGCCCCGCGCATCGCTATCGCTGCTGCTAGATTGGCCTGCATGCAGGCCAATCTAGCGGGTCGCTCACTTCACCCGCTGGGTGTAGTGAGCGGCCCCCCCGTCTCCCCCCGCACGCTCAGCACAGATCGCGCTGTGCTGAGCGCCGGGAGAGATGTGTGCTGAGCGGTTCGCTCAGCACACACCTCTCTGACATCGGCTAGTGAGTACTGGCCTTAAGTATTACTTATAAATGTCAGTTTCCTTAAATTTCAACTAAGCAAGCCAAGTGAGTATAAAGCCCTTATATCTATTCAATGGACAGAGCATTGAATCCTTCATACTCATATAAAAATCAATCCTTCTAAACCACTCTGTTGTAGATTGAGGATCAGTAAATCCCCAATGAATGAGCATACTTTTGTTAGCTACATGTGTTTTAGAAGTTATTTTTTATAGGCAGAAATCTGGATTTGGGTGTGGGTAAAGAATCAAAGCCAGGTTCAGTTGTTGTCTCTATTCCTGTGATTTCAGATTACATTTTTTATTTCCTGCTGTCAAAAAAGAGAAATGAATGGGTATTCCCACTATGTATGCATTGAGGTCCTCATAGTCTACACATACCTCCAACATGGCAGAAATACTCATGGAGATTTTATTTAGCACACTGATACATCTGTACCATATAGAAAAACTTTGTGTTCAGTTGCAATTACAAATACACTTGAAGAAAAGGCATTTTACAATATAAAGATTATAAGCCATTGTCTCAATGCCGGAGCTTCCCAAGTCTCTATCCCAAGCCATAGCAAATTTTAACATTAACCTATATGTGCTCTCAAGATAGATACAATGTTTAGAAATTTGAGAGACAGTGCGCATTCATTCAAAAGGCAAAAATCCCCCTTTTCAGATCAAATTCTGAACCCAGACTTTGTATTAAATGTTTTCTGTAAGTAAAACTCAAACAGAATAAGGGAGATTGATTCCTATATATCTTAAAAACCTGTATAGCCCATCATCTGACTGACATGTAGAGCTCTCCCTGTAGACCAATGCTTCACAGTGTGTATCCAGTGAATACTTGGTTTGAAGATAACTAAGGTAAGTGGTGAGACATGCGATGAAATAAGTTTACATGTCCTAAATTTCTTACAACACCAAAATACCAGATCAATTCTAGGATGCACATTTTAAATATCATCTATCTAAGAGATAGATCCAATCAGCATTTTAGGTGAGGGGACATTTTCAAAATCCACTGCTTTACACTCCTCATTCTAGTCCATTCCACTATTATCCAATAAAAGTCTTTGTCTGCTATCAGGTTTCCTAAGTGGAACAATTTAATTAGTTGTAACACCTGGATTTAGAATGCCAACTGACCCTTGCTGGAAGCATATATAATAACAACAAAGGTTACAAATGTACCATTGGCTAATAAGCCTGTGTCCTCTCCCAAAGGTTTGGATTGATATATTTGACAATGGAATACATCTACAGATTAATATTTAGACCTATTTATAATTCTCCTTTTGAGTAATTATTGTAAAATGCATGTGGGTATTGGCTACTTACTTAGTTTAGTGTTAAGATTTAGCTTAAAGGCAAAAAAAAAAAAATAATCCACACATTTTTTGAAATAGACCTCTGGCATATACAGTACGTAATCAAATGTTCGGTTCTTGGTTTAATATGTCATTAAAAATGTTTGTCACATATGTATTGTGAGTTTCTCCTAATTCTTACATTATTGCATCTTAGTATCCATATTGTTAAGATATTTTTGAATTGCTCTCAACTCAAAGGTTTGTTATTTTATTTTCATTTCACAAAACAGAACATGAGAATCCTCTACCAGATGCATTTGTCTGGCCAAGAGATGTAGAAACTAAGGAATGCAGGGCAGGCTCCAGTTTCTAGCCTGCAATCAAAGTGCTTAAATAAAGATATATTTCTTTTGTTTCTAATAATTTTTTGCAGTCAGGGGTGATGAATGGTTTTCCCCGTATCCCTCTCAATAAAGCATAGAGTAAAAAAACATGATCTTCCTTCAGCACCATACCAGAAAAGAAATAATGTAATGTAATGTGTTTTTCTCAAAATGATGCAGTCTCTTCCCTTGGGAAGTGAATCATATCCTAGTGGCCTTGTCCATAAATTGAATATGTTAGTGAACAGGCGGGTGTGTCCCAAAGCCACACAAGCGGAGCTGATTTCTTTAGGAAAGTGCTTGATATTTTAAAGATTAAATTAGTTCTTTCAGTCTAAAATTTACTTTTTTATGCGGCATGCCTATCTACTATGCAAGATCGTTTCTCTAGGAGGTAATCCTTAAAACAATGAGCTGATGCAAAGAGGTACAATATCTGGATTTGATGGAGATACAAATAAATCATGTGCAATATTTGTATTGAATGACACTGTACCTTCTTTACAATACAGAATTTAGAAGCCATGTCATCTCCTTCATCAACTCAAAGAGCAACTTAGAATTTGAGGAGGACTATTAGCTAAGACTATGGGGGAATTCAGTCGGACGAAAATTGCCTCAAAAATGGCTTTTCGTGGCTATGCGCGCTCCCATTTTTCGACCTATTCAATTCCAAACGAGTTTCACATAAAAAAATTCTTGCAGTGAATTGTGAAGGTGAAAATGGGGAAATCAGCCTGTACCCACAAAAATGCTAAACTAACATAAGATAACAGAAGAGAAGTGTATTAGAGATCATCTTAAAGAGTTTTTGGGGATGTAAATTATGTGAAACTAGGTGATTCATCGCGCCCTACGGGCGCTCTTCACACCGTCGTAAGGGGCTACGCCCCGGTAAACTCAACAGAAAAGTGAAGGAGTAGAATAGTAGATGGTGAAGTTGTGGTGGAATGGTGTGTTTGGAGGGTGCGTCTATTGTGTTTTTGTGGTAGCGGTGGGTGAATTGTTTATGTGTGTGGCAAGGTGAAGTGGATGTGGTGTTAGGGTGTTTGTTGGGGGTAGAGGTGTGTTATGTTAGCAGATGTTGGAGTTAGAATTGGCGTCTTAGTGGCTTTAGGCTATGGGGGTAGTCTTGTGGGGTAGCTGGTGTTTTAATGGTTTGACTGAATTAGTTGGGTGCAGAGGGAGGGCGGTGGGTGTGCGATAGGGTTAGGGTGGTGTGTGGCTGGATTGTGGAGGGTGTTGAAGGGAATGTGTGTGGTGGAGTGTTTTTTTGTGAAGGGTACGTAGTTTGGCGTGTGGTTTTATGAAATGCTGTGGGTAATGATTTATGGTCCTTGGGCAAGTGTGTGGAGAGGGGTCACTGCCTGTATATGTTTTTGCGTAGGGGTGAGGGATGGTGGTGGTGATAGGAGGTGTAGTGTGGGATGGAGTTGGGTGGCAGGGGGATGGGTGAGAGGGTTTAAAGTTGGCATGGGTGGAGGAGGTCCACATAGGATGGGTGGTTGGATGGTGGAGGGTTTTTGTGTGGGGGGGGGGAAGGGAGGGGAAAGGGCAGTGGAGGGTGTGTGCGTGTTGTTAGGAGTATGGAGGGTGAGTGTGTGCGTGGGGGGAGGAGTGGAGGGTGCGGCCGTGTTGTTAGGAGTGTGGAGGGTGAGTGTGTGCATGTGTAGGGGGGGAGGGGAAAGTGGAGGGTGTGGGCGTGTGTGTGTGTGTGTGTGTGTAGGGGGGAGGGGAAAGTGAAGTGGAGGGTGCGGGCGTGTTGGTAGGAGTGTGGAGGGTGAGTGTGTGTGGTTGGGGGGAGGGGAAAGTTAAGTGGAGGGTGCGTGCGTGTTGGTAGGAGTGTGGAGGGTGAGTGTGTGTGTGTGTTGGGGGGAGGGGAAAGTGAAGTGGAGGGTGCGGGCGTGTTAGTAGGAGTGTGGAGGGTGAGTGTGTGCATGTGTAGGGGGGGAGGGGAAAGTGGAGGGTGTGGGCGTGTGGAGGGTGTGTGTGTGTGTAGGGGGGAGGGGAAAGTGAAGTGGAGGGTGCGTGCGTGTTGGTAGGAGTGTGGAGGGTGAGTGTGTGTGTGTGTTGGGGGGAGGGGAAAGTGAAGTGGAGGGTGCGTGCGTGTTGGTAGGAGTGTGGAGGGTGAGTGTGTTGGGGGGAGGGGAAAGTGAAGTGGAGGGTGCGTGCGTGTTGGTAGGAGTGTGGAGGGTGAGTGTGTGTGTTGGGGGGAGGGGAAAGTGAAGTGGAGGGTGCGTGCGTGTTGGTAGGATTGTGGAGGGTGAGAGTGTGTGTGTAGGGGGGGAGGGGAAAGTGAAGTGGAGTGTGCGTGCGCATTGTTAGAAGTGTGTGTAAGGTAGAAGTGGTTGCAGTGTATGTGGTGATAGGTGTTGGTATGTGTGGGGCCATGAGGCTGCTACTTGTTTCCCCCCTTGTGATGGACAGGGTGCGAGTGGGGCTTGGTGCAAGTGGTAGGATGGGTGATATGGGGGGCACATCATACGCAAGTGGGTGAGTGGGGGCGCTGTCTGCACAACACGGGGTAACAGTAACACAGGCCATAGCTGTACATGCGGCATCACCCTGACAGCACGCCACACCTGACTCTGTACCAGCGCTATCTCTGTCGCTGCTGCTGGCTCGGACCCGACGACCCTGCTGGACGTTTGGAAACAGACAGATTCGTGGGGTCGGAGGCAGCAGCGGTGAGAGAGATAACGCTGGTACAGAGTCAGGTGCGGCGTGCTGTCAGGATAATGCCGCATGTACAGCTATGGCCTGTGTTACCCCGTGTTGCGGACGGCGGGTCCTGGGCAGCGTGTCAGTGGCTGCATGTGGGAACAGGCGACAGGCTGGTGCAGAGGGAGGGGTGTGGGGTGCGGGTGTCAGTGGGCTCCCGGGCAGTGTGTCCCGTCTGTGGCATCGGTGGCTGGATGCTCTGCTCCCCCCACCGCCGGCTCCGATCCCTGCGGCACACAGCCGCAGCGGCCTCTGCTCCCCCGCACCGCCGGCTCCGATCCCCGCGGCACACAGCCACAGCGGCCTCTGCTCCCCCGCACCGCCGGCTCCGATCCCCGCGGCACACAGCCGCAGCGGCCTCTGCTCCCCCGCACCGCCGGCTCCGATCCCCGCGGCACACAGCCGCAGCGGCCTCTGCTCCCCCGCACTGCCGGCTCCGATCCCCGCGGCACACAGCCGCAGCGGCCTCTGCTCTACCCACCACCGGCCCCGATCCCCGGGTCATACATCCGCAGCGGCCTCTGCTCCCTCCACCGCCGGCCAGTGTGTGCAGCGGTAGTGGGGAGGGGGGAGCGGTGTGTGCGGCCGGGGTGTGGAGGGCGTTTAGTTGTGAGTGTGTGGCCGCGTCTGCAATCTTAAAGAGGTTAGCGGTGGCCTCGATTGCGGGTGTGTGTCCCTCCGTGGTGGGGAAGGTGGGTGTTTGCAGGGGAAGGGTGGTGTGGGGTGCGCCTGGCTAGATGGCCATGCTTACCTGGCAGTGTGGGGCGTCAGTGCACTGCTGGCTTGTGGCAGGGAATGGTGGGTGGAATCTCTGGCTGGTGCTCCCTTCTGCTATTGGTGTGTGCTGTGCTGACACTGGGACAGGGCAGGAGCTGCTAAGTCCGCCCAGGTCTGTGACTCCACCCAGCGTTAGAAATGCAGCCACAGAGTCACAGGGCTAATATATAGGAGATGGCTGTTGTAAGCATTTAAAAAAAATGTCAAAAATATATTAGAATGCAAGCTTTAAAAATGCTCTCATTAAATTTGGGGTACATGAAAATTGGTATAAGTATATATTTGGGTTATTTTAAGGTACATTTAAAAAAAAGTGGAAACAGACTGACTACTCCCACCTGCAAGCCTAAAAACACTTGTCCCACTCATAAAGCACCCCAATATATCATTCCCATACCTTGAACCCCAAATTCCATCACTTTGCACTTATTCACCCCATGGCATGTCACTATTGGCCAATTAAAAATAATTAAAAACTTCAGCGTGCCAAATTATTCATTAAGGGGGGTGTCCAGAGGCGGATTGTGATTGAACACCAGCCCGGGAAATTTATGGAAGCAGCCCTAATGGGGGTGGAGTTTGTTGAGGAGGATGGGCCTGTCAAGAGGGCAGGGTCACTCCTCAGAGGTCCTGATTCTGAGATAGACACAGTTGGGGCCTCCTTTGCTTTACATTATGCTAATGTTTACCTGCGACTTTATGCATATGCTGCTACAATGCCCTTCCCTGATGTACATCTGTACGTCTGAATATACAAGGACAGATATGCCCACTTTCAGTGTCTACTGACACTGCAGTCATGCCTTTAATCTACTTCTGATTTTTATTGATTTTTCATTCTACAAAGCCCTTTTTTTTTAACCTTATATGCTTCAAAGTACAGGGAGGGAGCACACGCTACATACAGCACAGTACAGGGAGGGAGAGCACACACTACATACAGCACAGTACAGGGAGGGAGCACACACTACATACAGCACAGTACAGGGAGGGAGCACACACTACATACAGCACAGTACAGGGAGGGAGCACACACTACATACAGCACAGTACAGGGAGGGAGCACACACTACATACAGCACAGTACAGGGAGGGAGCACACACTACATACGGGTTCACTACGGCTGGCCGGCGGTCGGGCTCCCGGCGACCAGCATCCCGGCGCCGGGAGCCCGACCGCCGGCTTACCGACAGCTTGGCGAGTGCAAATGAGCCCCTTGCGGGCTCGCTGCGCTCGCCACGCTACGGGCACGGTGGCGCGCTACGCGCGCCACACTATTTTATTCTCCCTCTATGGGGGTCGTGGACCCCCACGAGGGAAAATAATTGTCGGTATTCTGGCTGTCGGGCTCCCAGCGCCGGTATACTGAGCGCCGGGAGCCCGACCGCCGGCAAACAGAAGACCACCCCTACATACAGCACAGTACAGGGAGGGAGAGCACACACTACATACAGCACAGTACAGGGAGGGAGCACACACTACATACAGCACAGTACAGGGAGGGAGCACACACTACATACAGCACAGTACAGGGAGGGAGCACACACTACATACAGCACAGTACAGGGAGGGAGAGCACACACTACATACAGCACAGTACAGGGAGGGAGCACACACTACATACAGCACAGTACAGGGAGGGAGCACACACTACATACAGCACAGTACAGGGAGGGAGCACACACTACATACAGCACAGTACAGGGAGGGAGCACACACTACATACAGCACAGTACAGGGAGGGAGCACACACTACATACAGCACAGTACACGGAGGGAGCACACACTACATACAGCACAGTACAGGGAGGGAGCACACACTACATACAGCACAGTACAGGGAGGGAGCACACACTACATACAGCACAGTACAGGGAGGGAGCACATACTACATACAGCACAGTACAGGGAGAGAGCACACACTACATACAGCACAGTACAGGGAGGGAGCACACACTACATACAGCACAGTACAGGGAGGGAGCACACACTACATACAGCACAGTACAGGGAGGGAGCACACACTACATACAGCACAGTACAGGAAGGGAGCACACACTACATACAGCACAGTACAGGGAGGGAGCACACACTACATACAGCACAGTACAGGGAGGGAGCACACACTACATACAGCACAGTACAGGAAGGGAGCACACACTACATACAGCACAGTACAGGGAGGGAGCACACACTACATACAGCACAGTACAGGGAGGGAGCACACACTACAGTACATACAGCACAGTACAGGGAGGGAGAACACACTACATACAGCACAGTACAGGGAGGGAGCACACACTACATACAGCACAGTACAGGGAGGGAGCACACACTACATACAGCACAGTACAGGGAGGGAGCACACACTACACAGCACAGTACATTGGAGGGAGCACACAAAAGTAGTGAAACACATACACAAGGGACCAGCGCAGTGGAATCTGTCCCGGTGGCCAATCCGCCCCTGATTACATACATAGCCACCACATTATTACATGTATAGCACTGCATTACACAAATAGCACCACATTACAGATATAGCACCACACTACACGTACAGCACCGCATTATACAACTAGCAGCACATTACATGTATAGCACCTCATTACACAAATAGCACCACATTACATATGTAGCCACCACATTACATACGTAGCCACCGCATTCCATAAATAGGCCCATCATCATGGACAGACATTGGGCAGCTAGAGGGCTGAAGGACTTTGCATTAGAGAATGTCCCAGGGCTGGCTGTGAGTGCTGCCTGATCAGCTGGCATCCTGAGAACAAGGTACGTCCTGCTCCTGTCCAGTCCCCAAACCATACGCTGTGACCGGGGACGCCCTAACCCTTACACCATCATGATAATGCAAATAATCTAATTAAAATAACCTCTCTGCCGGGTCTCCTTCAGGGCTCAGTCGCCGCTCTGGCCAGTTCAGTGAAAGTGCTGCGGGAGCTAGGGTGACGGCTCCGACCATCGTTATGCTGCTGCTCCCGGGCTCGTTGAAGAGACCTTTGTCTGGGGCCAGGGAGAGGATGCTGCTGGGCTGGTTAACTTTCTCCAGGTCTCCCGTTGGTAGAACAGCTTCACCACTTTTCGTGGCTAGCGGCACCTGGAAGTGCCCACCAGCCTAACTTCCGGATTGCGTTCCAATGAACCGCAAATACTGGAAGCAGTGTGAGCCAGCCCAGCCTGCAGGTAAATCGGCCTGGCTGAGGGGGTATGGGACCGGTCCATTGGAATCTGTTATGGTGTCCTGGTGGGCCAATCCGCCCCTGGGGGTGTCCCAGTGGGTTTGAACCAAATCCAAACATTTTTATCTTAAAATATGGATTTTTTCAAACTTTTCAACTGCTCAGAGTAGGTGAAGTGAAATTTGCAAAAAAAAAATCATCACAGATAAATTTCCACGGTTAATTGAATCGCCATTCACGTGAAAAGTCCATTTGTTCACGTAAAAAGTCAGTTATCGTGGCTAATTGAATACCCCTCTATAAACTGCAATTAATGCACTTGGTAAAGAGTGAATTGCAAATAATGTCAAATATTATCACAAAGGCCAGTGAAAATTTTCTGCAGCTGTAGCATAATAGTATGCAGTATTTTAATGGGGTTACAAGATTCCTTGTAATAGAAACCAAGTACTTCTCAGTAATCCATTCTATAGACCTACATTTATTTGTCTAAACATTGGCAATGTTTTCTCATTCATTGAGGCATACACCAATCAAATGCAAAGTCCACCATCTCAAAGTCCACTATCAGCGTGCTATACATGTCTAGAGGGGTGACTGTGATATAGACTACAGTTGAAAGATTATAAAGAACCAAATCAGCATGGAATAATGAGACACAGCAGCACACATAAGACATGGAAGACATTTATTTGTAGTAACCAAATGCACATGTATAGCCAGAGTCTTAGATTTCACAGTGTTCATTTTAAGCTCCAAAAATGTCCCAAACTTGTCCTGCTCATAAAATAACTTGGGCATACTCACTGGAGACAAGATGCATTAGAAAATGTTAGTGGAAGGATATATGCTAAAAGACAACAATTATGTTCTGGATATTTAAGTCTAAATTCCAAATATATCAAAACTAGATCTGCACAACAATGCCAGAAAGTGCTACAGTCAGAAGGCACTCCTGTCTCATGCTATGACCTATAAGGCTATGACCTCTAAGGTACAGCAGGAAGTAAATATTGAATCTGTCAGTTTGAAAACATTCTCAATATCTTGTAAAAGTGCTTCATGTGTCATGTAGGATTCCGATAACTGAGTGTAAGAAAAGCCATCTCAGACCTTTTAAATTCACAAAGCAATTATTAAACAGCTATTTTTTTCAGATAGTATTTATTCAAGCCCTCATAGCACTGTCCTAGTAGAGTTTACAATCTAGATTCCCTTCCTCATAAATACACACACTAGGGTAAATTTAGTCAGGAGCTAATTAACCAAAATATATGTTTTGGAGTGTAGGAGAAAAATAGAGCATCCCCATTCAAACACAGGGAGAACATACAAATGATAAGGAGATGGGGCCATGATTGGAACCAAACCTATGATGCCAGTACTATAAGGCTGCAATATTAACCAACTAAGACAGGTCAACTGAAATGGCTAGATGAAAAATTCCATCTGAATAACTACATTGTATGATGGATGATGTGAAGTAATTTTAATAGATTTGTTTTCGATATGACATATCTATTTAAAAAATATATATTTATATTATATGTTTGATATCTGCTGGTCTAAAGTTTGGAAAAACAATTATACAGACCCTCCAACATGACCCACCCCACTAGGTACAAAATGCTCTGTTTCTGGACTTCCCTCTTAATTTATGATTTCCATCACCTGTGTTGAACTAGTTAAATGATAAGAAAGCTGTTTATTCACAGGTGATGGCAATAATAAATTAAGAGGTAAGTCCAGAAACAGAGCATTTTGTACCTAGTGGGGCGGGTCATGTTGGAGGGTATGAATTATATTGTGCGCCCTCATAATATTGTCTTTTAATGTTTCGATTTTGACCCTTTACTAGTGGGAGGGTGTTTGTGAGGTGCAGCCACATTGTAGCGTGGGATAAAGGTAAAACCCACTGTTTATATATATATATATACATATATATATATATATATATATATATATACATATACACTGCTCAAAAAAATAAAGGGAACACTAAAATAACACATCCTAGATCTGAATGAATGAAATATTCTTATTAAATACTTTGTTCTTTACATAGTTGAATGTGCTGACAACAAAATCACACAAAAACTATCAATGGAAATCAAATTTATTAACCCATGGAGGTCTGGATTTGGAGTCACACTCAAAATTAAAGTGGGAAAACACACTACAGGCTGATCCAACTTTGATGTAATGTCCTTAAAGCAAGTCAAAATGAGGCTCAGTAATGTGTGTGGCCTCCACGTGCCTGTATGACCTCCCTACAATGCCTGGGCATGCTCCTGATGAGGTGGCGGATGGTCTCCTGAGTGATCTCCTCCCAGACCTGGACTAAAGCATCCGCCAACTCCTGGACAGTCTGTGGTGCAATGTGGCGTTGGTGGATGGAGCGAGACATGATGTCCCAGATGTGCTCAATTGGATTCAGGTCTGGGGAACGGGCGGGCCAGTCCATAGCATCAATGCCTTCGTCTTGCAGGAACTGCTGACACACTCCAGCCACATGAGGTCTAGCATTGTCTTGCATTAGGAGGAACCCAGGACCAACCGCACCAGCATATGGTCTCACAAGGGGTCTGAGGATCTCATCTCGGTACCTAATGGCAGTCAGGGTACCTCTGGCGAGCACATGGAGGGTTACACACCTTGACAAAGGGGCAGGTGAGCCCCGAGACGTTGGCTGTTTTGCACACTTTGAATTAGTGATGAGCGGGTTCGGATCCTCGGGATCCGAACCCGCCCGAACTTCACCTTTTTTTGCACGGGTCCGAGCAACTTGGATCCTCCCGCCGAGCGCGCCCGAACGTAATCATCCCGCGGTCGGATTCTCGCGAGATTCGTATTCTATATAAGGAGCCGCGCGTCGCCGCCATTTTTCACTCGTGCATTGGAGATGATCGTGAGAGGACGTTTCTGGCATCCTCTCAGTTTCTATGTTCAGTGGGCTGCAAATATCTGTGCTCAGTGTGCTGCAAATATCTGTGCTCAGTGTGCTGCAAATATCTGTGCTCAGTGTGCTGCAAGTGCAAATATCTACGTTCTCTGCCTAAAAAACGCTCCATATCTGTGCTCAGTGTGCTGCAAATATCTGTGCTAAGTGTGCTAATTGCTTTATTATGGGGACTGGGGACCAGCAGTATTATATAGGAGGACAGAGCAGAGTTTTGCTGACCAGTGACAACCAGTATTATACGTTCTCTGCCTGAAAAATGCTCCATATCTGTGCTGCATTGTAGTATATAGTAGGAGGACAGTGCAGAATTTTGCTGACCACCAGTATAACTATATATATATAGCAGTACGGTACAGTAGTCCACTGCTCTACCTCTGTGTCGTCAAGTATACTATCTCATCCATACCTGTGGTGCATTTCAGTTTTGCACAGTTTGCTGACCACCAGTATATAATATATAGCAGTACGGTACAGTAGTCCACTGCTCTACCTCTGTGTTGTCAAGTATACTATCCCATCCATACCTGTGCTGCATTTCAGTTTTGCACCGTTTGCTGACCACTAGTATATAATATATAGCAGTACGGTACAGTAGGCCACTGCTCTACCTACCTCTGTGTCGTCAAGTATACTATCCATCCATACCTGTGGTGCATTTCAGTTTTGCACAGTTTGCTGACCACCAGTATATAATATATAGCAGTACGGTACAGTAGGCCACTGCTCTACCTACCTCTGTGTTGTCAAGTATACTATCCATCCATACCTGTGGTGCATTTCAGTTTTGCACAGCTTGCTGACCACTAGTATATAATATATAGCAGTACGGTACAGTAGGCCACTGCTCTACCTACCTCTGTGTTGTCAAGTATACTATCCATCCATACCTGTGGTGCATTTCAGTTTTGCACAGCTTGCTGACCACTAGTATATAATATATAGCAGTACGGTACAGTAGGCCACTGCTCTACCTACCTCTGTGTCGTCAAGTATACTATCCATCCATACCTGTGGTGCATTTCAGTTTTGCACAGTTTGCTGACCACCAGTATATAATATATAGCAGTACGGTACAGAAGGCCACTGCTCTACCTACCTCTGTGTCGTCAAGTATGCAATCCATCCATACCTGGGGTGCATTTCAGTTTTGCACAGTTTGCTGACCACCAGTATATAATATATAGCAGTACCGTACAGAAGGCCACTGCTCTACCTACCTCTGTGTCGTCAAGTATACTATCCATTCATACCTGTGGTGCATTTCAGTTTTGCACAGTTTGCTGACCACCAGTATATAATATATAGCAGTACGGTATAGAAGTCCACTGCTCTACCTACCTCTGTGTCGTCAAGTATACTATCCATCCATACCTGTGGTGAATTCCAGTTTTGCATAGTTTGCTGACCACCAGTATATAATATATAGCAGTACGGTACAGTAGGCCACTGCTCTACCTACCTCTGTGTCGTCAAGTATACTATCCATCCATACCTGTGGTGCATTTCAGTTTTGCACAGTTTGCTGACCACCAGTATATATAATATATAGCAGTACGGTAAAGTAGGCCACTGCTCTACCTACCTCTGTGTCATCAAGTATACTATGCATCCATACCTGTGGTGCATTTCAGTTTTGCACAGTTTGCTGACCACCAGTATATAATATATAGCAGTACGGTACAGAAGGCCACTGCTCTACCTACCTCTGTATCGTCAAGTATACAATCCATCCATACCTGTGGTGCATTTCAGTTTTGCACAGTTTGCTAACCACCAGTATATAATATATAGCAGTACGGTACAGAAGGCCACTGCTCTACCTACCTCTGTGTCATCAAGTATACTATCCATCCATACCTGTGGTGCATTTCAGTTTTGCACAGTTTGCTGACCCCCAGTATATAATATATAGCAGTACGGTACAGTAGGCCACTGCTCTACCTACCTCTGTGTCGTCAAGTATACTATCCATCCATACCTGTGGTGCATTTCAGTTTTGCACAGTTTGCTGACCACCAGTATATAATATATAGCAGTACGGTACAGTAGGCCACTGCTCTACCTACCTCTGTGTCGTCAAGTATACTATCCATCCATACCTGTGGTGCATTTCAGCTTTGCACAGTTTGCTGACCACCAGTATATATAATACATAGCAGTACGGTACAGTAGGCCACTGCTCTACCTACCTCTGTGTCGTCAAGTATACTATCCATCCATACCTGTGGTGCATTTCAGTTTTGCACAGTTTGCTGACCACCAGTATATAATATATAGCAGTACGGTACAGAAGGCCACTGCTCTACCTACCTCTGTGTCGTCAAGTATACTATCCATCCATACCTGTGGTGCATTTCAGTTTTGCACAGTTTGTTGACCACCAGTATATAATATATAGCAGTACGGTACAGAAGGCCACTGCTCTACCTACCTCTGTGTCGTCAAGTATACTATCCATCCATACCTGTGGTGCATTTCAGTTTTGCACAGTTTGCTGACCATCAGTATATATTATATAGCAGTACGGAACAGTAGACCACTGCTCTACCTACCTCTGTGTCGTCAAGTATACTATCCATTCATACCTGTGGTGCATTTCAGTTTTGCACAGTTTGCTGACCACCAGTATATATAATATATAGCAGTACGGTACAGTAGGCCACTGCTCTATTTACCTCTGTGTCGTCAAGTATACTATCCATCCATACCTGTGGTGCATTTCAGTTTTGCACAGTTTGCTGACCACCAGTATATAATATATAGCAGTACGGTACAGAAGGCCAGTGCTCTACCTACCTCTGTGTCGTCAAGTATACTATCCATCCATACCTGTGGTGCATTTCAGTTTTGCACAGTTTGCTGACCACCAGTGTATAATATATAGCAGTACGGTACAGTAGGCCACTGTTCTACCTAACTCTGTGTTGTCAAGTATACTAGTATCCATCCATACCTGTGGTGCATTTCAGTTTTTGTGCGCAGTATATATAGTAGTAGGCCATTGCTATTGATAAATATATTACTGGCATATAATTCCACACATTAAAAAATGGAGAACAAAAATGTGGAGGGTAAAATAGGGAAAGATCAAGATCCACTTCCTACTTTTTTTCTTTGCATCATGTGCTGTTTGGGGACTATTTTTTTGAAGTGCCATTCTGTCTGACACTGCAGTGCCACTCCTAGATGGGCCAGGTGTTTGTGTCGGCCACTTGGGTCGCTTAGCTTAGTCATCCAGCGACCTCGGTGCAAATTTTAGGACTAAAAATAATATTGTGAGGTGTGAGGTGTTCAGAATAGACTGGAAATGAGTGTAAATTATGGTTATTGAGGTTAATAATACTATGGGATCAAAATGACCCCCAAATTCTATGATTTAAGCTGTTTTTGAGGGTTTTTTGTAAAAAAACACCCGAATACAAAACACACCCGAATCCGACAAAAAATTTTCAGGGAGGTTTTGCTAAAACGCGTCCAAATCCAAAACACGGCCGCGGAACCGAATCCAAAACCAAAACACAAAACCCGAAAAATTTCCGGTGCACATCACTACTTTGAATATACCTATTTGACTTTAAAAATCTAAAAATAGATATACTGTATAACCAGCTCTAAATGAGCTCCATTATCTGATGTCTTATTGTAATGAAACTCCCCTCTGCTCAGAAGAACAGAATCCTGTATCTTACTATCTTTTCATCCACATTCAGGACGGTGTGCTAGTTCTTTTGGTCAAGTTTATTTCAGGCAGGATTGCAGGGAGATCAGGTGAGGAGTTAGGAGACCCCCCAAATTTCACACTTGAAAGGTATCTGGTTTCAGGTTGTCATGTCACCAGATTTAAAATGCTGACTGTAATCTGATATATCATCTGCTGTGATATCAGTGGTTAAGAAATTCACAGCTGTTTCTCTTAAAACAGGAAGGCAGTAGGATTCCATATAGGCTTCAATCCCTCTGGCTCCATCGGAGCACCAGAAGAGGAAATATTCTCATAATAGCATTTATAGCTTTCCCTGAGTTTGTCACAGTTAGATATGATGACACCTTCAGGTGCTCTGATGCAAAACATTACTTACTGAGGTCTTCTGCTTTAGCTAAGAGCTATTTCTGGTTAGTTTGCAAAGTGAGTAAGCTTGCTAAGAAGAAAGATCAGGCTATTTGTCTCACCAGTAATAAAGATAATGAATGAAGTGTAATAACTATGGTTGTGAATAAAAACACCTACTGTTAAGAAATGCGGAACTACAGCAACTTCCTATATTCAAGCGCAAATTATAATTGCAACACAATAGGGAGTGCTGCTAACTTTTTCGCAAAATTGAGTAGCAAATATACAGGTAAGATTGATATTTTACTTGAAAAGAATATGTAAAAAAAATAATAAAACCTATAGCAAAATACTGATATGGTATCATACTTCCCAACATATGGGAGAATGAAAGATGGCCTTTGGGCGTGCACCTATATGTCTCAAAAGGGGGTGGGGCATCACAGGAAAAGGCTGTGGCCTTGTATCATGTCCTGTTTCCCTCACTCTCTGTGGATGTGACCAGTGCACTTCGATCAGCTGGGCTGCCCCCAAGCTCACCCCCGCATTATTCAGATATTTAGTATTCACCTACTGCACTGGAAAGTGATTGGGTGCTCCCACAACCTATGTCTTTCCTGAAAAACACTGGACTGGTGCATGTTTCATAGGTTATAAATCCGGCTAAGCAACACTATCTTACTATGTGTTCTTTTTTTATTATTCATTAAAGGGAACATCTCATTATTTTTATTTAACGTGATACACACTTCTATATCTTTTATGTTAATGGAGCAGTTTCATTTTAACTACACTAAAAGGGTAGGCTTACAATTATTTTCTTTTTTCAACAACAGGGCAAACCATTTTTCTTCTCAGCAATTTGGATTTTCTCCCTCCAAACCACTGAATAGTAAATCTTATGGTTTGCATGTGAAAACCTCTAACAATATGGTGGGGCTTTAACCCCCCCACCCACATAAAAAAATAAAAAGGTTTTTCGCACTCACAAAAGGTGTCTCAAAAGGACCCTTACACTCCAGAAATAGGATGAAAAAAAGAGTCCACCAACTTCACACTATTTGTAAGAGGATTCACACACTTATGCTCTTACTGGTTTAGCAGTAAAAATACACCTTCACACAAATCACTGAGGTTCTTCATTCACACACAAACTCAAATTTGTTTCAGTAGGATATGGGTCTTGAATAGATCTTTTTCAAATTTATTTTTTAGCCAACATCCAGTCTTCCACCAACGATTTGATTTCCATGCCTAGGTCATTCCCTCTAACATGACTAAAGAATAAACATTCTCAAGAATTTAAATCCTATGGTGTTATGCTAAAAAGTGTGCTATTACTCCGCTCACTATCAAGTCTTTGTATCATGTGATTATGACCATGTAAAGGGCACTACACACTGGGCGATTTGCACAATGAACGATTTTTCAGTAACGATTTTTTACATACGCACTTAACGATTTGTATGAACGATATGAACGATTTGACATTGCGAACATCTATATCATCCAAATTGGCTTGCATGAATAAACAATGATAGACCATAGATGAACGTCTGCGGGGACGCGCATCGTTCGCGGCTATACACTGAACAATATTAACAATATATCGTTAAATTTTCAACGATATCGCCCATATCGCTATAAAAGTGTGTAGGTCCCTTAAGTACAAGAGTTAATCATTTTTTAACAATACAATTAGTTTCAGCAACAACAACACAACAATTCAGTTATAGCCTAATAAAGCAGATTTCTGGGAAGCAAAAGCATTGAGATAAAATGAGTGATAATATATACTACTCCCTTATTTTCAATCAGATGTTATTTCTTCATTCCAGGTACATCAGATAAACAAGCAATTTAATAGGTACACAAAACTAGTTAGGCACACATTAGCCTATGTATTGGAAATAAAAATATCCAGAAAAATGTAACTGACAAGGAATCCAGCCCTTCCGTCCATTTACAGCTTACAGGATATAATCGCTGAATAAGGGTAAAGTAAGCATGACCTTTGAAGAATAAAATTTGTAGATTAAATGACTGTATTACGGTGGTCCCAGTACATTGGAGTTTCTTTTTTTTAGTCTTTGCTCATTTTATTAATTACTAGCAATATACAATTTCTTTAGGACAATTTAATCAGATGAACATTGACATTTCTCTTTACAGTGTGAATATTCTTTCACCGTCTCGGTATAAATTGTACATTAGGACGCTGCTGATGTAGAATTATTTCTATTAGCCTTTATTTATAGGCCACCACAAAGGGTCTGCCAGTGCCTTACAGAATGCATGTCCAGAAATAGTTCAGTCATGACAGGATATAAAGTGCATAACATTACGATACAACCAAAACCAGAATAAACATGTTAGACAATTTACAAAGAATCATAATAATAAATTCTGCTCTGGCTAAAACTTGTATCCTAGTTGATGGGTGCAGCATACAGGTACTGAGCAGTAGTGTATACAGGGGGGTAGAAGGGTAATCAGGGCAATAGCCCCCACCCCACAATATTTCCCTCCTGCCTATGGAATGGGGATGATATAACAGCTGTCAGTATACCAGCAGCGAGGCAGCGAGTCACCTCGCAGGCTTGCTGTGCTCGCCATGCTTTGGGCCCGGTGGCTACGCTCGCCACAGGTTTTATTTCCACTCGATTGGTGGTGTGAACCCACCAACTGATTGGGAATTACGGGTGGGTGTCGGCATTCCGAAAGCCAGTAATCTGTCAACTGTCCGGATACCGGTGTCGGGCTCGTCAACGCCGGGATCCAGACAGCTGGCATTATAACTGCATCCCCTGTCTACAGCTATCTGCTGTAGCAGCAGAGCACTGCTGTGTGGCACATCAGGGCAGGGACAGAGCAGAGGGACTACTGCCCTCTCCCTACCCTGATATGACTCCCATGCTATGCTGCTAGAGCTGAGGGCTTTATGCAGGAGGGATGGGTTACGGGGGGTGGGGGGTGGAGTTGCCCTGTTTACCTTCCTCCCTATATCCGCCACTGGTTTTAATCCGCTGTAAGTAAAGGGGAGGAGATAAATGCAAAAATGGGGAAAGGAAAGGGGACTACACACGGTGAGATTGGTGCTTAATTTCTAAGCAATCTGACTAGAAATTAAGCATGGATCTCTCCGTGTGTATGCCCCATAGCGATAGCGATGCGCGGCCCTGCATGCCGCTATCACCGGTACTAGATTGGCCTGCATGCAGGCCAATCTAGTGAGATCGCTCATTCACCGTTGGGTGAAATTAGCGTTCTCCCCGCTGCCACCTCTCGCTCAGCACACATCGCTGGATAAAATATCCCCGTGAACAGTACATGAGGGAAGAGTGCTCTGTGGTACTTTCATAGGGCAAGATGTATCATATATCACATACTATGCGATATATCCATCCACTTATCGCATGCATATCAACATTTATTACTTACTCCTGGGACAGCTGCTCCAATAAGAGCTGTCACTTGCGATGAGAGGACTTCCAGATTTATGACTCGGGAGTCGTAATGTGCATGTGTAGCTGTCGGCAAACCGCAGGCACAGGACGTGAGGGGAAAGGAGAAGGGCACCTTCGGATTTCTCTGGGGATTTGTGCAGAAAGAAGTCCTTATGCTCAGGATCAAGCTTGATCGGATTCTATGGGGCTAGCAGCGCTAGCAGACTGCAATGTATATCTCCGAAATCTGCTGTGGACTATTTTAATACATATGAGGAACCATATGTATTTCAGTAAACTTCTGAAATCTGCAGTTTGCGGAAGTTTGACTACATTTTGTGCTTGATACATCCCGCCAATAGTATTCTAAGCTCTGGAATTCAGTGAGCAGGAGGCATATAGGTATCCTGCTCTAATCCAGTCACTAGATAGACACATGGGAAAGGCGATCTCATAGTGCTCTCCACCTCATGAATCATAATTAGAGATGAGCGGGTTCAGTTCTCAGAGAACCGAACCCCCTGAACTTCACTACCCAAGCCCGGATCCGAGTCAGGCTCGGGTTTTCCCACCTGTCTCGGAAACTAGAACGAGGCAAAACGTCATCATCCCGCTGTCGGATTCTCGCGGGGTTTGGATTCTATATAAGGAGCCGTGCGTCGCTGCCATTTTCACTCCGGCATTGGAGAGTGTAGGGAGAGGACGTGTCTCTGTCCTCAGTGTCCTGCATCAGTTCAGTGTTAGTGTCTTGTGCTGCATCAGTCCAGTCACAGTGGTGGTGTCCTCTGCTGCCATATGTCCTGTGCTGCTGTATAAGTCCAGTCCAGTGGTGCTGTGTTGTCCTGCATCAGTCCAGTGGTGGTGTCTTGTGCTGCATCAGTCCAGTCACAGTGGTGGTGTCCTCTGCTGCCATATGTCCAGTGCTGCTGTATAAGTCCAGTCCAGTGGTGCTGTGTTGTGCTGCATCAGTACAGTGGTGGTGTGTTGTGCTGCATCAGTCCAGTCACAGTGGTGGTGTCCTCTGCTGCCATATGTCCAGTGCTGCTGTATAAGTGCAGTCCATTGCAGTGGTGCTGTGTTATCCTGCATCAGTTCAGTGTTAGTGTCTTGTGCTGCATCAGTCCAGTCACAGTGGTGGTGTCCTCTGCTGCCAAATGTCCAGTGCTGCTGTATAAGTGCAGTCCATTGCAGTGGTGCTGTGTTATCCTGCATCAGTTCAGTGTTAGTGTCTTGTGCTGCATCAGTCCAGTCACAGTGGTGGTGTCCTCTGCTGCCATATGTCTAGTGCTGCTGTATAAGTCCAGGCCATTGCAGTGGTGCTGTGTTGTCCTGCATCAGTCCAGTGGTGGTGTCCCTGTGCTGCTGTATATGTCCAGTGGTACTACCGTATATGTCCAGTGATACTGCCGGATATATCCAGGGATACTGCCGTATATGTCCATTGATACTGCCGTATAATTCCAGTGATCCTGACGTTTAATTCCAGTGGTACTGGCGTATAAGTCCAGTCCAGTGATACTGCTGCATACTGTATGTCCACTGATACTGCTGTATATGTCCAGTGATACTGCCGTATATGTCCAGCGGTACTGATAACTGTATAATTCCAGTGATTTTATATATATATATATATATATATATATATACCAAACAGAAAACCCAGCACTCTCCTAAGCAGCTTCGTTCACCTTAAATGCTTTAATATACATCTAAATAAACAATGGGGTTTTGGTTTATGAATTGTACAATGCATGTAAGCTTGCGGCCCACTCCACAGGACCCCATTTCACCGCAAGTCCTACTCTATCACAAACTTTCACATAGATTTTATAGAAACCTGGCAACTGCTGTCTCATAGAGGAAAATGTGCTTATCTGGTTTAAAGCTTACCTGCCACACTTATTGCTTTTAAAAGGTAAGACAGTCATGAACACAAATAACACAACTACACAAGTGTGCTTACCTGGTTTACAGCTCACCTGCCAACAGACTACTGGCTTTCAAAGTGAGACAGTCACCAACACACCTAAATAGCAGCTGATCCAGTTAAAAAGGTAAATGAGCTTAGGGGTTCATGAGAGAGAGATATGGTCACAAATGGGCCAAATAAAAATTAACCCTGTAATACAAACAAACACGAGGAACCACTGCACTCGCCATTCCCAGGGGTTGAGGTGCGGTGGGCTGTGACCACTGAATTCAAATATACCAAACAGAAAACCCAGCACTCTCCTAAGCAGCTTCATTCACCTTAAATGCTTTAATATACATCTAAATAAACAATGGGGTTTTGGTTTATGAATTGTACAATGCATGTAAGCTTGCGGCCCACTCTTTGAGACAGCAGTTGCCAGGTTTCTATAAAATCTATGTGAAAGTTTGTGATAGAGTAGGACTTGCAGTGAAATGGGGTCCCGTGGAGTGGGCTGCAAGCTTACTGCAGCGCCACTCCTAGATGGGCCAGGTGTTTGTGCCGCACACTTGTGTCGCTTAGCTCTTACCCCTTTCACACCGCAGCTATAACCCGGTAAATTGCCATTTTTTAAGCCTTCCAAAACGGTTCTAGCTGCGGTGTGAAAGGGCCACTTTGAATTTACTGGTTACAGATTACTGGTATTTTAAAATGGGTAAAAAGCAGGGTCCTACACGGTTCAGACCCGTTTCATTGTGCAATGTGAAAGGCTCAGAAACGGTATTTCCAAACCACAGAAGGTGATAGGCTGTCTCCATGCGTGATGTCACCAGGCAGAAGCAGGAAATAAACTGGAGGAAACACATGAGAGTGAAGAAGCTTTTTATTATACAGAATACAGTTTAAAATGGCAAATTGGAGTGATGAGGAGGTTAGGGAGCTGCTTAGGATGAGAGGGGATGAAGAAATATGTAGACAAGTCACTGGGACAGTGAAGGATGCAGTAATCTACAAAAATATGGTAAAGATGCTTGAAGCTGCTGGGTTCCATCATACGACTAGCCAAATTATTAATAATTAATTAATAATTATTAATAATGTGTGGGCAAGAAAAGTCCATTTAAAATGACAACCACTGTTTTCTATGGGAGAAACGGGTTCAGTGTGAAAGGTACCAAAATGTTAATGAAATGGTAATATACTGGTTACAACATGCGATGTGAAGGGGGTTTAACTGCTCAGACCCATTTTAAGAACTGTTTAAAGAACCATTTAAAAAGCAGGGTTTGCGATGTGAAAGCAGCATCAGTCATACAGCAACGTCGGTGGACCTCTTTTTCTTCTTTGCATCATGTGCTGTTTGGGGCCTATTTGTTAAATCTGCCATCCTGTCTGACACTGCAGTGGCAATCCTAGATGGGCCCGGTGTTTGTGCCGCACACTTGTGTCGCTTAGCTTAGTCATATAGCCACCTCGGTACAACCTTTTGGCCTAAAAACAATATTGTGAGGTGTTCAGAATAGACTGGAAATGAGTGGAAATGAATGTTATTGAGGTTAATAATACCGTAGGATCAAAATTACCCCCAAATTCTGTGATTTTAGCCGTTTTTGTGTTTTTGTCAAAAATCATCCAGATCCAAAACCAAAACCAAAACTCGAAAGGGTGGTTTTTGGCAAAACCAATCCAAAACCAAAACACGAGCGGGGAATTAGAACCAAAACCAAAACACGAAAAAAAGTGCCCGCTGCACATCTCTAATCATAGCATCCTGGTGACAGACAAGCAAGAGGGGATATGGGTTTAGTAAGAATCTGAGTGCCTAAGTACCTAACAAATCACTCCTAGTAGTAGAACAGGTATTGCTAAATATTACACACAGATACATTTTCAAAAAATAATAAAACTTTTTTTTTTTAAATAAATGAATCAAAACACAAATGTTTGTTATGTAATATTCTTATTATGGCCTAAACATTTAGTAAATAACCAAACAATATATACAGTACATTTAATAATAACCCTATAAATAGTAGAAGTTGCACACTAAAATAAAAGTTTCTTCTTTACAACATTTGTTGAGTTAATAACATTGTTCAGGATTACTTCATCTCAGTATTTTGAAGAATATTAGCAGGTGCCTTTAAGATGAAGTTCATCCTGGTTAATTATAGATATAAATCTATGAACACTCTATATTTATTGCACCAATATTGTGTAACTTGCATTCAGCTTTTAGAAATATTCCTAGAAACAATTCACTGCAGCAATGTTATAAACACAAACTTCATCTACATCCTGTTTCCCCCAGCACCCAGCAGTAACTAGATTTAAATCCTATACAATATCTTAGAATTCAGAGATCTTGGTTACATATATCTGCGCAAATGTATGTATAAGCCCCCAAGCAACGCGGCTTGGGGACTTATACATACATTTGCGCAGATATATGTAACCAAGATCTCTGAATTCTAAGATATTGTATAGGATTTAAATTTGGTTACTGCTATTATTCAGGGTGCTGGGGGAAACAAAATGTGTTTTGTTTTCCTGCTTAAAGAAACCCTTCCCTTTCAAGCACCTGAATGATATAAGCTAAGCTAATTGAGCATCTGCCACCATATATGATCATCTACATCCCGTCTACTGCTCTCCAGGGCAAAATTTCAACAGTTTGCCCATCTCTAGCTGCCACGTGCTCTTTTAATTAAAGGAAACATGATTACTCTAGACAGCGGCATTTCTAGAGAGGAGGAGGCCCATGTGTAGGCTCCGTCTGGGCACCCTCCCTTCTAGCCAATGGCAGCGCTTAGCTCTGGGCACTAGGGTCCCTAGGGGATCCTAGTACTGTCCCAGAGTCTACAGCGCTTGCACAGATCCCTTGGAAAATGGCGCAGCAGCCATTTTCCCAGTAATTTTTCTGCTGCGCATTCGCGACACATCGGGAAAATGGCACCGTGACATTTTTACGGTGATTTTGCCAGCGCCACGGGACTCCGGAGGGTAAGTATAAAAATAAAATGGGTACATAGTGTGCGGTCTGGACCCCCCTGCACACACTGTACCCATCATAAATACGTCTGTGACTCTAGAGGGGTTGGGTATGAAATGCTGTCTGTCGGGATGCTGACAATGGGCGATAAGTAGTCTAACCCTCCCCCTACCCTATCCTAACTCTCCCTTTTAGGTGCCTAACCCTAACCCCTCCCCCCCTCCCCCCCATGCAGCCCAATCCTAGCCCCCTTGGGTGGCTCCTAATCCTCCTATATATATATATATATATATATATATATTAGTGATGTGCACCGGAAATTTTTCGGGTTTTGGTTTTGGATTCGGTTCCGCGGCCGTGTTTTGGATTTGGACGCGTTTTGGCAAAACCTCCCTGAAAATTTTTTGTCGGATTCGGGTGTGTTTTGGATTCGGGGTTTTTTTTACAAAAAACCCTCAAAAACAGCTTAAATCATAGAATTTGTGGGTCATTTTGATCCCATAGTATTATTAACCTCAATAACCATAATATCCACTCATTTTCAGTCTATTCTGAACACCTCACACCTCACAATATTATTTTTAGTCCTAAAATTTGCACCGAGGTCGCTGGATGACTAAGCTAAGCGACCCAAGTGGCCGACACAAACACCTGGCCCATCTAGGAGTGGCACTGCAGTGTCAGACAGGATGGCACTTAAAAAAAAAATTGTCCCCAAACAGCACATGATGCAAAGAAAAAAAGAGGCGCAATGAGGTAGCTGTGTGACTAAGCTAAGCGACCCAAGTGGCCGACACAAACACCTGGCCCATCTAGGAGTGGCACTGTAGTGTCAGACAGGATGGCAGATTTAAAATATACTCCCCAAACAGCACATGATGCAAAGAAAAAAAGAGGTGCACCAAGGTCGCTGGATGGCTAAGTTAAGCGACACAAGTGGCCGACACAAACACCTGGCCCATCTAGGAGTGGCACTGCAATGTCAGGCAGGATGGCACTTCAAAAAATAGCCCCCAAACAGCACATGATGCAAAGAAAAATGAAAGAAAAAAGAGTTGCAAGATGGAATTGTCCTTGGGCCCTCCCACCCACCCTTATGTTGTATAAACAGGACATGCACACTTTAACAAACCCATCATTTCAGCGACAGGGTCTGACACACGACTGTGACTGGTTGGTTTGGGCCCCCACCAAAAAAGAAGCAATCAATCTCTCCTTGCACAAACTGGCTCTACAGAGGCAAGATGTCCACCTCCTCCTCATCGTCCGATTCCTCACCCCTTTCACTGTGTACATCCCCCTCCTCACAGATTATTAATTTGTCCCCACTGGAATCCACCATCTCAGGTCCCTGTGTACTTTCTGGAGGCAATTGCTGGTGAATGTCTCCACGGAGGAATTGATTATAATTCATTTTGATGAACATCATTTCCACATTTTCTGGAAGTAACCTCGTACGCCGATTGCTGACAAGGTGAGCGGCTGCACTAAACACTCTTTCGGAGTACACACTGGAGGGGGGGCAACTTAGGTAAAATAAAGCCAGTTTGTGCAAGTGCCTCCAAATTGCCTCTTTTTCCTGCCAGTATACGTACGGACTGTCTGACGAGCCTACTTGGATGCGGTCACTCATATAATCCTCCACCATTCTTTCAATGGTGACAGAATCATATGCAGTGACAGTAGACGACATGTCAGTAATCGTTGGCAGGTCCTTCAGTCCGGACCAGATGTCAACACTCACTCCAGACTGCCCTGCATCACCGGCAGCGGGTGGGCTCGGAATTCTTAGCCTTTTCCTCGCAGCCCCAGTTGCGGGAGAATATGAAGGAGGAGCTGTTGACGGGTCACGTTGCGCTTGACTTGACAATTTCCTCACCAGCAGGTCTTTGAACCTCTGCAGACTTGTGTCTGCCGGAAAGAGAGATACAACATAGGTTTTAAATCTAGGATCGAGCACGGTGGCCAAAATGTAGTGCTCTGATTTCAACAGATTGACCACCCGTGAATCCTGGTTAAGCGAATAAAGGGCTCCATCCACAAGTCCCACATGCCTAGCGGAATCGCTCTGTTTTAGCTCCTCCTTCAATGTCTCCAGCTTCTTCTGCAAAAGCCTGATGAGGGGAATGACCTGACTCAGGCTGGCAGTGTCTGAACTGACTTCACGTGTGGCAAGTTCAAAAGGTTGCAGAATCTTGCACAACGTTGAAATCATTCTCCACTGCGCTTGAGTCAGGTGCATTCTCCCTCCTTTGCCTATATTGTAGGCAGATGTATAGGCTTGAATGGCCTTTTGCTGCTCCTCCATCCTCTGAAGCATATAGAGGGTTGAATTCCACCTCGTTACCACCTCTTGCTTCAGATGATGGTAGGGCAAGTTCAGGACTGTTTGCTGGTACTCCAGTCTTCGGCACGCGGTGGCTGAATGCCGAAAGTGGCCCGCAATTCTTCGGGCCACCGACAGCATCTCTTGCATGCCCCTGTCGTTTTTGAAATAATTCTGCACCACCAAATTCAATGTATGTGCAAAACATGGGACATGCTGGAATTTGCCCAGATGTAATGCACGCACAATATTGGTGGCGTTGTCCGATGTCCCAAATCCCCAGGAGAGTCCAATCTGGGTAAGCCATTTTGCGATGATGTTCCGCAGTTTCCGTAAGAGGTTGTCAGCTGTGTGCCTCTTATGGAAAGCGGTGATACAAAGCGTAGCCTGCCTAGGAACGAGTTGGCGTTTGCGAGATGCTGCTACTGGTGCCGCCGCTGCTGTTCTTGCTGCGGGAGGCAATACATCTACCCAGTGGGCTGTCACAGTCATATAGTCCTGAGTCTGCCCTGCTCCACTTGTCCACATGTCCGTGGTTAAGTGGACATTGGGTACAACTGCATTTTTTAGGACACTGGTGTCTCTTTTTCTGACGTCTGTGTACATATTCGGTATCGCCTGCCTAGAGAAATGGAACCTAGATGGTATTTGGTATCGGGGACACAGTACCTCAATCAATTTTCTAGTTCCCTGTGAATTAACGGTGGATACCGAAAACACGTTTCTCACCACCCAGGCTGCCAAGGCCTGAGTTATCCGCTTTGCAGCAGGATGACTGCTGTGATATTTCATCTTCCTCGCAAAGGACTGTTGGACAGTCAATTGCTTACTGGAAGTAGTACAAGTGGTCTTCCGACTTCCCCTCTGGGATGACGATCGACTCCCAGCAGCAACAACAGCAGCGCCAGCAGCAGTAGGCGTTACACTCAAGGATCCATCGGAGGAATCCCAGGCAGGAGAGGACTCGTCAGACTTGACAGTGACATGGCCTGCAGGACTATTGGCCTTCCCGTCTAAGGAGGAAATTGACACTGAGGGAGTTGGTGGTGTGGTTTGCAGGAGCTTGGGTACAAGAGGAAGGGATTTAGTGTTCAGTGGACTGCTTCCGCTGTCACCCAAAGTTTTTGAACTTGTCACTGACTTATGATGAATGCGCTCCAGGTGATGTATAAGGGAGGATGTTCCTAGGTGGTTAACGTCCTTACCCCTACTTATTACAGCTTGACAAAGGCAACACACGGCTTGACACCAGTTGTCCGCATTTCTGTTGAAATAATTCCACACCGAAGAGGTGATTTTTTTTTTGTATTTTGACCAGGCATGTCAATGA
The DNA here is from genome assembly GCF_028390025.1 of Pseudophryne corroboree. Taxonomy (NCBI): domain Eukaryota; kingdom Metazoa; phylum Chordata; class Amphibia; order Anura; family Myobatrachidae; genus Pseudophryne; species Pseudophryne corroboree. The sequence goes on from NC_086445.1 coordinate 613,672,924, forward strand.
CCATATTCGTCCCACGGACAACAGGGGTCTCCCCGGGTGCCTGACTTAAACAAACCACCTCACCATCAGAATCCTCCTTGTCAATTTCCTCCCCAGCGCCAGCAACACCCATATCCTCATCCTTGTGTACTTCAACAGTGACATCTTCAATTTGGCTATCAGGAACTGGACTGCGGGTGCTCCTTCCAGCACTTGCAGGGGGCGTGCAAATGGTGAAAGGCGCAACCTCTTCCCGTCCAGTGTTGGGAAGGTCAGGCATCGCAACCGACACAATTGGACTCTCCTTGGGGATTTGTGATTTAGAAGAACGCACAGTTCTTTGCTCTGCTTTTGCCATCTTAACTCTTTTAAGATTTCTAGCAGGAGGATGAGTGCTTCCATCCTCATGTGAACATAGGCCAGGGCCTCAGCCATTCCTTGCCACTCCGTGTCGTAAATGGCACATTGGCAAGTTTACGCTTCTCCTCAGACGATTTAGATTTAGATTTTTGGGTCATTTTACTGAGCTTTATTTTTTGGATTTTACATGCTCTCTACTATGACATTGGGCATCGGCCTTGGCAGACGACGTTGATGGCATTTCATCGTCTTGGCCATGACTAGTGGCAGCAGCTTCAGCATGAGGTGGAAGTGGATCTTGATCTTTCCCTATTTTACCCTCCACATTTTTGTTCTCCATTTTTTAATGTGTGGAATTATATGCCAGTAATATATCAATAGCAATGGCCTACTACTATATATACTGCGTACAACTGAAATGCACCACAGGTATGGATGGATAGTATACTTGACGACACAGAGGTAGGTAGAGCAGTGGCCTACTGTACCGTACTGCTATATAGTATATACTGGTGGTCAGCAAACTGTGCAAAACTGAAATGCACCACAGGTATGGATGGATAGTGTACTTGACGACACAGAGGTAGGTAGAGCAGTGGCCTACTGTACCGTACTGCTATATATTATATACTGGTGGACAGCAAACTGTGCAAAACTGAAATGCACCACAGGTATGGATGGATAGTATACTTGACGACACAGAGGTAGGTAGAGCAGTGGCCTTCTGTACAGTACTGCTATATATTATATACTGGTGGACAGCAAACTGTGCAAAACTGAAATGCACCACGGGTATGGATGGATAGTATACTTGACGACACAGAGGTAGGTAGAGCAGAGGCCTACTGTACCGTACTGCTATATATTATATACTGGTGGACAGCAAACTGTGCAAAACTGAAATGCACTACAGGTATGGATGGATAGTATACTTGACGACACAGAGGTATGTAGAGCAGTGGCCTACTGTACCGTACTGCTATATATTATATACTGGTGGACAGCAAACTGTGCAAAACTGAAATGCACCACAGGTATGGATGGATAGTATACTTGACGACACAGAGGTAGGTAGAGCAGTGGCCTACTGTACCGTACTGCTATATAGTATATACTGGTGGACAGCAAACTGTGCAAAACAGAAATGCACCACAGGTATGGATGGATGGTATACTTGACGACACAGAGTTAGGTAGAGCAGTGGCCTTCTGTACCGTACTGCTATATATTATATACTGGTGGACAGCAAACTGTGCAAAAGTGAAATGCACCACAGGTATGGATGGATAGTATACTTGACGACACAGAGGTAGGTAGAGCAGTGGCCTACTGTACCGTACTGCTATATAGTATATACTGGTGGTCAGCAAACTGTGCAAAACTGAAATGCACCACAGGTATGGATGGATAGTGTACTTGACGACACAGAGGTAGGTAGAGCAGTGGCCTACTGTACCGTACTGCTATATATTATATACTGGTGGACAGCAAACTGTGCAAAACTGAAATGCACCACAGGTATGGATGGATAGTATACTTGACGACACAGAGGTAGGTAGAGCAGTGGCCTTCTGTACAGTACTGCTATATATTATATACTGGTGGACAGCAAACTGTGCAAAACTGAAATGCACCACGGGTATGGATGGATAGTATACTTGACGACACAGAGGTAGGTAGAGCAGAGGCCTACTGTACCGTACTGCTATATATTATATACTGGTGGACAGCAAACTGTGCAAAACTGAAATGCACTACAGGTATGGATGGATAGTATACTTGACGACACAGAGGTATGTAGAGCAGTGGCCTACTGTACCGTACTGCTATATATTATATACTGGTGGACAGCAAACTGTGCAAAACTGAAATGCACCACAGGTATGGATGGATAGTATACTTGACGACACAGAGGTAGGTAGAGCAGTGGCCTACTGTACCGTACTGCTATATAGTATATACTGGTGGACAGCAAACTGTGCAAAACTGAAATGCACCACAGGTATGGATGGATGGTATACTTGACGACACAGAGTTAGGTAGAGCAGTGGCCTTCTGTACCGTACTGCTATATATTATATACTGGTGGACAGCAAACTGTGCAAAAGTGAAATGCACCACAGGTATGGATGGATAGTATACTTGACGACACAGAGGTAGGTAGAGCAGTGGCCTACTGTACCGTACTGCTATATAGTATATACTGGTGGTCAGCAAACTGTGCAAAACTGAAATGCACCACAGGTATGGATGGATAGTGTACTTGACGACACAGAGGTAGGTAGAGCAGTGGCCTACTGTACCGTACTGCTATATATTATATACTGGTGGACAGCAAACTGTGCAAAACTGAAATGCACCACAGGTATGGATGGATAGTATACTTGACGACACAGAGGTAGGTAGAGCAGTGGCCTTCTGTACAGTACTGCTATATATTATATACTGGTGGACAGCAAACTGTGCAAAACTGAAATGCACCACGGGTATGGATGGATAGTATACTTGACGACACAGAGGTAGGTAGAGCAGAGGCCTACTGTACCGTACTGCTATATATTATATACTGGTGGACAGCAAACTGTGCAAAACTGAAATGCACTACAGGTATGGATGGATAGTATACTTGACGACACAGAGGTATGTAAAGCAGTGGCCTACTGTACCGTACTGCTATATATTATATACTGGTGGACAGCAAACTGTGCAAAACTGAAATGCACCACAGGTATGGATGGATAGTATACTTGACGACACAGAGGTAGGTAGAGCAGTGGCCTACTGTACCGTACTGCTATATAGTATATACTGGTGGACAGCAAACTGTGCAAAACTGAAATGCACCACAGGTATGGATGGATGGTATACTTGACGACACAGAGTTAGGTAGAGCAGTGGCCTTCTGTACCGTACTGCTATATATTATATACTGGTGGACAGCAAACTGTGCAAAAGTGAAATGCACCACAGGTATGGATGGATAGTATACTTGACGACACAGAGGTAGGTAGAGCAGAGGCCTACTGTACCGTACTGCTATATATTATATACTGGTGGACAGCAAACTGTGCAAAACTGAAATGCACTACAGGTATGGATGGATAGTATACTTGACGACACAGAGGTAGGTAGAGCAGAGGCCTACTGTACCGTACTGCTATATAGTATATACTGGTGGTCAGCAAACTGTGCAAAACTGAAATGCACCACAGGTATGGATGGATAGTGTACTTGACGACACAGAGGTAGGTAGAGCAGTGGCCTACTGTACCGTACTGCTATATATTATATACTGGTGGACAGCAAACTGTGCAAAACTGAAATGCACCACAGGTATGGATGGATAGTATACTTGACGACACAGAGGTAGGTAGAGCAGTGGCCTTCTGTACAGTACTGCTATATATTATATACTGGTGGACAGCAAACTGTGCAAAACTGAAATGCACCACGGGTATGGATGGATAGTATACTTGACGACACAGAGGTAGGTAGAGCAGAGGCCTACTGTACCGTACTGCTATATATTATATACTGGTGGACAGCAAACTGTGCAAAACTGAAATGCACTACAGGTATGGATGGATAGTATATTTGACGACACAGAGGTATGTAGAGCAGTGGCCTACTGTACCGTACTGCTATATATTATATACTGGTGGACAGCAAACTGTGCAAAACTGAAATGCACCACAGGTATGGATGGATAGTATACTTGACGACACAGAGGTAGGTAGAGCAGTGGCCTACTGTACCGTACTGCTATATAGTATATACTGGTGGACAGCAAACTGCGCAAAACTGAAATGCACCACAGGTATGGATGGATGGTATACTTGACGACACAGAGTTAGGTAGAGCAGTGGCCTTCTGTACCGTACTGCTATATATTATATACTGATGGACAGCAAACTGTGCAAAAGTGAAATGCACCACAGGTATGGATGGATAGTATACTTGACGACACAGAGGTAGGTAGAGCAGTGGCCTACTGTACCGTACTGCTATATAGTATATTCTGGTGGTCAGCAAACTGTGCAAAACTGAAATGCACCACAGGTATGGATGGATAGTATACTTGACGACACAGAGGTAGGTAGAGCAGTGGCCTTCTGTACCGTACTGCTATATAGTATATACTGGTGGTCAGAAAACTGTGCAAAACTGAAATGCACCACAGGTATGGATGGATAGTATACTTGACGACACAGAGGTAGGTAGAGCAGTGGACTACTGTACCGTACTGCTATATATATAGTTATACTGGTGGTCAGCAAAATTCTGCACTGTCCTCCTACTATATACTACAATGCAGCACAGATATGGAGCGTTTTTCAGGCAGAGAACGTATAATACTGGTGGTCACTGGTCACTGGTCAGCAAAACTCTGCACTGTCCTCCTACTATATAATACTGCTGGTCCCCAGTCCCCACAATAAAGCAATTAGCACACTGAGCACAGATATTTCTAGCACACTGAGCACAGTCAGATATGGAGCGTTTTTCAGGCAGAGAACGTAGATATTTGCACTTGCAGCACACTGAGCACAGATATTTGCAGCACACTGAGCAGATAGTTGCAGCACAATTTGCAGCCCACTGAACATAGAAACTGAGTGGACGCCAGCCACGTCCTCTCACGATCATCTCCAATGCACGAGTGAAAAATGGCGGCGACGCGCGGCTCCTTATATAGAATACGAATCTCGCGAGAATCCGACCGCGGGATGATGACGTTCGGGCGCGCTCGGGTTAACCGAGCAAGGCGGAAGGATCCGAGTCTGCCTCGGACCCGTGTAAAATGGGTGAAGTTCGGGGGTGTTCGGATCCCGAGGATCCGAACCCGCTCATCACTAATATATATATATATATATATATATATATATATATATATACAAGCAGAGGTTCCCTGGGTGGGTATGTAGCAATTCCCCCAATAGCAAACAGGAACCAGGCGGCACTCGTTGGATTTGATGAAAGAACTTTGTGTATTAAAGATGAAATAGCATGGTAATCAACCGACGTTTCAACGCCACGCAGGGCGTTTTTTTCAAGGTGACATGCTGTGAATAAACAGTGCAAGTGCACGCTTACCTTTTAAAGGTGTCTGTAAGAGCCCCATCACGCTGGCTCCCGTCCGCAGGCTGTGGGCTGGACATCCGGGCGGCTCCGGTGGAAGAGTCACATCCGGTGACGTCACGCTGTTGCCGGGCAACCGCAGATGCCGGAAGCCTCTATCAGCCGCGTCTAGGGATAACCAAGGGGGACAAAACAGTGAAAATATATGTAATGAGACATGAATCAGTATGGTGGACATATTAAAGTGACAGTGACAGTGAAAATCAAATTAAAAACATGTTAAAAACAATCCCATAGCAGGCTGCAACAGTCATATGAATAATTAGTAACAATAGAAAATCTGCTCAAAACCTAGACATTCACTCATAGGCGATCATCAGAACAGAATGCTGTGAAGCTGCTATGTTTATGCGTAACTATAGGTGCATAAAGAAAAAGATGTATATACACATATACGGAAATGCATTAATGTTATGTTATAAGAAGACATTCCAAACGATAAAGAGGAGCTGAAGAAATTTAAAACTAACATTGCTGCATATCAAGTGGATAACAAAAATATTCTGGAGGACATACAAAACATCCGCCTATGGGAAAAATTGGAGATGCAAGTTCAGCAGTACAAGAAGGAGTTAATTATGTTTAAAAAAAACAAATTACAAACTGTTTCGGCCGATTATGATGAGAACAGAGTATATCGCTGGTTATATGGCAATGAGATCACCAATATAAGAGGGATCAAGAAACGACAGACCTGGAGGGATAAAAGATCCAAATCATCTAGACAATTTAACTCCTCAAACAGCGACAGCGATTTTAACATGCAGGATTCTGATGAACCAAGAGCAGCATCTACAGTCCCTTTAGGGGTCGCTACCCGTCGCCGGATAGAAAACCCAATCCCTGGCCCACAAGACGGGGGGGCCAAAACCAAAGGCTATGGAAAACCTCCATCCAACACCAGCAGAAAGAGGAATTAATTTTTAATCTGTCATCTAGATGTTTAACACCCATCGAAAAAAAATGTCCTCAACAAAGGACTCTCTTTCATACCTACCAATCCACATGATGATTTTAAATGGAAGACTGAGCAATATCGCTTTTCTAGAAACTTGCGACTAAAAGAATTCTTCCAACATTCACAAATGTCTTCTACACAAGCTCCACGAAGCATTGGAAAGTCACGCTCAGTCTTTGATCCAGTCTCCAATAATGCAGCTATAAAAACATTTACGAGGCTCTTGGATGATTCTATTTCCAAATATGACCAAGCACAACCTAAGATATATCACAAAATCAGTAGGGTGGAACAACAAGCCATTAAAAATCTTGCGACCTATGAGGACATAGTCATCAGGCCAGCCGATAAGGGCGGGGCCATCGTCGTTCAGGACAAGGCGGCCTACATACAAGAAATTGACAGACAACTTGCAGATCCAGCCACCTATAAAAAGTTACGCTGTAACCCGACAACTGCATTTAAGAAAGAAATTGATCAAATTCTTAGTCAAGCATTTCAGGACGGACATATTGACAACAAGACTCTCTCATCTCTTTCTCAACCATTCCCCAAGGTAGCAGTCCTATATACATTACCCAAAATACATAAGGATCCTGTTCATCCGCCGGGGAGACCCATCATATCCGCCAGAGGATCACTAATGCAACCAATTTCCCAATTTTTGGACACATTAATTCAACTTCTCATTACTATACAGGATTCCTATTTAAGAGATACTACACATTTACTAAATCTATTGGAGAGATTGCCACCAATACCCAAGAATACCATCATGTGCACATTGGATGTACAAAGTTTGTACACCATCATTCCTCATTCTTCTGGACTGTCGGCTATGCGCAAATTCTTGGAAGATAACGAGTTTTCAGGTCTCCATATCCCTCTGTTTCTACAATTGCTGGAACTAACCCTGACGCACAATTATTTCATCCATAACGGTGAGTATTTTCTTCAACTCACCGGGTGTGCGATGGGTTCTAATGTAGCTCCGAGCTACGCCAATACATATATGTTTGCACAGGAACGCATGTTATTTTTTTCTAACAACGAAATATGTAAAAACATATTTTTTTTACAAACACTACATTGATGATCTTCTGCTGTTCTGGACAGGCACTGAAACATTACTATGCAGCATGGTGGAAGAGATTAACAACATCAATAACCCTGTGAAATTTACATTCACATACAGCCACACCGAAGTCAACTTCTTGGATGTCCGTATCAAGATCATTGGTGACAAGATCAGCACATCAATTTTCAATAAATCTACAGACAGAAATTCCTTGCTTCAGAGAAACCGCTTCCATCCACCAGCACTTAAGAAAGCTCTACCCAAATCACAGATGCTGAGGGTGGCAAGAATAACAAGCAATCCATCTGAATTGGAGCCAGCATTAGATCAAGTCATACAGAAATTCATGCAGCGAGGATATCATAAGAAACTGCTTGTAGATATTAAAACGGAGGTCATGAGTATATCAAGAGCAATACTACTCTCTTACACCCCTAGGGTGGCCACTAATAAAGAAAGAATTCCTCTAGTGACAGAATTCACCACTGCCAGGTGTGTGATGCCAACAGCCACACAGGCTTTGTGGCCAATTGTCTCGAGTGACATTTCAACACCATGTTTTCAAAATACCACTATCATGCCCAGTTACAAAAGGGGTCGCAATTTACGTGATCTATTGGTCAAAACTGATGTGACGAAGTGTAAACGAGTGACCCAAAGAAAGGGTTGTTTTAGATGCACTACTTGTAAATTTCTAATAGCAGGTCCATCGTTTGAACATCCCATCACACACAAAAAATTCCATATTCAACATTATCTCACCTGTTCCACGCAATTTGTGATTTATGTCCTGCAGTGTCCATGCGGGCTATTGTATGTCGGACAAACAATTAGAATGTTTAAAGAGCGCATGGCGCTACATCGCTCAGCCATCAAAGCCACGCTAGAGAATAAGGATAATGACCAACCAGTGGCTCGACATTACAAAGCTGCGAAACATCTACTACATCAGATCAAATATATGATTGTGGATCATGTCCCTGCCTACACTAGAGGGGGGGGGATAGGGCTAAGAGATTAGCACAGAAAGAGACACAATGGATATATTGCTTGAACTCTCTGGCTCCACATGGGCTAAATGAACAGATCGTTTGGAATGTCTTCTTATAACATAACATTAATGCATTTCCGTATATGTGTAATACATCTTTTTCTTTATGCACCTATAGTTACGCATAAACATAGCAGCTTCACAGCATTCTGGCCCTCATTCCGAGTTGGTCGGTCGCAAGGCGAATTTAGCAGAGTTGCTCACGCTAAGCCGCCGCCTACTGGGAGTGAATCTTAGCTTCTTAAAATTGCGACCGATGTATTCGCAATATTGCTATTACAAACTACTTCGCAGTTTCAGAGTAGCTCCAGACTTACTCTGCCTGTGCGATCAGTTCAGTGCTTGTCGTTCCTGGTTGACGTCACAAACACACCCAGCGTTCGCCCAGGCACTCCCACCGTTTCTCCAGCCACTCCTGCGTTTTTTCCGGAAACGGTAGCGTTTTCAGCCACACGCCCCTAAAACGCCGTGTTTCCGCCCAGTAACACCCATTTCCTGTCAATCACATTACGTTCGCCGGAGCGAAGAAAAAGCCGTGAGTAAAAATACTTTCTTCATAGTAAAGTTACTTGGCGCAGTCGCAGTGCGAACTTTGCGCATGCGTACTAAGCGGATTTTCACTGCGATGCGATGAAAAAGAACGAGCGAACAACTCGGAATGAGGGCCCCTGTTCTGATGACCGCCTATCAGTGAATGTCTAGGTTTTGAGCAGATTTTCTATTGTTACTAATTATTCATATGACTGTTGCAGCCTGCTATGGGATTGTTTTTAACATGTTTTTAATTTGATTTTCACTTTTACTGTCACTTTAATATGTCCACCATACTGATTCATGTCTCATTACATGTATTTTCACTGTTTTGTCCCCCTTGGTTATCCCTAGACGCGGCTGATAGAGGCTTCCGGCATCTGCGGTTGCCCGGCAACAGCGTGACGTCACCGGATGTGACTCTTCCACCGGAGCCGCCCGGATGTCCAGCCCACAGCCTGCGGACGGGAGCCAGCGTGATGGGGCTCTTACAGACACCTTTAAAAGGTAAGCGTGCACTTGCACTGTTTATTCACAGCATGTCACCTTGAAAAAAACGCCCTGCGTGGCGTTGAAACTAGAGATGAGCGGGTTCGGTTCCTCGGAATCCGAACCCGCCCGAACTTCATTTTTTTTTACACGGGGCCGAGCGACTCGGATCTTTCCGCCTTGCTCGGTTAACCCGAGCGCGCCCGAACGTCATCATCCCGCTGTCGGATTCTCGCGAGGCTCGGATTCTATCGCGAGACTCGGATTCTATATAAGGAGCCGCGCGTCGCCGCCATTTTCACACGTGCATTGAGATTCATAGGGAGAGGACGTGGCTGGCGTCCTCTCCGTTTATAGAGAAGAGAGTGAGACTAGAGTAGAGAGAGACACAGTAGTAATTTTGGGGAGCATTAGGAGGAGTACTACTACTTGCTGAAGTGATAGATAGATAGTGTGACTGTATAATGTATATCTGACTTGTGGGGGAGACACTGACAGTGGGGAGCAGTTAGAGTCTGAGAGCAGGACTCAGGAGTACATATAACGTACAGTGCACACTTTTGCTGCCAGAGTGCCACACTGCCATTGTGACCACACTGACCACCAGTATAATATATATTGTGATTGTCTGCTTAGGAGTACTACTTGCAAGTTGCTGATAGTGTGACCAGTGACCTGACCACCAGTTTAATAATCACCACCAGTTTAATATATATATATATATATAATTGTATATAATATATATATAATATTGTATACCACCTACCCGTGGTTTTTTTTTTTTTTTTTCTTCTTTATACATACTACTATAGTAGCTTACTGTAGCAGTCTGCGGTGCTGCTGAGCTGACAGTGTCCAGCAGGTCCGTCATCAGTCATTACATAATAAATATATCTACCTGTCCGGCTGCAGTACTAGTGTGATATTATATATATACATATTGATTTCATCTCATTATCATCCAGTCTATATTAGCAGCAGACACAGTACGGTAGTCCACGGCTGTAGCTACCTCTGTGTCGGCAGTCGCTCGTCCATCCATAATTGTATACCACCTACCCGTGGTTTTTTTTTTTTTCTTTCTTCTTTATACATACTACTATAGTAGCTTACTGTAGCAGTCTGCGGTGCTGCTGAGCTGACAGTGTCCAGCAGGTCCGTCATCAGTCATTACATAATAAATATAACAACAATAACAATAACAATAAATAACAATAACAATAACAATAAATATAACAACATAAGGGTGGGTGGGAGGGCCCAAGGACAATTCCATCTTGCACCTCTTTTTTCTTTAATTTTTCTTTGCGTCATGTGCTGTTTGGGGAGTGTTTTTTGGAAGGGCCATCCTGCGTGACACTGCAGTGCCACTCCTAGATGGGCCAGGTGTTTGTGTCGGCCACTAGGGTCGCTTATCTTACTCACACAGCTACCTCATTGCGCCTCTTTTTTTCTTTGCGTCATGTGCTGTTTGGGGAGTGTTTTTTGGAAGGGCCATCCTGCGTGACACTGCAGTGCCACTCCTAGATGGGCCCGGTGTTTGTGTCGGCCACTAGGGTCGCTTATCTTACTCACACAGCTACCTCATTGCGCCTCTTTTTTTCTTTGCGTCATGTGCTGTTTGGGGAGTGTTTTTTGGAAGGGCCATCCTGCGTGACACTGCAGTGCCACTCCTAGATGGGCCAGGTGTTTGTGTCGGCCACTAGGGTCGCTTATCTTACTCACACAGCTACCTCATTGCGCCTCTTTTTTTCTTTGCGTCATGTGCTGTTTGGGGAGTGTTTTTTGGAAGGGCCATCCTGCGTGACACTGCAGTGCCACTCCTAGATGGGCCCGGTGTTTGTGTCGGCCACTAGGGTCGCTTATCTTACTCACACAGCTACCTCATTGTGCCTCTTTTTTTCTTTGCGTCATGTGCTGTTTGGGGAGTGTTTTTTGGAAGGGCCATCCTGCGTGACACTGCAGTGCCACTCCTAGATGGGCCCGGTGTTTGTGTCGGCCACTAGGGTCGCTTATCTTACTCACACAGCTACCTCATTGCGCCTCTTTTTTTCTTTGCGTTATGTGCTGTTTGGGGGGTGTTTTTTGGAAGGGCCATCCTGCGTGACACTGCAGTGCCACTCCTAGATGGGCCCGGTGTTTGTGTCGGCCACTAGGGTCGCTTAGCTTAGTCATCCAGCGACCTCGGTGCAAATTTTAGGACTAAAAATAATATTGTGAGGTGTGAGGTATTCAGAAAAGACTGAAAATGAGTGGAAATTATGGTTTTTGAGGTTAATAATACTTTGGGATCAAAATGACCCCCAAATTCTATGATTTAAGCTGTTTTTTAGTGTTTTTTGAAAAAAAACACCCGAATCCAAAACACACCCGAATCCGACAAAAAAAATTCGGTGAGGTTTTGCCAAAACGCGGTCGAACCCAAAACACGGCCGCGGAACCGAACCCAAAACCAAAACACAAAACCCGAAAAATTTCAAGTGCACATCTCTAGTTGAAACGTCGGTTGATTACCATGCTATTTCATCTTTAATACACAAAGTTCTTTCATCAAATCCAACGAGTGCCGCCTGGTTCCTGTTTGCTATTGGGGGAATTGCTACATGCCCACCCAGGGAACCTCTGCTTGTATATACAATTTGAGGAAGGCACCGTGGTTATCCTGATTTATTTGGAGTGCCTATTATGTCCATACATATATATATATATATATATATATATATATATATATATATATATATAAATAACCTGAGGGGGCCCCAGATATGACACTGTACCAGGCCCCAAGATTTCTGTTGCCGGCCCTGACTGGGGCACTGCAACATGGCACAATATGAACTGGAGATACTATGTCATATTGTGAATTGTGTACTGGCAGCCCTACAATGTGACATAACATGAACAACATGAACTAGGGCACTTTTATGGTTCATAAAATAAACTAGGGCAATACTGTGGGGCTTAAAATTAACAACTGCTGCAGAGAGGTGTCTCACTAAAGCACTGGGGCAGAAACCCCTTTAAAATGTTGCTATGGGGCCCACAATGTTCTGGTTATGCCCCTGCATAGATCTTGACTTTTGCACACTTGAATGATTTTTTGTGTACTGCGCAAACATCTGAGTTGCACTGTGTATGCGTTGTGCTTGATTACTAATGGCTGTTGCATTGCGAATTTAGATGCAGAGTGATTGGCAGTCAGTGTACATTTATGGGAGGTAACAGGGTGGCTAGTCAAATGCCGGTATTTCGCAAGTGCTTTGTGGGTGTTCTGCAGCCAGTGATTGAACTTAATTCTGTACAGATTACAGCGGCTGTGTCATTTGCCGATTCCTGCAGCAACACTGTGTACGAAGACGCAGTTGCATTCGCACTTCTGAATCAGACCCAGAATGAGAAAGAAAGAAAGAAAGAAAGAAAAAGAAAGATAGAGAAATGTGGATAAAAAGAGAGCTAGCCAGCCAGCCAGCCAGACAGGGACAAATTGCATGGGAAGCCTAATGAATGTACCAGAGTATGGCTAGTAGATACCGGTCCCTTTTGACACTTGAAATTTAATTAAACTGGAAATATAGAAAACTATCTAACTTTCTGATTAAGAATTCTGTAACAGAAGTGGAACGTCCATCTTGCAGCTGTCATTATGCCCAGTCTAATGTGTTTGTCGACCAATGTGAAAAATGAAAATGTCACATATGCTTATTAAACCTGAATAAAAATGTTAGCAAATGCCAATGTTACTGAATGAAGTTCAGCCAGTTGACTGTACATACTGTATATAATAGCTATGTTCCTATAAGTATTTAAACTCTTATTATATATTTGGTCACCCTGCATATCTAGTGTTCTATCAATGTAAACAGGGTACTATAAAACACAAGTTGAGACCATATGACAAATATGCCAATGCCTAGGAACATTTTCTTGCTGCCCACATTTTGTATTTAAAAACATACCCAGTTTTTTAATACATGGGGCCCCATCTACATAACAGGGCTCTGGAGCACCCTGTGCCAACCCTGCCCTCTATGCACATGATGTCATGTCACACAGAGGAGGCAGGGCTCCTGGCACTGGCGAAGTTCAGCACAGCTCAGAGTGTCCTGAGTACACTCCAAGTGGCTGCACAGACTGCAGGATGTCTGCCCTGAGCATTCAAAGGATGCTCCTGGGACATTGGAGCAGCATTAGTGACTGCAGGGTGCCATTCCTAACCACAAGCAAGAGCCATGGTGCAGCGATGGTGCAGCCCATAGATCCCTGTGCTTTTAGCAATGGGACTGCTCACATACCTCTAGTTATGTCCCTGTGGGGGCCTATAACCTATTATTTGCATGGTTTAGCAAATAGGTTTATCTGGGACAAAGCATTTCATAAGATTCTGATCAGTTGAACAGAAAACAGTACATTGATAGGTTTCTCTGTCACTGTACTGCGGAGTAAGTGTTATGAACCCCTTGAGTGCTGTTGAGTAACAAGTCACAGAATCTAGTAGTAATATATTAAAAGGATGTTTATTGAGGCATGTACTCCAGCATCAGAATGCAGAAACACTTGAGAATTCAGAAACACTTGGAAGTCCAGAAATACTTCACTAGAATAGAAACATAACAGGAGACATTAATGACCCAGCAAAGAATACAGGGACCAGGCAGACTTAAATAGTCAGCTATAAGGTGCAAACCATGCTGATGAATGAGCAATCAATTACCTGTCACCTGGCTGCAAAACAGACAGAAGAGCAGCACCTCTGGTAAGATCCAGGACTGCAGCTTGCAGTAAGGGGGCCTGGTGACCCCTAGTGGTGAGGAAACATACTCCCAGGAAACAAAGCATTAGTTCCTGGCCATGTCACTGCATATGAGCATAGCTAACATTTTGTAAAGAGGAAGGGGGGGGGGGGGGAGAAGTTCAATACATGAGAGGAGGGATCAGAAAACATCTGTCCAGCCAGGCTTTATCTATAGAGGAAAGCAAGCTAACACCATCTACAGATGCTGTTATCAAAACATGAACAAGCTCTGACAGACAAAGCAATTCAGGTCTTGTTAATAGTCCCATATAACAGTCCCTATAGAGAACTATGGGGACAGCGGTAGTTAGTGAAAGTTTTGTAAACACCATATATATCTCTAATATATTGTTGGCATTATAGCTTCACTAAATAGCAAAATGACCTAACTGTGCCATAATTCTGTGAAAACTTTATCATTTATGGCTTTACAAACTTTAATAAATAGGCCCCAGGCAAGATTCATTTAGATAGCCATTAATCAAAGTTATTATTATGTAGAGATACAGTGTCGGACTGGGGAATGAAGGGCCCACTGGTGGGATGCAACGGTAGGGGCCCTTAGTTTGGGGTGTGGCCAGTCTCCAGTGGCGGTGTGGCCAGCCGCAACAGAGGCTTGGCTAACCATTAGAGAGTGCATAGTCTATGCCCCTTAATAAATAAATATTGTAAATGCTGTGACTGCATGCATGATAATGTACCACATTAATAACTGCAATGCACTATAGAAAATATACCATAGTAATGTGCAGTTTAAGGTAACATTTATAATGTATAATTCAAGTGCACAGTCTGAAACTTGATCCCTAGAGGAGGAGGTGGGCCCTCAGGCAGTGGGGCCCACCGGTGGTTTCCCTTGTACCCTTGTAGGCCACTCCAACCCTGTAGAGGTATACAGGGTTACAGAATCATGCTGAGTTGCACAGGAAGTGTTGTATACTGCACGGAGGAGATGACCTGAAGTTTGTTTTCCTTTTCTATTCCTCATTTCTTATGTTTTTTTGTTGTTGTTTTTTTAAACATATCTGGGTATGCATGTATTAGGCTGAACTAGCCTGGCAAAGATTGTGGACATTAAAGCTATCCGCGCTTCACTAGCTGCTTCACTATTACATCTGTTATTAGGGCTCGTCTTAAACTAGCACAGGGTGCCTGGTTGTGATGTATATGAAATGCTGACGTTTTCGCAAATGGATGATGTTTTGATACTGTGCATGCACAACTATCCTTAGAAATCCTTACTGTACATGCATGTACGGCATTTGCGAATGTGCGTGCAGTTGAGAACATAATTTCAAATACATGAGAAGACCATTGCGAGGTATTTGCGAATATGGGTGGGGATCGTGTTGTAAATGAAAATAAACACAGAGACTGTGTTGTGAGCGTGTAATGGGAGAGTGTCATGGACGGGCTTGTGGCGGCGGTGTTCCCTCTTGCAGTACCAATGTCACAGTGACCATATTTGTTGAATGTTACAGAGTTCTATCTAATCCAGGACTTACTGTACGTGAGCCACCGATGTTTTGCCAATGTTGTAGTGTGCACAGTACATATGACAGATCTGGACAATACTCAGGTAAGTAAAGTGGGCTGTTTCACTTTTACACAGTCCATTTCACTCTCATGCGGAGACAGTGTAAAATAGCATTTGCATATTTTAGCACTTTAACTGCGTAAGAGATCACATTTGCGATAGCAGTAGCGTACAAATCAGAATCAGGCCCAGTTTACAGCAACTACAGCTATTATGTTTCACCATTGGCAGTGTGGAACCTTATATTGGTCTAAGCACAGTAGGATCTGTGAAAGCAGTGATGTCTGCAAATGTTCCCGGAAGCTGCAAATGTTCTCGTTAGCGGAGTGCCTTTCATTGGAGTGCTCATGCTGTGTCGGACTGGGGCATGAAAGGACCACCGGGGAAATGCAGTAGTAAGGGCCCATGCTTAGAGGCTTGTCTAACCATTTGTGCATGTTCTGGGCCCCTTGATAAATATATATAGTAAATACTGCCAGGGGTGGATTGGCCATAGAGCTCACCAGGAAGATTTCTGGTAGGCTGACGTGTCTGTGGGGCCTGTTTTGTGTGTTGTCATGTGGCCCCACCCCCCACATGACAGGCAGCCCACCGCACTCAGTACACTGCATTGTCCCCTTCATTCATACCATCTCTGCAATACAGCAACTCTGCCATCCAGTGAAGCTGCCATGGCTACATGGTATGTTATACCTTTGTGCTGCCCATGTCAGGCCACTTTTAGTTCCCAATCCGCCCCTGAATACTGCTAGTGCTAGCATGATCATGTAACAAATTAATAACAGCAATGCACTGTAGAGATTACACCATAGGCCTGTCCAGTATAATGTAACATATGCATAATGTATAGTTCAAGTGCACAATTTGGAACCTAATCCCTAGACGATGGGGGTCCCCAACAAGTGGGGGTCACCAGGGGTTCCCCTGTGGGCCAGTTTGACCCTGCAATCATGACAGGGAGACCCGCACTGATACTGTCTCTTATATTATATTGGCTAAAACTTGCCGTTGGTGCCGCTGATTGAGCATTTCCAGGTGACTGAGCACATAACTAAAACCGAAGGATGACCCCCCTCCCCCCCATTGCAGATTTACAACTAGCAGCTATTTATATGACCCTGGCTTCTTTCTGATTGCTGGTGGTGGCTGGCAGGGGTCAGTTGACTATTAACCACTGGATCTTGGGAGGGTTAGAAAGCTTTGTTCATTTCAGTTTCAGATTGAAAGTGACAAGTACTGTATTGTATTGTATAGTGCAGATTCCAGCCCCATAACAGCTTTTATTTAAGCTGTTTTTATTCTACCTTCTACTAAACCTTTTTTTTTATAGAGGGCAAATATTTAGCTTCAGTTGTTCCTCTTAACCGAATTCAGTGTAGTCTTTGAAGGGGTTTCTATTCATTTTTCAATCTCATTTTTACAGCCATTGAAAAATCTTCACGGCTTCGGCTTGAATATTAATCGATTACTAATTTTAAGATACAATTTATGAACATATGTACACCTACAACACTTCCCCAGATTGAAATTTTGTGATAAAAGTGTAATATTTAACCATTTAACCAATCTTTGGTAAATTTGTGGACCGGAATAAAAGAGAAGGAAAAAAGATTGTTTTGCGTGGTGCAGCACACAGTTCTGCGTGGTGCAAAGAACAGGAGGGGGGGGGGGGGGTACCTTGGTGGAGGCGGGAACACATAGCCCTCTGCTCTGTCTCTGCTCTGAGAGGGGGCCCCTCCCCCTGTGCATTTCTCAGATCAGCACTCTGTGAGGCATCACCATTTACACCGTCCATGAGTTTACTCTAGTTCACAGACCGCTGTCTGTGAATCAGAGGCAGTACACGTCAGCAGGACCAGCCCAATCCATTTTTTTTAGTAAGCAAATAACATTTTTGGCTCCCATTGATAGGATAAACTTCTTAAAGGGACAAAAAGGGTGTGGTTTTACAAGAAAGGGGCAGGCCAGACAATTTTACCCCAATCTGCAGTGCCAGATATACTTGGGTGTGGCCAGACAATCTGCAGTGCCAGATACACATATGCCCCCACAGTGTCAGATATACATATACGCCCAGCGCCAGATACACATATACTCCCAGCGCCAGATACACATATGCCCCCAGCACCAGCTACAAATATACACCCCAGTGCCAGATAAACATATGCCCCCAGTGCCAGATACACATATGCCCCCAGTGCCAGGTACACGCACGCCCCCAGTGCCAGATACATATATGTCACCAGTGCCAGATACACATATGCCCCCAGTGCCAGCATTGCTGCTTACCGCCGCCGCCCGCCGAGCTGTGCCGCCGCTGAGAGGGTCCGGTGTCTGGCATTCCAGAAGTTGCCGGTTCCAATCAGGAGCAGACACAATGTCTGACTCCTGCTACTGGTGCCCTCCTCAGTTTGGCTCCTTACCCAGCCACGTAACGCATGTATGCGTGGGGAAGACTCTGCACATCAGTGATCATCAACGTTGATAGGCAGCAGAACTCCCCTATAGGTGGGTACACACTAGGAGATGTGCTCTATGAGCGACGTCAGCTAGTGTGTTCCCTTCCCTGCCGGGGCAGTCAGTGGCATGCGTACACACTGAGCAATATACAAACACTATTGCTCAGTGACGTCACACCGCGGACGGGCCATGCATGCAGTTTTTGAATGACAGTTTAACCTTGTTATAATAAATCATAGTTTTTTACAGAATCACACTATACTTTGCCATTAATTATGTTTACATATGGACCACTGACTGGACATATGCTGTGAATGAGGCAAAGAGGCACACAAAGACAACCGTAGATTAAAGGAAAGTTATGTAATCCTTTCTCCCTGGGGGGAGATCATGTCAAACAAATCTTATTGACTTTTTTGACTGTGTGACTAAAGTGATGGATAAAGGTGGAGCCATGGATATAGCTTATCTAGACTTTAGTAAGGCTTTTGACACTGTTCCACATCGCAGACTGCTAAATAAACTTGAAAGTTTGGGATTGGATATTAGGATTATTGAATGGATAAGATCTTGGTTGAAGGATAGAAAACAGAGAGTTGTGGTAAATGGAGTGCATTCACAGGAGGGAGATGTTACCAGTGGAGTACCCCAGGGATCTGTACTTGTATCAGTGCTTTTTAATATCTTCATTGGTGACATTGCAAATGGCATTAAAGGGAAAGTATGCCTTTTTGCAGATGACACAAAGGTATGCAACAGGGTAGACACACCAGGTGGGGTAAAACAAATGATTGAGGATCTAGGTAGACTAGAAGAATGGTCAAGAGTGTGGCAATTACAGTTTAATGCCAAAAAATGCGAAATCATACACTTGGGACAAACTCCTGGCGGCACGTCTCCGATCCGCTAGGGCCAAAACAAATATTATCTCTATTAGAGACCCCCGCAACCTTTTAGTTCATGATCCGGTTGCCATCAGGGCCGCCTTCCAATCCTACTACGATGGCTTGTACAATCTGCCGTCCCCTTCGACTGCTTTATCTTCTCCGTCCCACTTGGACTTGATCTCTCACTTTCTCTCTGCTTCTAACTTGCCCAAACTTCCTCAGGATGCCAACAGTGAGATCTCGGTGGAAGAAATTGCCCAGACTATACTCGCGCAGAAAACTGGCAAATCTCCTAGCCCTGATGGGTTTACGGCTTTGTACTATAAAATTTTTTCGACCTTCTTTCTACCCACCTTTACTCCCTGTTTAACAAGATTGTCCATGGCGACTCTTTTCCTCCTGAGATGTTAGAAGCTAGGATTGTGGTGATCCCTAAAGAAGGCAAGGATGCCCTTAACTGTTCTAGTTATCGGCCTATCTCCCTTCTGAAGTTAGACTTGAAAATATTTGCCAAAATATTGGCTAACCGCTTAAACCCTTATCTCCCTTCCCTCGTTCACTATGACCAAGTGGGGTTCATTCCGGGCCGCCAGGCGAGGGATAACACCAGACGTGCTATCGATCTTATCCATATCTCGAACTCCAGGAGATCCCCTACTATCATGCTCTCCTTAGATGCTGAAAAAGCCTTTGACCGGATCTCCTGGGGTTTCCTCAGAGCCGCCCTGGAGGCCTATGGTCTATCTGGTGTCTTTCTCACTGGTGTCCTGGCACTATACTTCACCCCTACTGCTACGGTCTTGATCAATGGCGTCCCATCTGCCCCAGTCCGCATCTCTAATGGTACCCGTCAGGTATGCCCTCTGACCCCATTAATATTTGCCCTCATTATTGAACCACTTGCCTCTCAAATTCAATCCCATCAGGGTATACATGGCATACGCGTGGGCCATGCCAATCCCAAAATTTCTCTCTTTGCGGATGACATCCTACTTTCCCTGACTCAGCCGCATATCTCACTCCCAAATTTATTCTCGGTCCTCCACTCTTATAGTCTTATCTCGGGCTATAAGATCAACTACTCCAAATCAGAAGCTATACTACTTCATGTCCCCTCTAAGGAAGCTGACTCCCTTCGCACCAATTTCAACTTTAGATGGCAGCCCGCAAAGATCAAATATCTGTGGATTTATTTGACCTCTTGCTACGACTCTCTTTTTCACGAAAACTTTTCACCGCTTCTCACTAAAACCCAGGCTGACTTAGCGTCCTGGAATGGTCTGTTCATTTCCTGGCTGGGTAGGATCATAGCGGTTAAAATGAATATAATTCCCAAATGGCTCTATCTTTTTCAGACTCTCCCTGTGGCTGTCCCTGCCTCCTTCCTTCGCAACATTCAGAAAGCCCTTGTTCATTTTATTTGGAACTACAAGCCCCCCCGTATTGCTGCCAACACTCTGAAAAGACCGACTGCCGCCGGCGGTAAAGGTCTCCCTGATATCAAACTCTACTATTTGGCCTCTCATCTCTCTCATATTGTCACCTCTTATGCTCCCCCTGGCTCTGTCTCCTGGTTGGATATTGAGTCAGCCTATGTTAACCTTCATGACCTGACCCCCTTATGGGGATTATCCTCCACCTCCCGACCCCCAACGTCCAAACTACTCCCCACCATTAAACTTAATCTTAAAATTTGGGACTCTCACTCTCTGAAGTTGAACCTCACCTCCACTCCCTCACCCTTGACCCCTATTTGGCATTACCCTCTGTTCCCCCCTGGACTCTCGATTATGAGGTTCAATACATGGTCACAGCTGGGCTTCAAATTCCCAGCTGATTTTGCCGATCGGGGCCAATGGTTGTCCCTACCTGATCTTCAACAGAAGGTCCCTTCGCATACACTTAATCCCTTCCAATTCCTACAAATCCACCACTTTTTAAGTTCCTTGCCCTCTTCCACTTTACTCCATTGAAAATATATGTAAAAACTCTCACCTCTCCAAAGGCTTGATATCCCAACTTTATTCTCTCCTGCTAGATTCTACCCTTCCCTCTACCAGATCCCACGAACTCGCTTGGGTACGTGATCTTGGATCGCCCCCGGATAATGAGGACTGGGAGGACATGAGACTGGGGATAGCTAGGAGCTCTATTGCAACTGCTTTCATAGAGACGGCATACAAGATTTACTATCGTTGGTACTATACTCGTGATCGACTCAGTAAACTCTTCCCGTCTTCCTCCCCAAATTGTTGGAGGAATTGTGGATGTAGAGGCACTATGCTCCATATATGGTGGACCTGCCCAGTCATTGTTCCCTTCTGGAACCTAGTCCACTCCCTCCTGAATTCCCTTCTGGAATCTCCCATGTTGAAAGATCCCTGGACCTTTTTGCTGTGTTATCCTCCCTCAATCCTTGATAAATTCTCCAAAAAATTGGCTACACATATTCTAACCGCGGCAAAATCGCTGATTGCTCTCAATGGAAAAACCCTTCTCCCCCTTCGCTCTCCTTTCTTAAAGCCAAAATTTGGCATATTGCATCTATGGAGAGGATTACATACTATCTACATGATCGGGATCACGCTTTTGAGCAGGTCTGGACTCCCTGGCTCCTTGCAGAGCGTAGATCACCCCCCCCCCCATCCAGTCCTTAGCTCCATCCGCCGACCCATGGACAACAGCTACTACCTCTTCTTCATTCTCTCTCCTTTCTTCTTCCTTTCTTTTCTAGTTCGGCAGCTCTTAAAGTATCTACTGATATATGATTACGTTGTGGTCTTCCCCCTTTCTCCCGTCCCCCCTTCTTCCTCCCTCTCTCCCCTCCCCCCCATATTTGATACTTTATTGCCAATGTTTCCTTTTTGTTTCTTCTTGTTCTTCATTTTAAAATATGGTCCCTGTTGGACGATGGTTTTCGGACCGTCGGCCCTCTCTCTCATTGTAATGTTTTACCACTGTGTTTGACCATACGAAAATAAAGAATTATAAAAATTAAAAAAATCATGCACTTGGGTCTCAAAAATCCAAAGGCTAAATATAGTATTAATGGCACTATTCTGGAAACTACTGAGGAGGAAAGGGATCTAGGAGTCACTATTTCAGGTGACTTAAAGGCCAGTAGCGGATCTTGCCACGGGCAAGCAGGACTTTTGCCCGGGGCGCCGCCTTCCGGAGGGCGCCGCACCGTGGCAAGATCTGCCACTGCTGCCCGCTGTGTCCCCCGTCCTCCTCAGCTGCCCGCTGCCGTCCCCCGTCCACCTCCTGTGAAGGGAACTAGACGCTACGCGTCTAGTTTCCCTTCGTGGAGAGTAACTTTGCTGAGCAGTGCGCGATGACGTCATCGCGCACCGCACAGCAAAGGTCCTCTCCACGAAGGGAACTAGACGCTACACGTCTAGTTTCCCTTCGTGGAGAGGACCTTTTGCTGTGCGGTGCGCAATGACGTCATCGCGCACCGCTCAGCATTCAAGCGGCGCTAGTAATGTACAGGGGGCGTAACTGACCACGCCCCCTGTATTAGGCCACGCCCCGTTTCCTGCCCGGGGCGCAGAGCGGCCTTGAACCGGCCCTGTTAAAGGCAGATATGCAATGTAACAAAGCAATGAGGAAGGCTAGTCAGATGCTTGGCTGCATTGGGAGAGGAATCAGCAGCAGAAAGAAAGAAGTAATAATACCACTGTATAGGTCATTGTTATAGCTTCATCTAGAATATTGTGTTCAATTCTGGAGGCCATATCTTCAAAAGGATATTAATACATTAGAAACTGTACAAAGAAGGGCAACTAAAATGGTGCATGGCCTACATCACAAAACATACCCAGAAAGACTAGGAAATCTCAATATGTATAGTTTGGAGCAGAGAAGGGAAAGGGGAGACATGATAGAAACTTTCAAATATATCAAGGGTTTTTAACAAAGTCCAGGAGGGAAACATTCTCCAAATGAAGAGAAGCAATAGGACACAAGGACATGCACTGAGACTGGAGGGGGGGGAGGTTCAGGGGAAATTTGAGGAAAAATTACTTCACAGAAAGAGTAGTGGACAAGTGGAATAGCCTCCCATCAGAGGTGGTAGAGGCTAATACAGTGGAGCAATTTAAACATGCATGGGATAGACATAAGGATATCCTTACAAAGAAATAAGGATCAAACAAGGTTAGAGAAAAAAATAATGTAAGAAACAAAAAACAAAAAGGGGCAGACTAGATGGGCCAAGTGGTTCTTATCTGCTGTCAAATTCTATGTTTCTATGTAATCCTTAACTCCTCCCTCTCTTTCAAACCACACATTCAGCATCCCTCACAAACCTGTCATTTTCATCCCAAAAACATTTCCGGGATAAGACCTTTTCTCACCCAGGGTGCCACTAAGATCATTATTCACTCACTGATTATTTCCAGACTGGACTACTGTAATCTCCTCCTAACTAGCCTACCTGACAATTACCTCTCTCCACTCCAATCTATCCTCAATGCTGCTGCCCGGCTCATCTTCCTCACCAAACGCACTACATCCACCTCCCCTCTCCTACAAGCCTTTCACTGGCTTTCCTTCCCTTTCAGAATCCAATTCAAACTTCTCACACTCACATACAAAGCCCTCACCCACTCCTCTCCCATTTACATCTCTGACCTTATCTCCCTTTACTCTCCCACCCGTCCTCTTCGCTCTGCTAATGCACGCCGACTCTCCTGTCTTCTGATTACTTCCTCCCACTCCTATCTCCAAGATTTTTCACGTGCTGCTCCCTTTCAGTGGAATTCTTTACCTCTCCCCCTCAGACTCTCCACCTCTCTACAAAACTTCAAACAGGCTCTTAAGACCCATTTCTTTACCAAACCCAGCCAAATCTCATCCTAACCCTCTGTTCCACACTCTCTATGTACCCCATCTGTGTCACCCCTGTCTGTCTACCCCTCCCCTTAGAATGTAAGCTCTCACGAGTAGGGCCCTCTTCCCTCATGTGCTTATCCTTTTATTACTTTAATAATCCTCAACTGCCCAAATACCGCAGTTTTTTGGCCACCTTGAATCTTATCTCTATGTCGTTTACTGGTGTAGTTATGCTTATAGTTACCCTGTACGTGTCCTATATTGTCTTCAACTGTACAGTAAGTCACTGTTTTTCTGTTTTAATGATGTGCATTTGTGCTCTGTAATTGGGCACTGCGGAACCCTTGTGGCACCATATAAATAAAGGATAATAATAATAATAATAATAATAATAATTTAAATACTTTACACATTGAAGCCCTGGACGGATCTCACTGATACGGTCGGGCTTCATTGTGTCATGTCCTGTAGTGTTTTACTAATCTCTCCCGTAAAACACTGCCCGACAATACAAAGGACATCGAATTCGGTAAAGTCGAATTGAAAAAACATGATAGTTAAGTAAATTACCGTGTTTTTTCCTTTAAAAAGGTTGCAATTCCAAGCTGCCGATGTCAGCAAGATTAATCTCGGCTGAATTCGGCAGCAACAAAAATTTTAGTAAATTTAGCCAGTGCCCCCTCAGCCCTTTACCTCACCACATGTCCCTGCTGGGGACACGGGGATGTGGCGGTCCAATCACAGAAGGAGATGGGGGCTAAGCAACAGGTGCAAGGTGAAGCTCCATGCAATCTACTATTCCTACTATATAAAAGCGAAAATGCAATCTACTATTCCTACTACATAAAAGCGATTTTTTTTTTTACATACGAGCATATTAAAAAACAGCGGAGGCAACTAAAACAATTAGAGATCCCTAGCACCCCTAGGGGGGAGACAGCAGCACAGAGTATATCAGGAGACAGCATAACTCCGGAATTGCTGGAGCAATGTACTCCAAAATTGGTACATATATGCCTTACAATCTGGGAACAAACACTGTGGTGGGAAGACACCCCTAGCACCCCTAGGGGTGAGGCAGCAGCACTGAGTATTTCAGCAGACAGCATAACTCTTGAATTCTTGCAGTAATTTACAATAAACTTGGTACACATATGACTTACACTCTGCAAACAAACACTGTGGGGGTCAGTAACCCCTAGCACCCCTAGAGGTGGGACATCAGCACAGAGTATGTCAGCAGACAGCAAAACTGTGAAAGGCCTGGAGCAATGTACACCAAACTTTGTACACATCTTACTTACAATCTGGGAACAAAGTCTGTGGGGGTTAGACACCCCTAGCACCCCTAGGGGTGGTACAGCAGCACAGAGTATTTCTTGAGACAGCATAACTCCTGAATGCCTGGACCAATTTACAACAAAGTTGGTACACATATGACTTACAAGCTGGAAACAAACACTGTGGGAGTAAGACACCCCTAGCACCCCTAGGGGTGAGACAGCAGCACAGAGTTTTTCAGCAGACAGCATAACTCTGGAATGATGACAGGGCTGCATGTGACAGGGCCAGTGACATGATGTGAGGAGGGGAATGCAGGTAGCAAAATCCCACATACTGACAGTTATTTAGTGGAAGTATCTGGGTCCCCCAGCAGCACAGAGTATATCAGGAGATACATAATGTGCTGCGCTATATAAGAAACTGTAAAAAAATCGATACTTTCACAGGGGCACTGACATGATGTGAGGTGGGGAATGGAGGCAGCAGGAAGCCACAGACTGAGAGTTGTATAGTGGGAAGAGCAGGGTCCCTTGGGGGACCAAAAAGGGGTCCAGCCACTACACAAAGTGCATCAGGGAAGCAAGATATGCCTATATACTAGATCTCCAACCAACGTAAATTAACGAACAACTGTCATTCTCATTTACCATCCTCATCCTGTAGTGAAGCACGGGTATTCAGCTAACTACAATGTTATTTATACTGTGTGTTTAATATTTACATTTATTTTTGTAAACAGACATTCTTAAAATCCCGCGCAATGCCGGATACTCCAGCTAGGAGGGAAATAAAAACAACATTGGACCTCTGGTATCAATGGAAAACCACTGAAAATCTATTGCAAACTATTGGTGTTTGCTAATCATCAATGTTCAATGGCCATCCCTACTGTGCCGATTCCTGTTAATGAGAACAGAAGAGGACATCTCACCTGGGGCCCCAGGGAGGAGGTCTCCCGGTGCCCTAAATTGTTGAAGAGAGGCACAGTTATGTTGTGAAACAAAGCATAAATAGGAGAAGCATGAATACAGTTATGGAGAGAAGGAGTAATAGCATACATCCCAACTGTCCCGATTTTTGAGGGACAGTGAAAATTTTTGGGACTGTCCCGCTGTCCCACCCGTGGGCAGCAGTGTCCCGCGGTATGTGTGTGTGTGTGTGTGGGGTGGGGCAGTCAGGAGGCTCCTGTCATCGCTGCCCTGCTTAGCAGGCCAGCAGCTCACAGAGCACTGGGCATTCCCCCTTAGTGAGAACGGGGGTGGCTCGCGATTGCGGCACCCCCCGCGAAGCCATGTCCCCTTTCCCCATAGACAACGCCCCTTTTCAAAATCCAGGAACAGCTACGCCGCGCAAATGTCCCGCTTTCCCGCTCCCTAATGTTGGGAGGTATGGTAATTGTTCCACATTATGACTAACGATCGGAAGCATCCCTACATTTAATAGCCTTCAGCACCCAGTAAAGAGAGTGGTCCCTGGAGAGGCAGCACGGGTAAACTAAAAAGGAATTTGTAAACCACATAATACTGTAGGAGAAAAGAGGGAGTGAAACTCTTAGGTGGCGGAGGGGGGGCTGGGGCAGATGAAGATCCTCAAAGTGTTAAGAGGGGTACACACGGAGCAATGTTCAGCTAAATTCTAAGCAATGTGACTAGATTGCTTAGAACATCGCTCCGAGTGTAGGGGTGATGGCGACAGCGATGCGCAGTCCCACGCGTTGCTATCGCCGTGCTAGATTGGCCTGCATGCAGGCACAATCTAGCAGGTCGTTAATTTTACCGCTGGGTGAAAAGAGCGGCCCCCGTGTCCGTCCCCCCCTTGCTGTGCTGAGCGGGGGTAGAGGTGTGTGCTGAGCGGTCTGTACTAGACCACTAGACCACATCTCTGGGGAAATCTCCCCGTCAGTACGGCCCTTTAGTGAAAGTAATGCACATGTGTGAATGCTGAGTGAGAGCAGTGATACATGAAGAGATGCAGAGATTTGATAAAGAGATATGACACCTTCCACTAGAGATGAGCGCCTGAAATTTTTCGGGTTTTGTGTTTTGGTTTTGGGTTCGGTTTCGCGGCCGTGTTTTGGGTTCGAACGCGTTTTGGCAAAACCTCACCGAATTTTTTTTGTCGGATTCGGGTGTGTTTTGGATTCGGGTGTTTTTTTCAAAAAACACTAAAAAACAGCTTAAATCATAGAATTTGGGGGTCATTTTGATCCCAAAGTATTATTAACCTCAAAAACCATAATTTACACTCATTTTCAGTCTATTCTGAATACCTCACACCTCACAATATTATTTTTAGTCCTAAAATTTGCACCGAGGTCGCTGTGTGAGTAAGATAAGCGACCCTAGTGGCCGACACAAACACCGGGCCCATCTAGGAGTGGCACTGCAGTGTCACGCAGGATGTCCCTTCCAAAAAACCCTCCCCAAACAGCACATGACGCAAAGAAAAAAAGAGGCGCAATGAGGTAGCTGTGTGAGTAAGATTAGCGACCCTAGTGGCCGACACAAACACCGGGCCCATCTAGGAGTGGCACTGCAGTGTCACGCAGGATGGCCCTTCCAAAAAACCCTCCCCAAACAGCACATGACGCAAAGAAAAAAAGAGGCGCAATGAGGTAGCTGTGTGAGTAAGATTAGCGACCCTAGTGGCCGACACAAACACCGGGCCCATCTAGGAGTGGCACTGCAGTGTCACGCAGGATGGCCCTTCCAAAAAACCCTCCCCAAACAGCACATGACGCAAAGAAAAAAAGAGGCGCAATGAGGTAGCTGTGTGAGTAAGATTAGCGACCCTAGTGGCCGACACAAACACCGGGCCCATCTAGGAGTGGCACTGCAGTGTCACGCAGGATGTCCCTTCCAAAAAACCCTCCCCAAACAGCACATGACGCAAAGAAAAAAAGAGGCGCAATGAGGTAGCTGACTGTGTGAGTAAGATTAGCGACCCTAGTGGCCGACACAAACACCGGGCCCATCTAGGAGTGGCACTGCAGTGTCACGCAGGATGTCCCTTCCAAAAAACCCTCCCCAATCAGCACATGATGCAAAGAAAAAGAAAAGAAAAAAGAGGTGCAAGATGGAATTGTCCTTGGGCCCTCCCACCCACCCTTATGTTGTATAAACAAAACAGGACATGCACACTTTAACCAACCCATCATTTCAGTGACAGGGTCTGCCACACGACTGTGACTGATATGACGGGTTGGTTTGGACCCCCCCCAAAAAAGAAGCAATTAATCTCTCCTTGCACAAACTGGCTCTACAGAGGCAAGATGTCCACCTCATCTTCACCCTCCGATATATCACCGTGTACATCCCGCTCCTCACAGATTATCAATTCGTCCCCACTGGAATCCACCATCTCAGCTCCCTGTGTACTTTGTGGAGGCAATTGCTGCTGGTCAATGTCTCCGCGGAGGAATTGATTATAATTCATTTTAATGAACATCATCTTCTCCACATTTTCTGGATGTAACCTCGTACGCCGATTGCTGACAAGGTGAGCGGCGGCACTAAACACTCTTTCGGAGTACACACTTGTGGGAGGGCAACTTAGGTAGAATAAAGCCAGTTTGTGCAAGGGCCTCCAAATTGCCTCTTTTTCCTGCCAGTATAAGTACGGACTGTGTGACGTGCCTACTTGGATGCGGTCACTCATATAATCCTCCACCATTCTATCAATGTTGAGAGAATCATATGCAGTGACAGTAGACGACATGTCCGTAATCGTTGTCAGGTCCTTCAGTCCGGACCAGATGTCAGCATCAGCAGTCGTTCCAGACTGCCCTGCATCACCGCCAGCGGGTGGGCTCGGAATTCTGAGCCTTTTCCTCGCACCCCCAGTTGCGGGAGAATGTGAAGGAGGAGATGTTGACAGGTCGCGTTCCGCTTGACTTGACAATTTTGTCACCAGCAGGTCTTTCAACCCCAGCAGACTTGTGTCTGCCGGAAAGAGAGATCCAAGGTAGGCTTTAAATCTAGGATCGAGCACGGTGGCCAAAATGTAGTGCTCTGATTTCAACAGATTGACCACCCGTGAATCCTTGTTAAGCGAATTAAGGGCTGCATCCACAAGTCCCACATGCCTAGCGGAATCGCTCCCTTTTAGCTCCTTCTTCAATGCCTCCAGCTTCTTCTGCAAAAGCCTGATGAGGGGAATGACCTGACTCAGGCTGGCAGTGTCTGAACTGACTTCACGTGTGGCAAGTTCAAAGGGCATCAGAACCTTGCACAACGTTGAAATCATTCTCCACTGCACTTGAGACAGGTGCATTCCACCTCCTATATCGTGCTCAATTGTATAGGCTTGAATGGCCTTTTGCTGCTCCTCCAACCTCTGAAGCATATAGAGGGTTGAATTCCACCTCGTTACCACTTCTTGCTTCAGATGATGGCAGGGCAGGTTCAGTAGTTTTTGGTGGTGCTCCAGTCTTCTGTACGTGGTGCCTGTACGCCGAAAGTGTCCCGCAATTCTTCTGGCCACCGACAGCATCTCTTGCACGCCCCTGTCGTTTTTTAAAAAATTCTGCACCACCAAATTCAAGGTATGTGCAAAACATGGGACGTGCTGGAATTTGCCCATATTTAATGCACACACAATATTGCTGGCGTTGTCCGATGCCACAAATCCACAGGAGAGTCCAATTGGGGTAAGCCATTCCGCGATGATCTTCCTCAGTTGCCGTAAGAGGTTTTCAGCTGTGTGCGTATTCTGGAAAGCGGTGATACAAAGCGTAGCCTGCCTAGGAAAGAGTTGGCGTTTGCGAGATGCTGCTACTGGTGCCGCCACTGCTGTTCTTGCGGCGGGAGTCCATACATCTACCCAGTGGGCTGTCACAGTCATATAGTCCTGACCCTGCCCTGCTCCACTTGTCCACATGTCCGTGGTTAAGTGGACATTGGGTACAACTGCATTTTTTAGGACACTGGTGAGTCTTTTTCTGACGTTCGTGTACATTCTCGGTATCGCCTGCCTAGAGAAGTGGAACCTAGATGGTATTTGGTAACGGGGGCACACTGCCTCAATAAATTGTCTAGTTCCCTGTGAACTAACGGCGGATACCGGACGCACGTCTAACACCAACATAGTTGTCAAGGCCTCAGTGATCCGCTTTGCAGTAGGATGACTGCTGTGATATTTCATCTTCCTCGCAAAGGACTGTTGAACAGTCAATTGCTTACTGGAAGTAGTACAAGTGGGCTTACGACTTCCCCTCTGGGATGACCATCGACTCCCAGCGGCAACAACAGCAGCGCCAGCAGCATTAGGCGTTACACGCAAGGATGCATCGGAGGAATCCCAGGCAGGAGAGGACTCGTCAGAATTGCCAGTGACATGGCCTGCAGGACTATTGGCATTCCTGGGGAAGGAGGAAATTGACACTGAGGGAGTTGGTGGGGTGGTTTGCGTGAGCTTGGTTACAAGAGGAAGGGATTTACTGGTCAGTGGACTGCTTCCGCTGTCACCCAAAGTTTTTGAACTTGTCACTGACTTATTATGAATGCGCTGCAGGTGACGTATAAGGGAGGATGTTCCGAGGTGGTTAACGTCCTTACCCCTACTTATTACAGCTTGACAAAGGGAACACACGGCTTGACACCTGTTGTCCGCATTTCTGGTGAAATACCTCCACACCGAAGAGCTGATTTTTTTGGTATTTTCACCTGGCATGTCAACGGCCATATTCCTCCCACGGACAACAGGTGTCTCCCCGGGTGCCTGACTTAAACAAACCACCTCACCATCAGAATCCTCCTGGTCAATTTCCTCCCCAGCGCCAGCAACACCCATATCCTCCTCATCCTGGTGTACTTCAACACTGACATCTTCAATCTGACTATCAGGAACTGGACTGCGGGTGCTCCTTCCAGCACTTGCAGGGGGCGTGCAAATGGTGGAAGGCGCATGCTCTTCACGTCCAGTGTTGGGAAGGTCAGGCATCGCAACCGACACAATTGGACTCTCCTTGTGGATTTGGGATTTCGAAGAATGCACAGTTCTTTGCTGTGCTGCTTTTGCCAGCTTGAGTCTTTTCATTTTTCTAGCGAGAGGCTGAGTGCTTCCATCCTCATGTGAAGCTGAACCACTAGCCATGAACATAGGCCAGGGCCTCAGCCGTTCCTTGCCACTCCGTGTGGTAAATGGCATATTGGCAAGTTTACGCTTCTCCTCCGACAATTTTATTTTAGGTTTTGGAGTCCTTTTTTTTCTGATATTTGGTGTTTTGGATTTGACATGCTCTGTACTATGACATTGGGCATCGGCCTTGGCAGACGACGTTGCTGGCATTTCATCGTCTCGGCCATGACTAGTGGCAGCAGCTTCAGCACGAGGTGGAAGTGGATCTTGATCTTTCCCTAATTTTGGAACCTCAACATTTTTGTTCTCCATATTTTAATAGGCACAACTAAAAGGCACCTCAGGTAAACAATGGAGATGGATACTAGTATACAATTATGGACTGCCTGCCGACTGCAGACACAGAGGTAGCCACAGCCGTGAACTACCGTACTGTACTGTGTCTGCAGCTAATATAGACTGGTTGATAAAGAGAAGATGTCTATGTAACTATGTATGTATAAAGAAGACTGAAAAAAATCCACGGTTAGGTGGTATACAATTATGGACGGACTGCCTGCCGAGTGCAGACACAGAGGTAGCCACAGCCGTGAACTACCGTACTGTACTGTGTCTGCAGCTAATATAGGCTGGTTGATAAAGAGAAGATGTCTATGTAACTATGTATGTATAAAGAAGAATGAAAAAAAACCACGGTTAGGTGGTATACAATTATGGACGGACTGCCTGCCGAGTGCAGACACAGAGGTAGCCACAGCCGTGAACTACCGTACTGTACTGTGTCTGCAGCTAATATAGACTGGTTGATAAAGAGAAGATGTCTATGTAACTATGTATGTATAAAGAAGAATGAAAAAAATCCACGGTTAGGTGGTATTACAATTATGGACGGACTGCCTGCCGAGTGCAGAGACACAGAGGTAGCCACAGCCGTGAACTACCGTACTGTGTCTGCTGCGACTGGATGATAAATGATATAAAAAAATATATATATATCACTACTGCAGCCGGACAGGTATATATTATATATTATATAATGACGGACCTGCTGGACACTGTCTGTCAGCAGAATGAGTTTTATTTTTATAGAATAAAAAAAAAAAAAACACACAAGTGAAGTCACACGACGAGTGTTTAACTTTTTCAGGCAATCACAATATAAGTATACTACTAACTATACTGGTGGTCAGTGTGGTCAGGTCACTGGTCAGTCACACTGGCAGTGGCACTCCTGCAGCAAAAGTGTGCACTGTTTAATTTTAATATAATATGTACTCCTGGCTCCTGCTATAACCTATAACTGGCACTGCAGTAGTGCTCCCCAGTCTCCCCCACAATTATAAGCTGTGTGAGCTGAGCAGTCAGACAGATATATAATATATATAGATGATGCAGCACACTGGCCTGAGCCTGAGCAGTGCACACAGATATGGTATGTGACTGACTGAGTCACTGTGTGTATCGCTTTTTTCAGGCAGAGAACGGATATATTAAATAAACTGCACTGTGTGTCTGGTGGTCACTCACTATATAATATATTATGTACTCCTGGCTCCTGCTATAACCTATAACTGGCACTGCAGTAGTGCTCCCCAGTCTCCCCCACAATTATAAGCTGTGTGAGCTGAGCAGTCAGACAGATATATATAATATTATATATAGATAATAGATGATGCAGCACACTGGCCTGAGCCTGAGCAGTGCACACAGATATGGTATGTGACTGACTGAGTCACTGTGTGTATCGCTTTTTTCAGGCAGAGAACGGATATATTAAATAAACTGCACTGTGTGTCTGGTGGTCACTCACTATATAATATATTATGTACTCCTGGCTCCTGCTATAACCTATAACTGGCACTGCAGTAGTGCTCCCCAGTCTCCCCCACAATTATAAGCTGTGTGAGCTGAGCAGTCAGACAGATATATATAATATTATATATAGATAATAGATGATGCAGCACACTGGCCTGAGCCTGAGCAGTGCACACAGATATGGTATGTGACTGAGTCACTGTGTGCTGTGTATCGCTTTTTTCAGGCAGAGAACGGATTATAAAGTAAACTGCACTGTCCTCACTAGTAAACTCTCTCCACTCAGTCTCTACACTTCTACAGTAACAGTACTCCTCCTAGTCAGCTCCAGTAAATCTCTCTCAGTCTCTTATAATCTAAATGGAGAGGACGCCAGCCACGTCCTCTCCCTATCAATCTCAATGCACGTGTGAAAATGGCGGCGACGCGCGGCTCCTTATATAGAATCCGAGTCTCGCGATAGAATCCGAGCCTCGCGAGAATCCGACAGCGTCATGATGACGTTCGGGCGCGCTCGGGTTAACCGAGCAAGGCGGGAAGATCCGAGTCGCTCGGACCCGTGAAAAAAAACATGAAGTTCTGGCGGGTTCGGATTCAGAGAAACCGAACCCGCTCATCTCTACCTTCCACCCGATACATTTTATTATTGCAGTTACCTGTATTGAAAAAAAGTTTGTATCAATTAACACCCTGTAAATCAGAGTCAGATAAATAAAGGAGAAGAATGTGGAATGACAGGCATTACATGGAGCTGTATATGCTTGTGTTTCCATTGTTATTTCCCAAGTACTGTGCTGGAGTCATTTATTGTTTGCAACCAAGTAATGTGCTGGAGGAGTCATTTAATAAAGAGAACATACTTTGAAATAGAAATGGTATGGTGCCCAATTTATGATATTTGCACTGAAAGAAACTTTGCGGTAAGATCTGCATGAGCAGAGACCCATTAGTCACTATTTGCACACAGGGTGTAGTATGGTATGCCGGCGGCCGGGCTCCCGTCAACCAGCATACCGGCGCCGGGAGCCCGACCACCGGCATACCGACAGCGTGGCGAGCGCATATGAGCCCCTTGCGGGCTCGCTGCGCTTGTCACGCTGCAGGCACGGTGGCGTGCAACACCCACCACGCTATTTATTCTCCCTCCAGGGGGGTCGTGGACCCCCACGAGGGAGAATACCTGTCGGTATGCCGGCTGACGGGATTCCGGCGCCGGTATACTGTGCGCCGGGATCCCAACAGTCGGCAACCTGAAGACCACCCTGCACACACTTATATAAGCTAGGCAGTGAGGAGGTAGAAACATAAATATAATTTGACGGCAGTTCGGAACCACTTAGCCCATCTAGCCTGCCCTAAACACATTTACACACAAAGACACATTTGGCTTAATTTTTGTGTGGAGCCAATTTATGTTTTTGGATTGTGGGAGGAAATCCACACAAGCACAGGGAGAATATACAAACTCCACACAGTTAGGGATGTGCATCAGTGCTGTGATGTAATAATGCTATTACCCTACCCGTGCTGCCAGTGATCCATCTACTCAAACACCTCCACAGTGACAGGGAACT
Organism: Pseudophryne corroboree; assembly: GCF_028390025.1. Taxonomy (NCBI): domain Eukaryota; kingdom Metazoa; phylum Chordata; class Amphibia; order Anura; family Myobatrachidae; genus Pseudophryne; species Pseudophryne corroboree. The sequence goes on from NC_086445.1 coordinate 613,707,772, forward strand.
ACACGTACAAAACCGCAATTTATACGGTATCCGGACTCTAGGTTGACACCAGTTAGGTCGACACCGATAAGGTCGACACCCATTGGTTGACAGTGGATAGGTTGAAACTAGAAATAGGTTGACATAAACAAGGTCGACATGAAAAAAAGTCGACATTATTTTTTCACTTTTTTAAACTTTTTCATACTTTACAATCCATGTGGACTATGATTGGGAATGGTAACCTGTGCCGAGTGCAGCGGTAGTGGAGTGAGGCACCTTGCTCGCAGCATGCAGTGCACTAATTGGGGTTCCCCGTCACTTGACAGAGAAAACGACACCAAAAAACACACAAAAAAACCTCATGTCGACCTTTTTTCATGTCGACCTTGTTCATGTCGACCTAATATCTGTGTCGACATATCCACTGTCGACCAATGGGTGTCAACCTAATGGGTGTCGACCTTATTAGTGTTGACCTAGTGGCCCATAACCATTTATACATGATTAATTAAGAAAGCATCTATCCTGTGGCATCACAAGGGCGGTGCAGGGGTTGCAGCCTGTACCCGGGTGTCACCCTCATGGGAGCTGACACCAATATGCTGGCTCCTTTGCAGTGACAGGAGCTGGGTGCTGTATAGTGACAGTCTCCCACAGCACCCGGTTCCTGTCTCTGGGGGGGTTCACTACGGCTGGCCGGCGGTCGGGCTCCCGGCGACCAGCATACCGGCGCCGGGAGGCCGACCGCCGGCTTACCGACAGTGTGGCGAGCGCAAATGAGCCCCTTGCGGGCTCGCTGCGCTCGCCACGCTACGGGCACGGTGGCGCGCTACGTGCTCCACACTATTTTATTCTCCCTCTATGGGGGTCGTGGACCCCCACGAGGGAAAATAAGTGTCGGTATGCCGGCTGTCGGGCTCCCGGCGCTGGTATACTGAGCGCCGGGAGCCCGACCGCCGGTATACAGAAGACCACCCCTCTGGGGGCAGCCCAGTACAGCCCAGAATCCCTGGAAATGCTGGACACGCCCCCGGAGTGATGTAGGGATACCCCCACAAGACCACGCCCCTTTAAATACAACCACGCCCCCTTTATGTATGACCATGTGCACTTTTCTCCACGTGGGAGATCCAAGGTGTACAGTTGTGGTGACACCTCTGTCTGCATCTATCCATGCAAGCTGGTCTTCTATAATCAACAATCACAAGTGGTTCACTACAGCTGACAAATGTAAGTGCCATTATCTTATACACTGCTCAAAAAAATAAAGGGAACACTTAAACAACACAATGTAACTCCAAGTCAATCACACTTCTGTGAAATCAAACTGTCCACTTAGGAAGTAACACTGATTGACAATCAATTTCACATGCTGTTGTGCAAATGGAATAGACAACAGGTGGGAATTATAGGCAATTAGCAAGACACCCCCAATAAAGGAGTTGTTCTGCAGGTGGTGACCACAGACCACTTCTCAGCTCCTATGCTTTCTGGCTGATGTTTTGGTCACTTTTGAATGCTGGCGGTGCTTTCACTCTAGTGGTAGCATGAGACGGAGTCTGCAACCTACACAAGTGGCTCAGGTAGAGCAGCTCATCCAGGATGGCACATCAATGCGAGCTGTGGCAAGAAGGTTTGCTGTGTCTGTCAGCGTAGTGTCCAGAGCATGGAGGCGCTACCAGGAGACAGGCCAGTACATCAGGAGATGTGGAGGAGGCCGTAGGAGGGCAACAACCCAGCAGCAGGACCGCTACCTCCGCCTTTGTGCAAGAAGGAACAGGAGGAGCACTGCCGGAGCCCTGCAAAATGACCTCCAGCAAGCCACAAATGTGCATGTGTCTACTCAAACGATCAGAAACAGACTCCATGAGGGTGGTATGAGGGCCCGACATCCACAGGTGGGGGTTGTGCTTACAGCCCAACACCGTGCAGGACATTTGGCATTTGCCAGAGAACACCAAGATTGGCAAATTCGCCACTGGCACCCTGTGCTCTTCACAGATGAAAGCAGGTTCTCACTGAGCACATGTGACAGACGTGACAGAGTTTGGAGACGCCAAGGAGAATGTTCTGCTGCCTGCAACATCCTCCAGCATGATCGGTTTGGCAGTGGGTGTGTAATGGTGTGGGGTGGCATTTCTTTGGGGGGCCGCACAGCCCTCCATGTGCTCGCCAGAGGTAACCTGACTGCCATTAGGTACCGAGATGAGATGCTCAGACCCCTTGTGAGACCATATGCTGGTGCGGTTGGCCCTGGGTTCCTCCTAATGCAAGATAATGCTAGACCTCATGTGGCTGGAGTGTGTCAGCAGTTCCTCCAAGACGAAGGCATTGATGCTATGGACTGGCCCGCCCATTCCCCAGACCTGAATCCAATTGAGCACATCTGGGACATCATGTCTCGCTCCATCCACCAACGCCATGTTGTACCATAGACTGTCCAGGAGTTGGCGGATGCTTTAGTCCAGGTCTGGGAGGAGATCCCTCAGGAGCATGCCCAGGCGTTGTAGGGAGGTCATACAGGCACGTGGAGGCCACACACACTACTGAGCTTCATTTTGACTTGTTTTAAGGACATTACATCAAAGTTGGATCAGCCTGTAGTGTGTTTTTACACTTTAATTCTGAGTGTGACTCCAAATCCAGACCTCCATGGGTTAATAAATTTGATTTCCATTGATAATTTTTGTGTGATTTTGTTGTCAGCACATTCAACTATGTAAAGAACAAAGTATTTAATAAGAATATTTCATTCATTCAGATCTAGGATGTGTTATTTTAGTGTTCCCTTTATTTTTTTGTAGTGATGAGCGGGTTCGGTTTCTCGGAAACCGAACCCCCCCGAACTTCAGCCTTTTCACACGGGTCCGAGCCGTGCTCGGATTCTCCCGTGTGGCTCGGGTAAACCGAGCGCGCCCGAACGTCATCATCCCGCTGTCGGATTCTCGCGAGACTCGGATTCTATATAAGCAGCCGCGCGTCGCCGCCATTTTCACACGTGTATTGAGATTGATAGGGAGAGGACGTGGCTGGCGTCCTCTCCGTTATAGTAGAAAAGAGTGACTTAGTTATAATTGTGGGGAGGATTGGGGACGGGGAGCAGCTGTTAGGGAGTACAGTGCAGGGTTTTGATTATAATACCACCAGTGAGTTTAATCCGTTGTTTCTCTGCCTGAAAAAAACGCTCCACCATATCTGTGCTCAGTGTGCTGCACTGCTGCATGATATATCTGTGCTGAGTGCACTGCTCGCACTGCCTAATTGTGGGGACTGGGGAGCAGTTATAGCAGGAGTACGGTGCACAGTTTTGCTGACAGTGACCACCAGTCCAGTATACGTTTGTCTGCCTGAAAAACACTCCTGTGGTGGCTTTTTTTTTCTTCATACTAGTTTAGCAGTCTGCTGACAGTGTCCACCAGGTCCGTTATTATTATACAGTATATTATATATATATATAGCAGTACGGTAGGCCACGGCTGTACCTACCTCTGTGTTGTCACTCGTCCTCCATAAGTAATATAATACTATACTATCCATCCATCTACATTGTATACCTGTGGTGGCTTTTTTTTTCTTCATACTAGTTTAGCAGTCTGCTGACAGTGTCCACCAGGTCCGTTATTATATTATACAGTATATCATATATATATAGCAGTACGGTAGGCCACGGCTGTACCTACCTCTGTGTCGTCAGTCGTCGTCCATAAGTAATATAATACTATACTATCCATCCATCTACATTGTATACCTGTGGTGGCTTTTTTTTTCTTCATACTAGTTTAGCAGTCTGCTGACAGTGTCCACCAGGTCCGTTATTATATTATACAGTATATTATATATATATATAGCAGTACGGTAGGCCACGGCTGTACCTACCTCTGTGTCGTCAGTCGTCCTCCATAAGTAATATAATACTATACTATCCATCCATCTACATTGTATACCTGTGGTGTTTTTTTTTTTTTTACTTCATACTAGTTTAGCAGTCTGCTGACAGTGTCCACCAGGTCCGTTATTATTATACAGTATATTATATATATATAGCAGTACGGTAGGCCACGGCTGTACCTACCTCTGTGTCGTCAGTCGTCCTCCATAAGTAATATAATACTATACTATCCATCCATCTACATTGTATACCTGTGGTGGCTTTTTTCCCCTTCATACTAGTTTAGCAGTCTGCTGACAGTGTCCACCAGGTCCGTTATTATTATACAGTATATTATATATATATATATATAGCAGTACGGTAGGCCACGGCTGTACCTACCTCTGTGTCGTCAGTTGTCGTCCATAAGTAATATAATACTATACTATCCATCCATCTACATTGTATACCTGTGGTGGCTTTTTTTTTCTTCATACTAGTTTAGCAGTCTGCTGACAGTGTCCACCAGGTCCGCTATTATATTATACAGTATATTATATATATATAGCAGTACGGTAGGCCACGGCTGTACCTACCTCTGTGTCGTCAGTCGTCCTCCATAAGTAATATAATACTATACTATCCATCCATCTACATTGTATACCTGTGGTGGTTTTTTTTTTCTTCATACTAGTTTAGCAGTCTGCTGACAGTGTCCACCAGGTCCGTTATTATTATACAGTATATTATATATATATATATATATATATCAGTACGGTAGGCCACGGCTGTACCTACCTCTGTGTCGTCACTCGTCCTCCATAAGTAATATAATACTATACTATCCATCCATCTACATTGTATACCTGTGGTGGCTTTTTTTTTCTTCATACTAGTTTAGCAGTCTGCTGACAGTGTCCACCAGGTCCGTTATTATATTATACAGTATATCATATATATATAGCAGTACGGTAGGCCACGGCTGTACCTACCTCTGTGTCGTCAGTCGTCGTCCATAAGTAATATAATACTATACTATCCATCCATCTACATTGTATACCTGTGGTGGCTTTTTTTTTCTTCATACTAGTTTAGCAGTCTGCTGACAGTGTCCACCAGGTCCGTTATTATATTATACAGTATATTATATATATATAGCAGTATGGTAGGCCACGGCTGTACCTACCTCTGTGTCGTCAGTCGTCGTCCATAAGTAATATAATACTATACTATCCATCCATCTACATTGTATACCTGTGGTGGCTTTTTTTTTCTTCATACTAGTTTAGCAGTCTGCTGACAGTGTCCACCAGGTCCGCTATTATATTATACAGTATATTATATATATATAGCAGTACGGTAGGCCACGGCTGTACCTACCTCTGTGTCGTCAGTCGTCGTCCATAAGTAATATAATACTATACTATCCATCCATCTACATTGTATACCTGTGGTGGTTTTTTTTTTCTTCATACTAGTTTTGCAGTCTGGTGACAGTGTCCAACAGGTCCGTTATTATATTATACAGTATATTATATATATAGCAGTACGGTAGGCCACGGCTGTACCTACCTCTGTGTCGTCAGTCGTCCTCCATAAGTAATATAATACTATACTATCCATCCATCTACATTGTATACCTGTGGTGGCTTTTTTTTTCTTCATACTAGTTTAGCAGTCTGCTGACAGTGTCCACCAGGTCCGTTATTATTATACAGTATATTATATATATATATATATATATATATATATATATATACACAGTTCCAGACCCGGCACTCCTAAGATAATTCAAATTAAACGCCCGGTGCCTTCATAAGCAAAAGCAATTGCATGTATAGTTACGAGTAAAGCGGCACTCTCAGGTCTTCATTCAAGAAAGACAGGACATCACCCCGTCAAGCAACGTTTCGGTTTTATTTCAAAAAACCGTCTTCAGGCTTACATAACAGTACACAAACAAAATTCTTACCTATATAGCAGCATATCACCATGTGCAGATCGTGCCAGGTGTGCACAGCGTCCATTTCCGCCAAAGCGTCAATTTCCGCTGACATCACCTGGAACGCAAAGTAACCACTGTGTATTAACCCTTCACCAACAAATCATATTCAAGTGACAGAGACATGGACACATATATTTCAAAAGTCAATAAACACAATAGTGCAAATTAACTAATTCATTATTACATAATGATGACTATATGCAGTCAGACATGTAAGGATACAAATACTTATGCAACGGTGATTGTTTTTGTAGTTAAAAACTAAAACATAACTCATTACAACCAGCCTTTAAAACAAAAAACTGGAGAAAGACAATGTTTCATTTAATCCATGTGGGGCTATGGTATTTAGAAAATAGATCCACCTGGTTTCACACCGCAACAACGCTTTGTTGCGATCACCCCCCCTGCGTCCTTCAGGGATGTGATCGATCATTTTATACCTTAAGCTAGATAAATTGTGACCCTTAGCTTTGAAGTGCTTGGCAACAGGTTGTTCCGAAACCCTGCCTTCTAGGGCTAATTTGATGGCACTCCTGTGTTGTGCCATCCTCTCTTTGAAGGTACAAGAGGTTTTACCTACATAAAGGAGTCCACATGGACACTTTATGTAGTATACTACAAAACGAGTGGTACAAGTTAGACAGTGTGTTATTTTGATTGCTTTACCCGAATGCGGGTGATAACATGTATCACCAGTTTCCAAGTAAATACATGTTGTACAGCCTAGGCATCTATAGTTGCCAGGCTTTTTACTCAAAAAATTACTGGATTGTGGAGATGAGAAATCTGAAATATCCGAGTGCACCAGCATGTCACGCAGATTTCTACCTCTCCGATAACAAGGTAACAGCTTGGTACTGGATAGAGATTTTAAATCGGGGTCAGCTTGCAATATCGGCCAAATCCTTTTTGCCTTAGAAGTCAGCTTTTTACTTGCAGTAGTAAATTTGCTTACATATACCAATGCTTCTTGGTCACCCTTACTCTTGCTAGTTGACTTACACTTAGGGGTAGCTAATACCTTCATTTTAGCTTGTTGTAACAATTTATTCGGATAGCCCCGTTGTAAGAATCTCTGGATCATCAAATCCATTTGATTCAATTTATCTTGTTCATTGCTACAGATGCGATGCACTCTGAGCAATTGGGAATAAGGAAGTCCCCTTTTTAGGGGTTCTGGGTGAAAACTGGAAGCTAATAAATAATTGTTACAATCTGTTGGTTTTCTAAATATAGAGGTGTTAAAGCCAGTAGCAGATCTATTAATACTGACGTCAAGGAAATGGATATTGTCTTTCTGAATGTTGAATGTGAATTTAATATTGGGGTCTCTCATATTAATCTCTGTCATCATTAGAACAAAGGACTCCCGGGTACCAGTCCATAATAAAAACACATCGTCTATGTACCTAAGAAAAAACGGAATATACCTCTTATATTCCTCTTTAGCAAAAAAGAGTTGTTTCTCAAGATCAAACATGAATGCGTTCGCATACGCGGGGGCCACAGGGGACCCCATCGCGCAGCCAAGCACTTGCAGGTAATAACACTTATTAAATAAGAAATAATTGCGTGTGAGAACCAAGTTAAGAAGATCAATGAAAACATTAACGTCTGGTCCATGATATAATTGCGGATTATCCTCGATCAATTTTCTGACCGCAGGAACACCCCTATCATGTGGTATGTTGGTGTACAGACTGACGATGTCAGCTGTACATAACCAACATTCCCCAGTTGGTACATTAGCACTATTCAATTTCTCCAGAAATGAAAAAGTATCTTTTAAATATGTGCTCTGATTTTGAATGACAGGTTGTAAATAATAATCTAGATATCTAGAAACTTGGTAGAATAACGAGTTGCGGGCAGCAATGATCGGGCGACCGGGTGGATGGGTCGCACTCTTGTGAAGTTTTGGGATCAAATAAAAAACAGGTATGGCTGGTGTTTTATTCATTAAAGCTACGACTGTATCAGAGTCAATCAGACCATCCCTGTCCGCACCCTGCAATACATAGCTTAAATCACTAATGAATTCATCTGTAGGATCACGCATCAGTTTAATGTAGACATTAATATCAGATAATTGACGATCAGCTTCGCTGACATAATCCTTCAGATCTTGAATCACTATCCCACCCCCCTTGTCGGCGGGGCGGATAGTGATATCTTTACGACCCGAAAGATTAGTCAGAGCTTTACGTTCAGAATAAGTTAAATTACCCTTAATTTTAACAGGATTAGAGGTCAATTTATCAATTTCATTATGCATGGTTCTGGTGTATGAACGAATGGCTGCATTGGAAGACATAGGATCAAACTGTGATTTAGAACGTATAGGACAATCACTAATAGAAACCACTTTTGAGTCCTTGTTAGAAAAGAACTCTTTCAATCGTAGCTGTCTATTGAAGCGTGCCAAGTCCACCTTACTCTCAAAACTTTGATGTTTAGTTGTAGGAATGAAACTCAGTCCTCGTTGAAGTACGCGTACTTCAATATCTGATAAAGGAACAGATGATAGATTATAGATCACTTCTTTGTTCTTCCCGTTTTTTTTGCACTCTCTTTCACACTGCCTTCCCCTTCTGGTTCGTCCTCTGGTAGGGCGTCCCTCTGTGCCCTGGTCTTTATCCCTAAAGGGACTTTTGCTTTGTTATATCTCCTACTCATAGTTGGTTTATCCGTGTCACTTTGAGATGTCCCACTAGAAGCATCGGTCTCCAATGGGAATTGTCTGGGATTTCCACGAAATCTAGGACGATAAGGCTTAGATCTATTGAATTGTGGGTTAGAGAAATTGTATACTCGATTGTCCTCATAATCACGTGTAACAGCTGAAAATTTTTTTGTTTTGAATGCTATCAAATCATCTCGATATTTCTCTGACTGATTCTGTAATTTTAACAGCCATCCATTATCCTTATCAGAGCTCAAACCTTCCAAACATGTTGCCTCTAAGCATTTGATTTTTTCACGAACAATATTAAGTTCTCTAGTCGCCTCCTCAATTACGAGTAAGATCAAGTCAAATGAGGCTTTGTTTAAAACAGCTGCCCACCTGCGGCAGAATTCAGCATTATTACGGCCAATTGTCGGTACATTTTTAATACGGAAACCACGTGGGATTTTCCGTTCCCGATAATAATCGGACAATGACACGCCATGGTAATAAAAATCCGTTTCTTTTTTCTTTAATTTAAGCAATTGGAAAAAGTAGGATTCATTAGAATTCAGTCTAGTGGTGGTAGCCAGTTTATCCTTAATTAAGATGCGCTCCGCATCTATGTCAGACAATGATAAAAGTTCACCTTGGGGGTATGTTGCAACATGTAACCCCATGCCATCATCTTTGCCACTTTCCATGATATACAACAAACGTGAAGTAAAGTGCAGTCAAATTGTGCAGGTTAAAATCACTCCTTGATTCAGGAAAAATGTAAACATGCCACAAAATCTTGAGTGGGTGCCCTGGTCATTTAAGCATACTGCGATGCAAGATATATACAGTTCCAGACCCGGCACTCCTAAGATAATTCAAATTAAACGCCCGGTGCCTTCATAAGCAAAAGCAATTGCATGTATAGTTATGAGTAAAGCGGCACTCTCAGGTCTTCATTCAAGAAAGACAGGACATCACCCCGTCAAGCAACGTTTCGGTTTTATTTCAAAAAACCGTCTTCAGGCTTACATAACAGTACACAAACAAAATTCTTACCTATATAGCAGCATATCACCATGTGCAGATCGTGCCAGGTGTGCACAGCGTCCATTTCCGCCAAAGCGTCAATTTCCGCTGACATCACCTGGAACGCAAAGTAACCACTGTGTATTAACCCTTCACCAACAAATCATATTCAAGTGACAGAGACATGGACACATATATTTCAAAAGTCAATAAACACAATAGTGCAAATTAACTAATACATTATATTGTATATATCTTGCATCGCAGTATGCTTAAATGACCAGGGCACCCACTCAAGATTTTGTGGCATGTTTACATTTTTCCTGAATCAAGGAGTGACTTTAACCTGCACAATTTGACTGCACTTTACTTCACGTTTGTTGTATATCATGGAAAGTGGCAAAGATGATGGCATGGGGTTACATGTTGCAACATACCCCCAAGGTGAACTTTTATCATTGTCTGACATAGATGCGGAGCGCATCTTAATTAAGGATAAACTGGCTACCACCACTAGACTGAATTCTAATGAATCCTACTTTTTCCAATTGCTTAAATTAAAGAAAAAAGAAACGGATTTTTATTACCATGGCGTGTCATTGTCCGATTATTATCGGGAACGGAAAATCCCACGTGGTTTCCGTATTAAAAATGTACCGACAATTGGCCGTAATAATGCTGAATTCTGCCGCAGGTGGGCAGCTGTTTTAAACAAAGCCTCATTTGACTTGATCTTACTCGTAATTGAGGAGGCGACTAGAGAACTTAATATTGTTCGTGAAAAAATCAAATGCTTAGAGGCAACATGTTTGGAAGGTTTGAGCTCTGATAAGGATAATGGATGGCTGTTAAAATTACAGAATCAGTCAGAGAAATATCGAGATGATTTGATAGCATTCAAAACAAAAAAAATTTCAGCTGTTACACGTGATTATGAGGACAATCGAGTATACAATTTCTCTAACCCACAATTCAATAGATCTAAGCCTTATCGTCCTAGATTTCGTGGAAATCCCAGACAATTCCCATTGGAGACCGATGCTTCTAGTGGGACATCTCAAAGTGACACGGATAAACCAACTACGAGTAGGAGATATAACAAAGCAAAAGTCCCTTTAGGGATAAAGACCAGGGCACAGAGAGACGCCCTACCAGAGGACGAACCAGAAGGGGAAGGCAGTGTGAAAGAGAGTGCAAAAAAAACGGGAAGAACAAAGAAGTGATCTATAATCTATCATCTGTTCCTTTATCAGATATTGAAGTACGCGTACTTCAACGAGGACTGAGTTTCATTCCTACAACTAAACATCAAAGTTTTGAGAGTAAGGTGGACTTGGCACGCTTCAATAGACAGCTACGATTGAAAGAGTTCTTTTCTAACAAGGACTCAAAAGTGGTTTCTATTAGTGATTGTCCTATACGTTCTAAATCACAGTTTGATCCTATGTCTTCCAATGCAGCCATTCGTTCATACACCAGAACCATGCATAATGAAATTGATAAATTGACCTCTAATCCTGTTAAAATTAAGGGTAATTTAACTTATTCTGAACGTAAAGCTCTGACTAATCTTTCGGGTCGTAAAGATATCACTATCCGCCCCGCCGACAAGGGGGGTGGGATAGTGATTCAAGATCTGAAGGATTATGTCAGCGAAGCTGATCGTCAATTATCTGATATTAATGTCTACATTAAACTGATGCGTGATCCTACAGATGAATTCATTAGTGATTTAAGCTATGTATTGCAGGGTGCGGACAGGGATGGTCTGATTGACTCTGATACAGTCGTAGCTTTAATGAATAAAACACCAGCCATACCTGTTTTTTATTTGATCCCAAAACTTCACAAGAGTGCGACCCATCCACCCGGTCGCCCGATCATTGCTGCCCGCAACTCGTTATTCTACCAAGTTTCTAGATATCTAGATTATTATTTACAACCTGTCATTCAAAATCAGAGCACATATTTAAAAGATACTTTTTCATTTCTGGAGAAATTGAATAGTGCTAATGTACCAACTGGGGAATGTTGGTTATGTACAGCTGACATCGTCAGTCTGTACACCAACATACCACATGATAGGGGTGTTCCTGCGGTCAGAAAATTGATCGAGGATAATCCGCAATTATATCATGGACCAGACGTTAATGTTTTCATTGATCTTCTTAACTTGGTTCTCACACGCAATTATTTCTTATTTAATAAGTGTTATTACCTGCAAGTGCTTGGCTGCGCGATGGGGTCCCCTGTGGCCCCCGCGTATGCGAACGCATTCATGTTTGATCTTGAGAAACAACTCTTTTTTGCTAAAGAGGAATATAAGAGGTATATTCCGTTTTTTCTTAGGTACATAGACGATGTGTTTTTATTATGGACTGGTACCCGGGAGTCCTTTGTTCTAATGATGACAGAGATTAATATGAGAGACCCCAATATTAAATTCACATTCAACATTCAGAAAGACAATATCCATTTCCTTGACGTCAGTATTAATAGATCTGCTACTGGCTTTAACACCTCTATATTTAGAAAACCAACAGATTGTAACAATTATTTATTAGCTTCCAGTTTTCACCCAGAACCCCTAAAAAGGGGACTTCCTTATTCCCAATTGCTCAGAGTGCATCGCATCTGTAGCAATGAACAAGATAAATTGAATCAAATGGATTTGATGATCCAGAGATTCTTACAACGGGGCTATCCGAATAAATTGTTACAACAAGCTAAAATGAAGGTATTAGCTACCCCTAAGTGTAAGTCAACTAGCAAGAGTAAGGGTGACCAAGAAGCATTGGTATATGTAAGCAAATTTACTACTGCAAGTAAAAAGCTGACTTCTAAGGCAAAAAGGATTTGGCCGATATTGCAAGCTGACCCCGATTTAAAATCTCTATCCAGTACCAAGCTGTTACCTTGTTATCGGAGAGGTAGAAATCTGCGTGACATGCTGGTGCACTCGGATATTTCAGATTTCTCATCTCCACAATCCAGTAATTTTTTGAGTAAAAAGCCTGGCAACTATAGATGCCTAGGCTGTACAACATGTATTTACTTGGAAACTGGTGATACATGTTATCACCCGCATTCGGGTAAAGCAATCAAAATAACACACTGTCTAACTTGTACCACTCGTTTTGTAGTATACTACATAAAGTGTCCATGTGGACTCCTTTATGTAGGTAAAACCTCTTGTACCTTCAAAGAGAGGATGGCACAACACAGGAGTGCCATCAAATTAGCCCTAGAAGGCAGGGTTTCGGAACAACCTGTTGCCAAGCACTTCAAAGCTAAGGGTCACAATTTATCTAGCTTAAGGTATAAAATGATCGATCACATCCCTGAAGGACGCAGGGGGGGTGATCGCAACAAAGCGTTGTTGCGGTGTGAAACCAGGTGGATCTATTTTCTAAATACCATAGCCCCACATGGATTAAATGAAACATTGTCTTTCTCCAGTTTTTTGTTTTAAAGGCTGGTTGTAATGAGTTATGTTTTAGTTTTTAACTACAAAAACAATCACCGTTGCATAAGTATTTGTATCCTTACATGTCTGACTGCATATAGTCATCATTATGTAATAATGAATTAGTTAATTTGCACTATTGTGTTTATTGACTTTTGAAATATATGTGTCCATGTCTCTGTCACTTGAATATGATTTGTTGGTGAAGGGTTAATACACAGTGGTTACTTTGCGTTCCAGGTGATGTCAGCGGAAATTGACGCTTTGGCGGAAATGGACGCTGTGCACACCTGGCACGATCTGCACATGGTGATATGCTGCTATATAGGTAAGAATTTTGTTTGTGTACTGTTATGTAAGCCTGAAGACGGTTTTTTGAAATAAAACCGAAACGTTGCTTGACGGGGTGATGTCCTGTCTTTCTTGAATGAAGACCTGAGAGTGCCGCTTTACTCGTAACTATATATATATATATATATATATATATATATATAGCAGTACGGTAGGCCACGGCTTTACCTACCTCTGTGTTGTCACTCGTCCTCCATAAGTAATATAATACTATACTATCCATCCATCTACATTGTATACCTGTGGTGGCTTTTAGTTGTGCGCATTAAAATATGTAGAACAAAAATGTGGAGGTTAAAAAAATAGGGAAAGATCAAGATCCACTTCCACCTCGTGCTGAAGCTGCTGCCACTAGTCATGGCCGAGACGATGAAATGCCATCAACGTCGTCTGCCAAGGCCGATGCTCAATGTCATAGTACAGAGCATGTAAAATCCAAAACACAAAAGATCAGTAAAAAAATGACCCAAAAATCTAAATTAAAAGCGTCTGAGGAGAAGCGTAAACTTGCCAATATGCCATTTACGACACGGAGTGGCAAGGAACGGCTGAGGCCCTGGCCTATGTTCATGGCTAGTGGTTCAGCTTCACATGAGGATGGAAGCACTCATCCTCTCGCTAGAAAAAAGAAAAGACTTAAGGTAGCAAAAGCACAGCAAAGAACTGTGCGTTCTTCGAAATCACAAATCCCCAAGGAGAGTCCAATTGTGTCGGTTGCGATGCCTGACCTTCCCAACACTGGACGGGAAGAGCTTGCGCCTTCCACCATTTGCACGACCCCTACAAGTGCTGGAAGGAGCACCCGCAGTCCAGTTCCTGATAGTCAAATTGAAGATGTCAGTGTTGAAGTACACCAGGATGAGGATATGGGTGTTGCTGGAGCTGGGGAGGAAATTGACAAGAAGGATTCTGATGGTGAGGTGGTTTGTTTAAGTCAGGCACCCGGGGAGACACCTGTTGTCCGTGGGACGAATATGGCCATTGACATGCCTGGTCAAAATACAAAAAAAAATCAGCTCTTCGGCGTGGAATTATTTCAACACAAATGCGGACAACAGGTGTCAAGCCGTGTGTTGCCTTTGTCAAGCTGTAATAAGTAGGGGTAAGGACGTTAACCACCTCGGAACATCCTCCCTTATACGTCACCTGCAGCGCATTCATCATAAGTCAGTGACAAGTTCAAAAACTTTGGGCGACAGCGGAAGCAGTCCACTGACCAGTAAATCCCTTCCTCTTGTAACCAAGCTCTCGCAAACCACACCACCAACTCCCTCAGTGTCAATTTCCTCCTTACCCAGGAAAGCCAATAGTCCTGCAGGCCATGTCACTGGCAAGTCTGACGAGTCCTTTATTGCCTGGGATTCCTCCGATGCATCCTTGAGTGTAACGCCTACTGCTGCTGGCGCTGCTGTTGTTGCTGCTGGGAGTCGATCGTCATCCCAGAGGGGAAGTCGGAAGACCACTTGTACTACTTCCAGTAAGCAATTGACTGTCCAACAGTCCTTTGCGAGGAAGATGAAATATCACAGCAGTCATCCTGCTGCAAAGCGGATCACTGAGGCCTTGGCAGCCTGGGCGGTGAGAAACGTGGTTCCGGTATCCATCGTTACTTCAGAGCCAACTATAGACTTGATTGAGGTACTGTGTCCCCGGTACCAAATACCATCTAGGTTCCATTTCTCTAGGCAGGCGATACCGAGAATGTACACAGACCTCAGAAAAAGAGTCACCAGTGTCCTAAAAAATGCAGTTGTACCCAATGTCCACTTAACCACGGACATGTGGACAAGTGGAGCAGGGCAGACTCAGGACTACATGACTGTGACAGCCCACTGGGTAGATGTATTGCCTCCCGCTGCAAGAACAGCAGCGGCGGCACCAGTAGCAGCATCTCGCAAACGCCAACTCGTTCCTAGGCAGGCTACGCTTTATATCACCGCTTTCCAGAATACGCACACAGCTGAAAACCTCTTACGGCAACTGAGGAAGATCATCGCAGAATGGCTTACCCCAATTGGACTCTCCGGGGGATTTGTGGCATCGGACAACGCCAGCAATATTGTGCGTGCATTACATCTGGGCAAATTCCAGCACGTCCCATGTTTTGCACATACCTTGAATTTGGTGGTGCAGAATTATTTAAAAAACGACAGGGGCGTGAAAGAGATGCTGTCGGTGGCCAGAAGAATTGCGGGCCACTTT
Source organism: Pseudophryne corroboree (assembly GCF_028390025.1). Classification (NCBI taxonomy): domain Eukaryota; kingdom Metazoa; phylum Chordata; class Amphibia; order Anura; family Myobatrachidae; genus Pseudophryne; species Pseudophryne corroboree. The sequence continues at coordinate 613,723,340 of NC_086445.1, forward strand.
CGGCGTACAGGCACCGCGTACAGAAGACTGGAGCACCACCAAAAACGCCTGAACCTGCCCTGCCATCATCTGAAGCAAGAGGTGGTAACGAGATGGAATTCAACCCTCTATATGCTTCAGAGGATGGAGGAGCAGCAAAAGGCCATTCAAGCCTATACATCTGCCCACGATATAGGCAAAGGAGGTGGAATGCACCTGTCTCAAGCGCAGTGGAGAATGATTTCAACGTTGTGCAAGGTCATTCCCCTCATCAGGCTTTTGCAGAAGAAGCTGGAGACATTGAAGGAGGAGCTAAAACAGAGCGATTCCGCTAGGCATGTGGGACTTGTGGATGGAGCCCTTAATTCGCTTAACCAGGATTCACGGGTGGTCAATCTGTTGAAATCAGAGCACTACATTTTGGCCACCGTGCTCGATCCTAGATTTAAAACCTACCTTGTATCTCTCTTTCCGGCAGACACAAGTCTGCAGGGGTTCAAAGACCTGCTGGTGAGAAAATTGTCAAGTCAAGCGGAACGTGACCCGTCAACAGCTCCTCCTTCACATTCTCCCGCTACTGGGGGTGCGAGGAAAAGGCTACGAATTCCGAGCCCACCCGCTGGCGGTGATGCAGGGCAGTCTGGAGCGAGTGCTGACATCTGGTCCGGACTGAAGGACCTGCCAACGATTACTGACATGTCGTCTACTGTCACTGCATATGATTCTCTCACCATTGAAAGAATGGTGGAGGATTATATGAGTGACCGCATCCAAGTAGGCACGTCAGACAGTCCGTACGTATACTTGCAGGAAAAAGAGGCAATTTGGAGGCCCTTGCACAAACTGGCTTTATTCTACCTAAGTTGCCCTCCCTCCAGTGTGTACTCCGAAAGAGTGTTTAGTGCCGCCGCTCACCTTGTCAGCAATCGGCGTACAAGGTTACTTCCAGAAATTGTGGAGAAGATGATGTTCATTAAAATGAATTATAATCAATTCCTCCGTGGAGACATTCACCAGCAGCAATTGCCTCCAGAAAGTACACGGGGACCTGAGGTGGTGGATTCCAGTGGGGACAAATTAATAATCTGTGAGGAGGGGGCTGTACACAGTGAAAGGGGTGATGAATCGGACGATGATGATGAGGTGGACATCTTGCCTCTGTAGAGCCAGTTTGTGCAAGGAGAGATTGATTGCTTCTTTTTTGGTGGGGGCCCAAACCAACCAGTAATTTCAGTCACAGTCGTGTGGCAGACCCTGTCGCTGAAATGATGGGTTCGTTAAAGTGTGCATGTCCTGTTTATACAACATAAGGGTGGGTGGGAGGGCCAAAGGACAATTCCATCTTGCACCTCTTCATTTTTCTTTGCGTCATGTGCTGTTTGGGGAGTATTTTTTTGAAGGGTCATATGCTGTTTGTGGAGTATTTTTTTGAAGGGCCATCCTGCGTGACACTGCAGTGCCACTCCTAGATGGGCCAGGTGTTTGTGTCGGCCACTTGGGTCGCTGAGCTTAGTCACACAGCTACCTCATTGCGCATCTCTTTTTCTTTGCGTCATGTGCTATTTGGGGAGTATTTTTTTGAAGGGCCATCCTGCGTGACACTGCAGTGCCACTCCTAGATGGGCCAGGTGTTTGTGTCGGCCACTAGGGTCGCTTAGTTTAGTCACACAGCTACCTCATTGCGCCTCTTTTTTTCTTTGCGTCATGTGCTGTTTGGGGAGTATTTTTTTGAAGGGCCATCCTGCGTGACACTGCAGTGCCACTCCTAGATGGGCCAGGTGTTTGTGTCGGCCACTAGGGTCGCTTAGCTTAGTCACACAGCTACCTCATTGCGCCTCTTTTTTTACTTTGCGTCATGTGCTGTTTGGGGAGTATTTTTTTGAAGGGCCATCCTGCGTGACACTGCAGTGCCACTCCTAGATGGGCCAGGTGTTTGTGTTGGCCACTAGGGTCGCTTAGCTAAGTCACACAGCTACCTCATTGCGCCTCTTTTTTTCTTTGCGTCATGTGCTGTTTGGGGAGTATTTTTTTGAAGGGCCATCCTGTCTGACACTGCAGTGCCACTCCTAGATGGGCCAGGTGTTTGTGTCGGCCACTTGTGTCGCTTAGCTTAGCCATCCAGCGACCTCGGTGCAAATTTTAGGACTAAAAATAATATTGTGAGGTGTGAGGTGTTCAGAATAGACTGAAAATGAGTGGAAATTATGGTTATTGAGGTTAATAATACTATGGGATTAAAATGACCCCCAAATTCTATGATTTAAGCTGTTTTTTAGGGTTTTTAAAAAAAAACACCCGAATCCAAAACACACCCGAATCCGACAAAAAAAATTCGGTGAGGTTTTGCCAAAACGCGTTCGAACCCAAAACACGGCCGCGGAACCGAACCCAAAACCAAAAACACAAAACCCGAAAAATTGCCGGTGCACATCACTATTTTTTTGAGCAGTGTATTTTCATCTGCCTCTGACCAACCTGATATAATATGGCTTGCTCAGGCTTATATACATCTGTGTCCTGGTATGTATGTGCTCGCAATTGCATAAACATGCCCTTACTGTTCTCAGCATTGTTTGAACATTCCATCTCTTTCCCATCCTGCCTTTCCTGATGAAGATGATGTAATTGTCAGAATCATACAAATCTACCTCGGTACATATGCAATCCTTGCTTTCTAGTATGCACAGACAAAAGGTATATTATACCAACTGAAGTATCACTGCATCAGTCCCAAAAATAGAGTATGAGCCAGAAGAATTTAAGAGAGAGACACTTTAATGACTTGTTATAACATCACGTCAGGCTTACCTTGCTTTTTCATCAACACATATGTCTAGATCACTCACTATATTCATCTTTAGTAGCCCCCATTCCCTTTAGAGCAGCCAGGCTTATTTGTATTCAGCTGTCACCAGCATTTGTGCAAATAGTTATAAAATTTCAAGCAGATAAAAGACAAGTCAGACAACCATGAACAGGCAAACAAACCATAGTCAAATCCAGAACAGGTGAACTGGAGAAGCTGGACAGAAGTTTCTTATGACATTTGAGATGCTTCTCTGAAAAAGAGTGGTTCCAGGAAATGCTTAAACATTTATATGAATTGGTCAGATGAGAGATTAATTGGTTTGTGCAAATGCATCCAGCAGGCAGGAGAGCTAATAAAGAAGGGTGATATAGTAATTGTTAATAACTGGTATTTCACAGTGAATGATTTTGTACATGCTGTATACTATATAGAGACTAGAGAAGGTGTACTGTGGTTACGGTGGTACAGCTTTATGGCTACAAATTTATTCTGCAGCAGGGCAGCGACCCTAAATATGTAGCCAATGTCATTAAGAACTATCTTCAGCGTAAAGAAGAACAAAGAGTCCTAGAAGTAAATTATGGCCAACACAGAGCCCTGATCTCAACATCATCGAGTCTGTCTGGGATTACAAGAAGATACAGAAGGATTTGAGCAAGTCTACATCCACACAAGATATGTGGTTAGTTCTCCAAGATGCTTGGAACAACCTCCCTGACGATTTCCTTCAAAAACTGTGTGCAAGTGTACCTAGAAGAATTGATGCTGTTTTGAAGGGAAAGGGTGGTCACACCAAATACTGATTTGAGTTATATTTATCTTCTGTTCATTCACTTTGCATTTTGTTAATTGATAAAAATTAACTATTAACACTTCTATTTTTGAAAGCATACTTACTTTGCAGCAGTTTTTACCCACACCTGCTTAAAACTTTTGCACAGTACTTTATATACACAATGACTATCTCTAATGCAAATAATTATTTTTAATAATGTATATAAATGCTTTTTGTTTACCCTCCCCCAAGAAAGATAGTTGTAAAGCATAATACATTTTAAAGCAAACCATATCCTGTCTTTCATGTCGGCACTTTGGGAGTTTGCATTTACAATTAAGATCACTTAGGCAATGAACCAATCAGTATACTGTATATCAAATATGTCAGACTTGGCTCAAACATTTGCTTTTAAAGAAAAAGAAAAAACAAATCAACAAATGATGTCATGTACAGTAAGTAGTTAATGTGGAAGGAGTGAATTAATTTCAATCCATATTCTACAGAGAGAAGATTATTGCTCTTGATAATGGTTTGATTGCCTCTGAGACAATTGGTATCTCAAGGCCTCTTACTGAAGATTTCCAAGTGAAATATTATTCAGCTGCAGCTCTAAAGGCTTCTCTACTGTATGGCAATTAATGAGTTACTAATCAGTTAACTCTGATAGAAACTTTACAAAATGTTTTCAAAAGGTCTGTGGATTTACTAACATTAAGAATTAAGCACAATCAGTAGCGGATCTTGCCACGGGCAAGCAAAACTTTTGCCCGGGGCGCCGCCTTCCGGAGGGTGCCGCGCCATCCGGAGGGTGCCGCGCCATCCGGAGGGCGCCGCACCATGGCAAGATCCGCTACGGTGCCCCCCGCTGTGTCCCCCACTGTGAAGGGAACTAGATGCTACGCGTCTGGTTTTCCTTCGTGGAGAAGATCTTTGCGGTGCGGTGCGTGATGACGTCATCGCGCACCGCACAGCATTGTGGAACTGACAGACGCTAGGGGTCATATTTGACCTCTGTGTATGCTGTGCTATGGGAGAGACGTCATGACGTCTCTCCCATAGCTCCGAGGAGAGGAGCGGCGCCGGCGGAGGTCTGCAGCGGTCAGGAGCAGGGATTGTAAGTATTTTTTTTTTGTGTGTGCAAGCGGCGCTACGCTACAGGGGGCACAAATGGGGGCACAACTCTACAGGGGGCGTAACTGACCCCCTGTATGAAGCCACACCCCTATTCTCCTCCCGGGGCGCCAAAATACCTAGAACCGGCCCTGAGCACAATATAAGTGCAATATACTAAATATAAACTACAAAATTGCTTACAGGAATAATACTGAAAAGTAGTATTTACTAATGGAATTGCAGTGCAGTAGAACATAGTGGGTCTGATTCAGGTCCCAAGGTCAGTGCTGATTCGTTTGTTTCCCAAAACTGAGGCATGTTGCAGCTGTTTTTGGGGAGGGACAAGGCCAGGATCTCCATTGGAGGATGGAGATTTCCTGACATACTTGTATATGTGGCGGCAGCTTGCTGGACCCCATGGATCATGCAGCCGGCCATGGTGTTGCGGTTGAGCTGATGCTGCATTCTAGGACACAGTTCAGATCACTAATGCAGGCTGGAGACCTGACGCCTCCGCTACATTACCATATAAGTGCTATCGCTGCTGCTATCAAGTACGCAGCAGCGATAGCTACTCCAGCCACATCTGAATGAGGGCCTGTGTATATTTGTGAGTCACTGTAGCAGTATTTGCAGTTTGCATTTGTTCATATGTCTGTACATTAAAGACTACTGCAAATGCCATGTGTGCTTGTATTTGTTTATAAGCCTCTGATTCTAGTAACGCACACATATTTCTGACATGAAATTGAATCTGTAGGTGTGCATTAATGATCTCTTCTGGTGGTAGAAGCTGGATGAATTGGGTGTTCTTTACTAAGGTGAGAGTTTAATTCTGGACATCACTGTGATGTCTGGCTGTGCACATTACCATCTATTACAGTAAACAATCTTTGATAATCTTCTTATGGGGTGTGAGGCTAAATTAGCAAAGATACTGTACCTTCATGGCCATCGCACAGAATTAAATAGCTCCCACAATTCAGTGCACCCACATGCAGAGGAGTAATTTTTTAATGCCACCAGACACCTTCAAATGCCCATATTATGCCATTAGACCCTACCACATGTATCTTTTATGCTACCTGAACCCTCCATGTTCTCCTTCGATGACATGAGACTTTCCCACATGCCACTTTTTTGCTCCCAGACTCCTCTATATGCCCATTTTATGCCACAAGTCTCCTCCACATACCCCTTTTTATGCCACTGAACTCCTCCACATGCCCCTTTTATGCCAGGAGACTCCTTGCATACCACAAGACCCTGTCTCATGTACCTAGTGTACCATAACACTTACCCACATGCCTGTTTTATGCCCCCTGTAGTGATAACGCCCATTTCATATCGGAATGGGCATATTAACAAATGTTATTGATCAAATTATGTGTTGTAACGTATATTCTGTATGAAAAATGTTATTTCATCCTGTTTGACAAATTACAAGCATGTTATTAAGTAACCAGTGTCTGCTCTAAGACACAAGCCATTTGGTATGCACCTCACAGCATGAGGTCAAGTGCAGGGGACACTTTCCTTTACAAAAGACTATAAGACTGTAAAGAGGGCAAGATCTTCTGAAGACAAATGGAGGTACTGATAAGGAACCTGAGAATGTTTCTCCCTCTTCAAAAGGGGACAGTTGTGTGCTTCTGCAGATTACTGACTTCCAAAGGTTTCCTGCCATATGGCTGAGCTAGTCATACATCATAGATACTTCTGACAATCAATTCTGGTATTGAACGGGTTAAATCCCAAAGGCGGGGGTATGTGTCAAGGAGCAGTTTGCTGGAGGGATATAAAAAAATGTGCGTTATAGTTGAATTCGTGTCATTCTCTTAAGATAGCCACACGGCAAGGATGCTTTCTACCTCTATCAGTAGACCCCTTACTCTGAACATTGTTTGAATCAGGAGGTGATAGCTGAAGTTTGGTTTTACCCTTTTTATTTTCTTTGAAATTGTCTGTAACCTGTGTGTACATTTAAATAATCATTATTATCTTTGTAATTCATTTCTCTATCGTCCTAAGTGGATGCTGGGGTTCCTGAAAGGACCATGGGGAATAGCGGCTCCGCAGGAGACAGGGCACAAAAAAGTAAAGCTTTACTAGGTCAGGTGGTGTGCACTGGCTCCTCCCCCTATGACCCTCCTCCAGACTCCAGTTAGATTTTGTGCCCGAACGAGAAGGGTGCAATCTAGGTGGCTCTCCTAAAGAGCTGCTTAGAGAAAGTTTAGTTTAGGTTTTTTTCTTTACAGTGAGTCCTGCTGGCAACAGGATCACTGCAACGTGGGACTTAGGGGGAAAGTAGTAAACTCACCTGCATGCAGAGTGGATTTGCTGCTTGGCTACTGGACACCATTAGCTCCAGAGGGATCGAACACAGGCCCAGCCGTGGAGTCCGGTCCCGGAGCCGCGCCGCCGACCCCCTTGCAGATGCTGAAGCGTGAAGAGGTCCGGAAACCGGCGGCTGAAGACTCCTCAGTCTTCATAAGGTAGCGCACAGCACTGCAGCTGTGCGCCATTTTCCTCTCAGCACACTTCACTGGGCAGTCACTGAGGGTGCAGAGCGCTGGGGGGGGGCGCTCTGAGAGGCAAATATAAACCTTATACAAGGCTAAAAATACCTCACATATAGCCCATAGGGGCTATATGGAGATATTTAACCCCTGCCTGACTGGAAAAATAGCGGGAGAAGAACCCGCCGAAAAAGGGGCGGGGCCTATCTCCTCAGCACACGGCGCCATTTTCTGTCACAGCTCCGCTGGTCAGAACGGCTCCCAGGTCTCTCCCCTGCACTGCACTACAGAAACAGGGTAAAACAGAGAGGGGGGGCACATTAATGGCTATATATATATATATTAAAGCAGCTATAAGGGAGCACTTAATATAAGGATATCCCTTGTATATATAGCGCTTTGTGGTGTGTGCTGGCAGACTCTCCCTCTGTCTCCCCAAAAGGGCTAGTGGGTCCTGTCTTCATTAGAGCATTCCCTGTGAGTTTGCGGTGTGTGTCGGTACGTGGTGTCGACATGTATGAGGACGATATTGGTGTGGAGGCGGAGCAATTGCCAAATATGCAGATGTCACCCCCCAGGGGGTCGACACCAGAATGGATGCCTTTATTTGTGGAATTACGTGATGGTTTATCTTCCCTTAAACAGTCAGTTGAGGACATGAGGCGGCCGGACAATCAATTAATGCCTGTCCAGGCGCCTCAAACACCGTCAGGGGCTGTAAAACGCCCTTTGCCTCAGTCGGTCGACACAGACCCAGACACGGGCACTGATTCCAGTGACGACGGTAGAAATTCAAACGTATTTTCCAGTAGGGCCACACGTTATATGATTTTGGCAATGAAGGAGACGTTACATTTAGCTGATACTACAGATACCGTAAAACAGGGTATTATGTATGGTGTGAAAAAACTACAAACAGTTTTTCCTGAATCAGAAGAATTAAATGACGTGTGTGATGAAGCGTGGGTTGCTCCTGATAAAAAGTTGATAATTTCAAAAAAGTTATTGGCATTATACCCTTTCCCGCCAGAGGTTAGGGCGCGCTGGGAAACACCCCCTAAGGTGGACAAGGCGCTCACACGCTTATCCAAACAAGTGGCGTTACCCTCTCCTGAGACGGCCGCACTTAAGGATCCATCAGATAGAAAGATGGAAGTTATTCAAAAGAATATATACACACATGCAGGTGTTATACTACGACCAGCTATAGCAACTGCCTGGATGTGCAGTGCTGGAGTAGTTTGGTCAGAATCCCTGATTGAAAATATTGATACCCTAGATAGGGACAATGTTTTACTGTCGTTAGAACAAATAAAGGATGCATTTATCTATATGCGTGATGCACAGAGGGATATTTGCACACTGGCATCTCGGGTGAGTGCTATGTCCATTTCAGCCAGAAGAGCCTTATGGACACGACAGTGGACAGGCGATGCGGATTCAAAACGTCACATGGAGGTTTTGCCGTATAAAGGGGAGGAGTTATTTGGAGTTGGTCTATCAGACTTGGTGGCCACGGCTACTGCCGGGAAATCCACTTTTTTACCTCAAGTCACTCCCCAACAGAGAAAGGCACCGACCTTTCAACCGCAGCCTTTTCGCTCCTACAAAAATAAGAGAGCAAAGGGCTTGTCGTACCTGCCACGAGGCAGAGGAAGAGGGAAGAGACACCAACAGGCAGCTCCTTCCCAGGAACAGAAGCCCTCCCCGGCTCCTGCAAAAACCTCAGCATGACGCTGGGGCCTCTCAAGCGGACTCGGGGACAGTGGGGGGCCGTCTCAAAAATTACAGCGCGCAGTGGGCTCACTCGCAGGTAGACCCCTGGATCCTGCAGATAATATCTCAGGGGTACAGGTTGGAATTAGAGACGGATCCTCCTCATCGTTTCCTGAAGTCTGCCTTACCAACCGTCTCTTCCGAAAGGGAGAGGGTGTTGGAAGCCATTCACAAGCTGTACGCTCAGCAGGTGATAGTCAAAGTACCCCTATTACAACAAGGAAAGGGGTATTATTCCACTCTATTTGTGGTACCGAAGCCGGATGGCTCGGTAAGGCCTATTCTAAATCTGAAGTCCTTGAACCTCTACATAAAAAAGTTCAAGTTCAAGATGGAGTCACTCAGAGCAGTGATAGCGAACCTGGAAGAAGGGGACTTTATGGTATCCTTGGACATCAAGGATGCGTATCTACACGTTCCGATTTACCCCGCACACCAGGGGTACCTCAGGTTCATTGTTCAAAACTGTCACTATCAGTTTCAGACGCTGCCGTTCGGATTGTCCACGGCGCCTCGGGTCTTTACCAAGGTAATGGCCGAGATGATGATTCTTCTTCGAAGAAAAGGCGTATTAGTTATCCCATACTTGGACGATCTCCTAATAAGGGCAAGGTCCAGAGAACAGCTGGAGACAGCTTTAGCACTATCTCAAGAGGTGCTAAGACAACACGGGTGGATTCTGAATATTCCAAAATCCCATTTAATCCCGACAACTCGTCTGCTGTTCCTAGGAATGATTCTGGACACGGTTCAGAAAAAGGTTTTCCTTCCAGAGGAAAAAGCCAAGGAGTTATCCGATCTGGTCAGGAACCTCCTAAAACCAGGAAAAGTGTCAGTACATCAATGCACAAGAGTCCTGGGAAAAATGGTGGCTTCTTACGAAGCAATTCCATTCGGCAGATTCCATGCAAGAATATTCCAAAGGGATCTGTTGGACAAATGGTCAGGGTCGCATCTGCAGATGCACCTGCGAATAACCCTGTCACCAAAGACAAGGGTGTCACTTCTGTGGTGGTTGCAGAAGGCTCACCTATTAGAAGGCCGCAGATTCGGCATTCAGGATTGGATCCTGGTGACCACGGACGCCAGCCTGAGAGGCTGGGGAGCAGTCACACAAGGAAGAAACTTCCAGGGAGTATGGACGAGTCTGGAAAAGTCTCTTCACATAAACATTCTGGAACTAAGAGCAATCTACAATGCTCTAAGCCAGGCGGAACTTCTCCTGCAAGGAAAGCCGGTGTTGATTCAGTCGGACAACATCACGGCGGTCGCCCATGTAAACAGGCAGGGCGGCACAAGAAGCAGGAGTGCAATGGCAGAAGCTGCCAAGATTCTTCGCTGGGCGGAGAATCACGTGATAGCACTGTCAGCAGTGTTCATCCCGGGCGTGGACAACTGGGAAGCAGACTTCCTCAGCAGACACGATCTTCATCCGGGAGAGTGGGGTCTACATCCAGAAGTCTTCAACATGTTAATAGACCGTTGGGAAAGACCAATTGTAGACATGATGGCGTCTCGCCTCAACAAGAAACTGGACAAATATTGCGCCAGGTCAAGAGATCCACAGGCAATAGCTGTGGACGCACTGGTAACTCCTTGGGTGTACCAGTCAGTGTATGTGTTTCCTCCTCTGCCGCTCATACCAAAGGTATTGAAGATCATACGGCAAAGAAGAGTAAGAACAATACTAGTGGTTCCGGATTGGCCGAGAAGGACTTGGTATCCGGAACTTCAAGAGATGCTCACGGACGAACCGTGGCCTCTACCTCTGAGAAGGGACCTGCTACAGCAGGGTCCCTGTCTTTTTCAAGACTTACCGCGGCTGCGTTTGACGGCATGGCGGTTGAACGCCAGATCCTAAAAGGGAAAGGCATTCCAGAAGAAGTCATTCCTACCTTGATTAAGGCACGGAAGGAAGTCACCGTGAAACATTATCACCGCATTTGGCGAAAATATGTAGCGTGGTGCGAGGATCGGAGGGTTCCGACGGAGGAATTCCAACTGGGTCGTTTCCTACATTTCCTGCAATCAGGATTATCTATGGGTCTCAAATTGGGATCCATTAAGGTTCAAATTTCGGCCCTGTCAATATTCTTCCAAAAAGAATTGGCCTCTGTCCCTGAGGTCCAGACTTTTGTCAAGGGAGTACTGCATATACAGCCTCCTGTGGTGCCTCCGGTGGCACCGTGGGATCTAAATGTAGTTTTAGATTTCCTCAAATCCCATTGGTTTGAACCATTGAAAAAGGTGGATTTGAAATATCTCACATTGAAAGTGACTATGTTACTAGCCCTGGCCTCTGCCAGGAGAGTATCTGAATTGGCGGCTTTATCTTATAAAAGTCCTTATCTAATCTTCCATTCGGATAGGGCAGAACTGCGGACTCGTCCGCATTTTCTCCCTAAAGTGGTATCAGCATTTCATCTGAACCAACCTATTGTGGTGCCTGCGGCCACTAGCGACTTGGAGGACTCCAAGTTGTTGGACGTTGTCAGAGCCTTAAAAATATACATTGCAAGGACGGCTGGAGTCAGAAAATCTGACTCGCTGTTTATATTGTATGCACCCAACAAGTTGGGCGCACCTGCTTCTAAGCAGTCGATTGCTCGTTGGATTTGTAACACAATTCAACTTGCACATTCTGTGGCAGGCCTGCCACAGCCTAAAACTGTAAAAGCCCACTCCACAAGGAAGGTGGGCTCATCTTGGGCGGCTGCCCGAGGGGTCTCGGCATTACAACTCTGCCGAGCAGCTACGTGGTCGGGGGAGAACACGTTTGTAAAACTTTACAAATTTGATACCCTGGCAAAGGAGGACCTGGAGTTCTCTCATTCGGTGCTGCAGAGTCATCCGCACTCTCCCGCCCGTTTGGGAGCTTTGGTATAATCCCCATGGTCCTTTCAGGAACCCCAGCATCCACTTAGGACGATAGAGAAAATAAGAATTTACTTACCGATAATTCTATTTCTCGGAGTCCGTAGTGGATGCTGGGCGCCCATCCCAAGTGCGGATTATCTGCAATACTTGTACATAGTTATTGTTAACTAATTCGGGTTATTGTTAAGGAGCCATCTTTAAGAGGCCCTTTCTGTTGTCATACTGTTAACTGGGTTTAGATCACAAGTTGTACGGTGTGATTGGTGTGGCTGGTATGAGTCTTACCCGGGATTCAAAATGCCTCCCTTATTGTGTATGCTCGTCCGGGCACAGTACCTAACTGGAGTCTGGAGGAGGGTCATAGGGGGAGGAGCCAGTGCACACCACCTGACCTAGTAAAGCTTTACTTTTTTGTGCCCTGTCTCCTGCGGAGCCGCTATTCCCCATGGTCCTTTCAGGAACCCCAGCATCCACTACGGACTCCGAGAAATAGAATTATCGGTAAGTAAATTCTTATTTTTTGTACTTAAAAGCTTTGACGTTATTCTTGAAATGAAAACTTAATTTCTAGTTTTGATATTCTGTGAGGCCTTGTGAGGCACATGCTACTGATTTTTAAAGCATATATACTGTGAGCAAGCAGAACTGAATAGGAGGAGGGATTACCTCCTGGAATCCCCTTGGTGGTGGCAGAGCAACATATTTTATTGTTAGTATAGTTTGCAAAACACCACAACCACCCACCTTGGAAGGAGTTACGAGTGTGGGCTTAAACATTACACCCTTCATTTTGCATTATAGTGGTATTCTCTCTTTCCCCTCCTTGTTTTATATTATGTACCGTTCCCTCCTCTCCTATATTTTGTATTAAGTTGCCGTTTCCTTCTCTCCCATTTTGTATTATGTAGTATTCTCCCGCAATTAAGTTGTATCATGTAGAATACTCATTTTGCATTTTGTGGTATCTCTTCCTCCTCTATTTTTTATAATGTGTTATCCTCTTCTCCTCCTCCTCAGTTTAGTATTATATGGTATCCACCCCCATTTTGCATTGTGCTGCATTCACCCTCCCACCACCAATGTTCCAGATTCAGTGTATTTACAGCATTATTTGGAAAGTATATTCCCAATTTTTTTTTAAATGATCTTAGAATCTTTCTATCACCCATAGTTTTGAAATGATGCCTGCTTTCAGAATATACATTATTGTATACAGTATAACCCATTTATAGAGAGCTTAGGGAAGTTTCTTTCTTCATCTGATTTCCATTGTTGTTTTTATTTAAACTGTCGTGGACTGTGTGCAGTGTGCAGCCCAGAGCAGTGAACACTGGGGAGAGCTGCTGGGGCTCAGAGACTGGTGCTGGGTGGGACCAGGCTCTCCATGACACTACAGACAGTCTGGCAGGATAAACATTGCAGGACTCCCACAGCCTCACTCTCGCTGTCAGCGAGAGTGAGGCAGTCATGTGCTGCAGTCAGTGATGCAGTAATGTGCTGTTGTCAGTGAGGCAGTGAGGTGCTGCTGTTAGTGAGGCAGTGCTGTGCTGCTGTCAGTGAAGCAGGGATGTGCTGCTGTCAGTAAAGCAGGGATGTACTGCTGTCAGTGAAGCAGGGATGTACTGCTGTTAGTGAAGCAGGGATGTACTGCTGTCAGTGAAGCAGGGATGTGCTGCTGCCAGTGAGGCAGTGATGTGCTGCTGTTCATGAGGCAGAGATATGCTGCTGTCAGTGAGGCAGTGATGTGTTGCTGTCGGAAACAACAGTGATGTGTTGTGGTCAGTAAGGCAGTGCTGTTTTGTCAGTGAGGCAGTGCTTTACTGCTGTCAGTGAGGCAGTACTGCGATGATGTCAGTGAGGCAGGGTTGTGCTGCTGTCAGTGTGGTAGGGATGCACTGCTGTCAGTGAAGCAGGGATGTACTACTGTCAGTGAAGCAGGGATGTGCTGCTGTCAGTGAGGTAGTGATGTGCTGCTGTTCATGAGGCAGAGATATGCTGCTGTCAGTGAGGCAGTGATGTGTTGCTGTCGGAAACAACAGTGATGTGTTGTGGTCAGTGAGGCAGTGCTGTTTTGTCAGTGAGACAGTGCTTTGCTGCTGTTAGTGAGGCAGTACTGCGATGATGTCAGTGAGGCAGGGTTGTGCTGCTGTCAGTGTGGTAGGGATGCACTGCTGTCAGTGAAGCAGGGATGTACTGCTGTCAGTGAAGCAGGGATGTGCTGCTGTCAGTGAGGTAGTGATGTGCTGCTGTTCATGAGGCAGAGATATGCTGCTGTCAGTGAGGCAGTGATGTGTTGCTGTTGGAAACAACAGTGATGTGTTGCGGTCAGTGAGGCAGTGCTGTTTTGTCAGTGAGGCAGTGCTGTGCTGCTGTCAGTGAGGCATTACTGCGATGATGTCAGTGAGGCAGTGATGTGCTGCTGTCAGTGAGGCAGTACTGCAATGCTGTCAGTGAGGCAGTGATGTGATGTCAGTGAGGCAGTTAAGTGCTGTTATTCTGTGATTAGCGTCTCTGTTAGTGATGCTGTTGTTTAATGTTGTATTTGTTTACAGATGGTAGTGTGGCATTTGGAAGTAGTTTAGGCATGCTGTTACCGTGGGAACTATGCAGTCATTTGGAAATAATAGATGGTCTAATATGTCCAATCATGTTATTGAGTTTTCTGTCGTTATACTATACATTGATCCACTGCACTTGCTATTCCTATTTCTGGTATGCATTTGATATGTGAGCAGAGGCGGATTGGCCATAGGGCTTACAGGGAAGATCCCCGGTGGGCCGACGCACCTGTGGGGCCTGTTTTGTTTGAGGACATGTGGTCCTATTTATAGACATAATGAATAAGATGCAAAATAATTTGCTTATATGAAAATTACTTTGCCACTTAGCCTGTGATTGCAGATGATCTAGTGTATGCTCTGTCTGCCTGCTTGGCTGACATATAAGATAGAGTGAATAGTGATTGGGATACGCGGTTGGTGTAATAAGCAAGAAAATATATCTTTCTAAAGAATTACATAGTTTCCTAAATTCTGAAGGTATATCATATAATGTGCTCATAATATTTAATTTTATTTCCGTTTAACTTCCCCCTTGATACTGGACATGCCCACTATCTGGAAAGTCTTGGGGGGGAGGGTGCTGTTGGCCCATGGCTAGACCTTACACCTCTGGTGCTGCCCATGTGGGGCCACTAGTACAAATTTTCCAGGGCCGCTTTTTGTTCCCAATCCGCCCCTGTATGTGACCAAAGTGTTTAAATAAAAATCACAGTGGCTCTGCATGCAACCATAATAAACAAAGGAGATTGAAGCTGAGATATTGATCAAACCATTTATAGTCCTTATAGGAAGCCCATGAAAATGTTTCTGTGTCACACCTGCTTTCAGTTCTGACCTTTGCTTTGGACTTGGATTACTCTCTGGATCTATGCATGCCCTGACCCTTACTTTGAAATTGACTATCTAGATTGCTGCCTGAACTGTCCCTTTTTAGATCTGCCTGCTCTTTGACCTGATGTCTGCCCTGACCATTGCTTTGGACCTGACTACTTTCTGGATCACTGTCTGCCCTTATCACTGTATTGGACTTTGGCAATACCTTGGAGGCTTCCTGATGTCTGAGCAGATACAGCACTTGTGTGTACTGTGTGAGTGTCCACAGTACACTACCTCTTGATTGGAATCTCCAATGTATTGTGCAGCATGTATTGTGTCAGTTCTGTAATAATCCCGTGCACCTGTGTGCCTTAAGACCCCCATACACAGGTCTGATTTGGCCTGTTTTCATCCGATTACCACGGATCGGGCCAACGGATCGAATGAAAAGTGGCCAAATCGCGTGTATTTTGGCATGAGGTCGAATCCGTGAACATCGGATCGCAGTCGGAGATCGGACGTGCTGCACATCTTACCACCAATTTCGGGCAGGCTCCGGCAGCAGGGAACGGGATTGCATGTGACATGTGACATGCAAAAGGACTGCAAGCTCCCGGGCGGCTCAAGGGGCATTGGCTGCGATTTCTCCCGTAGGAGAAATGACACCTGATCGCACCTGTGTCTAATATCAGTGAGAATGTTTTCCTGTTGGGGATAGGGGGCGCTAAATGTGAAAACCATGATTAGCCGCCTTCTAGGGCTTCAGTCCAGGAATTTTTATGTCAAGCCCTACTATATATATTTTATGTGATCTGTGTTTTATTTTACAATATTCTTTTGCTGCTAAATATTGTCACTATATCTGAACACTAAACAAGGCAACTCTAGCATCTGTCACTTGAGTAAACAATATCTTTTAAATGGGCTGTGAATCACGCTAATAAGCTTTACTTTAGTGATTTAGATTTCTTAACATTTTCTTCAGAAACCATGCTAAGGAATTTCTAACAAGCATTTCAACCTGTGTCTTTAATTTTGAAAAGCTATTTAGAACAGCAGTGCTTGCACTCAATCATAGACTGACAGGCATAATGAACAAAGGAAGGAAAGCTTTCCTGGCACAAGTGATTTGTGTAGTATAATGGACCTATTCCTTAACGTCTATAGATTAACCTTGTTTCACAGTTGGATCTCTTAACTCCCTACAAAGTACCTATTTAAATACACAAGGAAGAAAAGAGGTCCCTGCTGGATTCATACCAGTTTCTAAGGTTGTGTGCATTTTACTATGAATTCTCCACTTGCTTCTATAGTGAAAAGTATCTCCTTAGGCAACAATGTAATTTTCATGCTCTGCCCTCCATCTAAACTCATGCAGGTTGTTTTTTTGGCAAGCGTACATGGCTGTATTTGTCACTACCCTGAGCTTGTATAATCACTGGGGGGGTTTGAATCATGTATGCATAGAAGTCATATATCAAGACAATGATTTACCATTCCTTTCTTTAGCAACAAGACAAATACCATGTGGTCATGAGCTAATACAATTTTTTTCTTTTTTTTCTTAAGCAGACAATCTTAAATCAAGATCAGACATAGTAAAAATGATATTCTAGTTATATAAATAAATCCAAGTAACAAAAATCCAACAGGGTAAAATATATTTACCTATCTAGAAACCTGAAATAAAAACAAAACAAAACAAGAAAAAAATAGTTAAGGCTTGTACACATTAGGTTAAATAACAGCCAGCGCCAGTGTTGTAGTTACCTATATTCATGTCATAGTAAAGGCAAATAGACTGCTATTAGAGACACCATTGATTAAATACAATTATAATATACAGGGTGGTCAATAAGTGTGGAAACACCCTTATAAAAAGGAAATGAGTAAGGAAATATTAATCCAGTGTTTACCCACATGATATGGGAGCAGTGCTTAAAGTGGTCCTTGAGAGGTGTTGGAACTCAACCCACCCCCCTCCCCGCGCACGGGTGCTGTGTCATTAGCCCCTCTCCCTTTTTACCCGCCTGACAGATGATACACCATTAGTCCCTCCCCTTCTTGCAACTTTTGTTGCTCTGCTCTATTAATCCCTCCATTGGCTGCCTGCATGTTATCAATTTACATATAAAATACTTCTACTGAAACATAATTCAATTAACAAAACTACACCAACTTACATCTTTCCTCTAAACTTGTAATATCTCCCAGCTCGCCCTTCCAATATGCACAAGATCTGTGTCTCTTATATACATGCATTATCTACTCCCAGTTCTGGTTATAGGACTTTTTTTTCATGCTGCACACACTCTGTGCAATGCCCTCCCATGAACAAGACTCTCCTCTAGTCTCCAAAGCCTTTAAGCATTCCCTGAGAGCTCACATCTTTCAGGCAGTTTATCATATTTCACACAAGTTATCCCTGAAACAGCTCTCCTCTTGACACCACTTACAGTACCTTTGACACAGCTCACCCCGGACATCACTTACAGTACCCGATACAGCTCACCCCCCAACATCACTTACAGTACCCCTGACATAGCTCACCCCCCGACATCACTTAAAGTACCCCTGACACAGCTCACCCCCCGACATCACTTACAGTACCCCTGACATCACTTACAGTACCCCTGACACAGCTCACCCCCCGACACCACTTACAGTACCCCTGACATCACTTACAGTACCCCTGACATAGCTCACCCCTGACATCACTTACAGTATCTGACACATCCTGACTCTGATTATTGTCTGCTGCCTGTACTGAACACTGCCTGTGTATCCTGACTCTGATTATTGTCTGCTGCCTGTACTGAACACTGCCTGTGTATCCCGACTCTCATTATTGGCTGCTTCCTGGACTGAACACTGCCTGTGTATCCCGACTCTGATTATTGTCTGCTTCCTGGATTGAACACTGCCTGTGTATCCCGACTCTCATTATTGGCTGCTTCCTGGACTGAACACTGCCTGTGTATCCCGACTCTCATTATTGGCTGCTTCCTGGACTGAACACTGCCTGTGTATCCCGACTCTCATTATTGTCTGCTTCCTGGACTGAACACTGCCTGTGTATCCCGACTCTCATTATTGGCTGCTTCCTGGACTGAACACTGCCTGTGTATCCCGACTCTCATTATTGGCTGCTTCCTGGACTGAACACTGCCTGTGTATCCCGACTCTCATTATTGTCTGCTTCCTGGACTGAACACTGCCTGTGTATCCCGACTCTCATTATTGGCTGCTTCCTGGACTGAACACTGCCTGTGTATCCCGACTCTCATTATTGGCTGCTTCCTGGACTGAACACTGCCTATGTATCCCGACTCTCATTATTGTCTGCTTCCTGGACTGAACACTGCCTGTGTATCCCGACTCTCATTATTGGCTGCTTCCTGGACTGAACACTGCCTGTGTATCCCGACTCTCATTATTGTCTGCTTCCTGGACTGAACACTGCCTGTGTATCCCGACTCTCATTATTGGCTGCTTCCTGGACTGAACACTGCCTGTGTATCCCGACTCTGATTATTGTCTACTGCCTATACTAAACACAGCCTATGTATCCCGACTCTCATTATTGGCTGCTTCCTGGACTGAACACTGCCTGTGTATCCCGACTCTCATTATTGGCTGCTTCCTGGACTGAACACTGCCTGTGTATCCCGACTCTCATTATTGGCTGCTTCCTGGACTGAACACTGCCTGTGTATCCCGACACTGATTATTGGCTGCTTCCTGGATTGAACACTGCCTGTGTATCCCGACTCTCATTATTGGCTGCTTCCTGGACTGAACACTGCCTGTGTATCCCGACTCTCATTATTGGCTGCTTCCTGGACTGAACACTGCCTGTGTATCCTGACTCTCATTATTGTCTGCTGCCTGGACTGAACACTGCCTGTGTATCTTGACTTATTAATTTTACATTGTTCCTTTCTGTTTGTACTGTGCCTGATTTTTATAGCTGGAAATACATTCTGCACCTCATCTAGTGCCTGGTGAATTTCCATCAAGGCAGTCATAGTCTCCTGCTATATAAAACTGCACTTGATATGTTAATACTACCTTGATGTAAACCAAGTAGTGATAAACACAAAGGTACAGCCATTGGAACAGATGAACAGTCACAAGCAGGATGAGATGCAGGTATAGACAGTCACTGAGTAGGAGAGAGCTGTAATTGAAGTGCAAGGGAGGAGGGCTGTGAGAACAGGAGGGAAGAGGGCCCTGCTCCAAGGAGCTTACAATCTAGGGGAAGAGGGTGACACAAGGCACATGAGGTGGCAGGAAGTAAGCGAGACAGAGATGGCCAAGGCACGAGGATGGGAGAGCGGCCTCAAGACTGGGTTATGCGGAAGGGTAGGTTTTGATGATCAGGTGAGTTTTCAGTGCTCGTTTGAAGCTTTGCAAGGTGCTAATAAAGCAAGGGAGCTTGTTCCAGTGAAGAGGGGCAGTGTGACAAAATCTTGGATTCGCGCATGGGATGTAGTGACCAGGGTAGACGAGAGGCGACAGTCATTGGCCGACTGGAGTGGGCAGGCAGGAGTATGTAGGGAAAGAAGGTTGGAGACGTAGGGAGCAGAGAATTAGAGAGGGACTTGTATGTGAGGGTGAGGAGTTTGAAGAGGATTCTGTGGCGGAATGGGAGCCAGTGTAGTTTTTGTCGAAGGGGAGTGGCAGATGTGGAACGGCGGAAGAGGAAGATATACATAGTGCACAAGCCACAATATAAAAGTCCCACCATCCCAAATGGTGACAAGCAGGGCCACAACTAGTTGTGTGTCGAGTGTGCTCCGCACATATCACTGCAGGATAGGGGGCGCTGTTGGCAGCATTTGTCAATTATCTAATTACTTTCAATTGCAGCTTCCCTCTTTTTGAAACTCAGTATCTCCTGACTGCCCCTGTCTCCTTCCCCCACCCCTTTTGACACTAATACCTATACAGCATTCATGGACTTGATAGCTCATTGTTGTTCAGTTGCACTGTCCTTTATTACATTTCGGGATGCTGATGTGCCCAGGATTCAAACCCATTGCCTATGACATTGCAGTCGTACACTCTATTCATTGAGTTACAGATGGAGCCATGCTAATCTTGGCTCCGTCTGTGACTAGGTGCGCTCTGCTGGGTGCACCACCATGAACGAATGGGACGTGCATGTGTCGTAGACGCACATGCGCCCCATTCAGTTTGAATGGGAGCATCTGTGTACCCTCTGTGGCGGGCCGAGGCACTGGTGCACCAAGGCTCGCCCCCGCCTGCGATGCATCATGCAGCCACGCTCCATCTGTATCTACCCTTGCCTAGAAAGCTAGAGAATTCCAAGCTGGAGAGTTTTACCTATTTGAAGCTTACCTTGTACTTAGTGAAGGGGTTATCAGCGTTGAGGCCAGGCAGATCTTTGTATTGTGCGGATGCAAGGGATTGGATGTGTGGCTGGACACTGACTTTCAAAAATCTGAGCATTGCTCTCAGGCATCTTTTGGATTTTAAATACACAGTATGCTTCTATCATGGGTTTAGGCTCCGCCTCACTCTTTCAAAGAGACAGGAACCACACCCAAGCATATCAGTTAATAAACACCTGGGGAATTTCTTAACATTTAATTTACATATGGACAAGAGGGGTGCAAGAAA
This sequence comes from Pseudophryne corroboree, assembly GCF_028390025.1. Lineage (NCBI taxonomy): Eukaryota > Metazoa > Chordata > Amphibia > Anura > Myobatrachidae > Pseudophryne > Pseudophryne corroboree. Next base: position 613,744,214 of record NC_086445.1, read on the forward strand.
AAGTGCAACCACAATGCTCAGATTTTTGAAAGTCAGTGTAGGGATTGACCAGAATGGCCGTGAAGGGGCTGGTCAGCTTAACAAACTATTGCAATATTTTGGAACTAACGTTCCCTGAATTCGGATGAATTACAGTTTGAAGTGTTAATATTAGGTGAGTGCGGAATCTGTATGTTTTTTTTTTTTTAAATGGTGTGGTCACAAATACCACTGGCACCACGGATGTATGAGTGCTGTGGGTTCTAGCCTATTGTTTATATAACATTTTTGTGGTTGCACTTTTTCTTGCACCCCTCTTGTCCATATGTAAATTAAATGTTAGGAAATTCCCCAGGTGTTTATTAACTGATATGCTTGGGTGTGAAATCTACTTTGTGCAATGCAAATGCTCGGTCTAGTGATTTAAGGAGTAGGGATCACAATTTGAATAAGTATGGTTAGAAAACAAAAATACAATTTCAACGGTTACACTCTTTTATCTGACACTAGTCAGGCTGCTGAAATGCTCCCTTTTGCACATATAATACCATGACAATTAAAGTTTGTAGTAATTTCCCAGCAAACGTGCAAAACTTTGGAGTAGCATAATACAATACTGAATGAACATCTACACCCATACAATACTGTATTGAGGGCTTTCATTTAATATCTGACCTACTTGGCAACAAACAATAAAATTATTGTTGCATGAGCTCAAATGCATATTAAATCTAATTGGACGACTAATCACTTGTCTTTATGAGAAATCATAATTGCAGGATATGGAATCTTAATTCCACTAATACTTAAAAATGGGTTGGTATGAGATAAATCCAAGAGCATAAAGGTTATTATTATTATTATTATTATTATTAGTAGTAGTAGTAGTAGTAGTAATAGTTGCAGCAGCAGCAGCAGTAGTAGTAGTAGTAGTAGTAGTAGTAGTAGTAACAGCAGCAGCAGTAGCAGTAGTAGTAGTAGTAGTAGTAGTAGTAGTAGTAGTAGTAGTAGTAGTAACAGCAGCAGCAGTAGTAGTAGTAGTAGTAGTAGTAGTAGTAGTAGTAGTAGTAGTAGTAGTAGTAACAGCAGCAGCAGTAGTAGTAGTAGTAGTAGTAGTAGTAGTAGTAACAGCAGCAGCAGTAGTAGTAGTAGTAGTAGTAGTAGTAGTAGTAGTAGTAACAGCAGCAGCAGTAGTAGTAGTAGTAGTAGTAGTAGTAGTAGTAGTAGTAGTAGTAGTAACAGCAGCAGCAGTAGTAGTAGTAGTAGTAGTAGTAGTAGTAGTAACAGCAGCAGTAGTACCAGTAGTAGCAGTAGTAGTAGTAGTAGTAGTAGTAGTAACAGCAGCAGCAGTAGCAGTAGTAGTAATAGTAGTAGTAGTTGCAGCAGTAGCAGTAGTAGTAGTAGTAGTAGTAGTAGTAGTAGTAGTAGTAGTAGTAGTAGTAGTAGTAGTAGCAGCAGCAATAGTAATAGTAGTAGCAGCAGTAGTAGTAGTAATAGTAGCAGCAGCAGCAGCAATGGGTTCACTACGATATGCCGGCGGTCGGGCTCCCGGCGAGCAGCATACCGGCGCCGGGAGCCCGACCGCCGGCTTACCGACAGTGTGGCGAGCTCAAATGAGCCCCTTGCGGGCTCGCTGCGCTCGCCACGCTACGGGCACGGTGGCACGCTACGCGCGCCACACTATTTTATTCTCCCTCCAGGGGGGTCGTGGACCCCCACGAGGGAGAATAAGTGTCGGTATGCCAGCTGTCGGGATCCCGGCGCCGGTATACTGTGCGCCGGGATCCCGTCAGTCGGCATACAGAAGACCACACGCAGCAATAGTAGTAGTAGCAGCAGTGGTAGTAGTATTATCAGTAGTAGTAGCAGCAGCAGCAGCAGTAGTAGTAGTAGCAGCAGCAGCAGCAGTAGTAGTAGTAGTAGTAGTAGTTGTAGTAGTAAAAGTAGTAGTAGTAACAGTAGTAGTAGTTGCAGCAGTAGTAGTAGTAGTAATAGTAGTAGCAGCAGCAGCAGTAGTAGTACGAGTATAAGTAGTTGTAGTATTAGCAGTAGTAGTAGTAACAGTGGCAGTAGTAGTAGCAGCAGCAGCATTAGTAGTAGTAGTAGTAGTAGTAGTAGTAGTGGTAGTAACAGTAGTAGTAGTAGCAGCAGTAGTAGTAAAAGAAGTAGTAGTAGTAGTAATAGTAGTAGTAGTAGCAGCAGCAGTAGTAGTAGCAGCAGTAGTAGTAGTAAAGAAGTAGTAGTAGTAATAGCAGCAGTAGGGGCAGTAGTAGCAGAAGTAGTAGTAGTAGTAGTTGTAGTAGTAGTAAAAGTAGTAGTAGTAACAGTAGTAGTAGTTGTAGTAGTAGTAGTAGTAGTAATAGTAGTAGCAGCAGCAGTAGTAGTAGTACGAGTATAAGTAGTTGTAGTATTAGCAGTAGTAGTAGTAACAGTAGCAGTAGTAGTAGCAGCAGCAGCAGCATCATTAGTAGTAGTAGTAGTAGTGGTAGTAATAGTAGTAGTAGTAGCAGTAGTAGTAGTAAAAGAAGTAGTAGTAGTAGTGGTAGTAATAGTAGTAGTAGCAGCAGTAGTAGTAGTAGTAAAAGAAGTAGTAGTAGTAGCAGCAGCAGCAGTAGTAGTAAAAGAAGTAGTAGTAGTAGTAATAGCAGCAGTAATAGTAGTAGTAAAAGAAGTAGTAGTAGTAGCAGCAGCAGTAGTAGTAAAAGAAGTAGTAGTAGTAGTAATAGCAGCAGTAATAGTAGTAGTAAAAGAAGTAGTAGTAGTAGCAGCAGCAGTAGTAGTAAAAGAAGTAGTAGTAGTAGTAATAGCAGCAGTAGGGGCAGTAGCAGTAGCAGTAGTAGCAGAAGTAGCAGTAGTAGTAGTAGTAGTACCAGTAGTAGTAGTAGTAGTAGTAGTAGTAGTAGTAGTAATAGTAGTAGTAGTAGTAGCAGCAGCAGCAGCAGTAGTAGTAGTAGTAGTAGTAGTAGTAATAGTAGTAGTAGTAGTAGCAGCAGCAGTAGCAGCAGTACTATGGAAGCCTTAGCATTTAATTTCTTTCTTTTATTACAGCATTATAGTGTATAGATTAATATTAATACTGCTTATCTAGCAGTATTATAAATGTTTAAACATTATTCAAAGTGTAACTTATTTGCATGTGCTATTCTTTTTAATGTTATTTTTTGTAAATATTTAGTCAAATTTGTATTAATATATATATGCTTACAAAAAAATTTAAACATCATTTCAAAGTCCAGCCTAGTAATGTTTAATTAATTTTATTCTTTACATGTTTTTCTTAAATACTACTTGTTTGTACCTCATACATGACTGGACAACGAGGCTTTATTACATGTGTTACTAGTTTACATTTCAATCTTTTTATTACATTGGTATCTGTATTTATAAATATGTGCTTGACATATCTGACATAAGAAGAGGCAGATGTCTTCAAGGTTATTGATAAGTAAGGTTATTTTGTGAGGGGAGTGGTAGAGACCACCCGCTAAAGTACAATTGTACAATCTCCACCTTGAATCTCATTTTTAAAAGGGGGTTCTGAGTGAGAACACTTTCCTGGGACTGAGCACTTTGCAGTGCCCAGATTCTTCCATTAAAATGGACACACGTCTATGGAATTTGAGCTCTGAGTTTGCCTAAACAGAACTTTTTTTTCTTACCGATCCAAGCAACTGTTTCACCGTATATATTGTCAACACTGGAGCACCACAACCAATGCCATGCTTTATACTATCATTCCAATCAGAGTAGGTGAATGGTGGCATAGTCATTGGTACACTGGCCATGGGATAGAGTCTGACCGGGACACTATATGGCAGTGTGTCCTGTGATAATGGCGAGATCACAGGGCAGCACTGTGATCTGCACCCTTTGCCCAGCTTTCTCTGCCCCCTGGCAGAGAAAGCTGTGCAGAACCGGGCTCCAGTGATCAGCTATGTGTGTCCGATGGACACACAAGCTGATCACAGTGCAAAAAAGTTTTTTAAAAAAGTAAAAAACAAACAAAACATACTTACCAGTCCAGAGAAATGGGGTCCGCTGCTCCGGTGAGCGCTGCTGGGCGCCGGGACCTCCATATGCTGTGCTGTGACACCAGTGCAGTAAAGTGACACTGCAAAGCAGCAGCGCACTTTACAGCACCAGGGGTCAAAGCGCAGAAGAAGGATCCGGCTGTAGCGTATGCAGGGGGGTTTCGGAGTACCCAGAAATCACCCACCTACCTGACAGAGACACCCTTATCTCCGTCTCTGCACCAATCTAGTGTCCCCAGCCACAAATGGAGCTGGCGGGCGATAGCCGGTTACAGCTATCAGCGCTTCCACGTCAGGTGGCTTTCATGTCCATACCACCTGACACGGAGCACTCATAACGGAACCTGCAGCGGCCGAGCAGCTCCAGCGTGCCATTAGCGTATGTATATGTAATTGTGTTTGTAAGTGTGCTGTGTATGTATTAGAGATGTGCAACTGGCACTTTTCATGTTTTGTGTTTTGGTTCTAATTCCACTTTCATGTTTTGGTTTTGGCTTGGTTTTGCCAAAACCACCCTTTCGTGTTTTGGTTTTGGTTTTGGATCTGGATGATTTTTGAAAAAAAACATAAAACAGCTAAAATCACAGAATGTGGGGGTAATTTTGCTCTTATGGCATTATTAACCTCAATAACAATCATTTCCACTCATTTCCAGTCTGTTCTGAACACCTCACACCTCACAATATTGTTTTTAGGCCAAAAGGTTGCACCGAGGTTGCTGGATGACTAAGCTAAGCGACACAAGTGGACAACACAAACATCTGGTCCATCTAGGAGTGGCACTGCAGTGTCAGACAGGATGGCAGATTTAAAAAATAGGCCCCAAACAGCACATGATGCAAATAAGAAAAAGAGGAGCAATGAGGTAGCTGGATGACTAAGCTAAGCGACACAAGTGTGAGGGCACAAACACCTGGCCCATCTAGGTGTGGCACTGCAGTGGCAGACAGGAGGGCAGATATAAAAAAAGGCCCCAAACAGCACATCATGCAAAGAAGAAAAAGAATTACAATGAGGTAGTTGTATGACTAAGCCAAGCGACAAAAACAATTGGCCCATCTAGGCGTGGCACTGCAGTGGCAGACAGGGCAGATATAAAAAAAAAAGGCCCCAAACAGCACATCATGCAAAGAAGAAAAAGAATTGCAATGAGGTAGTTGTATGACTAAGCCAAGCGACACAAACAATTGGCCCATCTAGGCGTGGCACTGCAGTAGCAGACAGGAGGGCAGATTTTAAAAAAAGGCCCCTAACTACACATGATGCAAAGAAGAAAAAAAGGTGCACCGAAGTTTCTGTATGACTAAGCTAAGCGACACAACCACCTGCGCCCATCTAGTAGTGTCACGCAGTGGCTTAATGTCGAGAGTGGGCCGCAATTGTTCGGTCCACTGACAGCATCTCCAGCACGCTCCAGTCACTTTTAAAAAAATCTGCAATTGGTGGATTTATATGGCAGTACCCCAGGACTAATACAGCAGTACCCCTGGACTCATACGGCAGTGTCAGACAGGATGGCACTTTTCAAAAACTAAGCTCCAAACAGCACCTCATGCAAAGATGTAGAAGAGGTGCAATGAGGTAGTTGTATGACTAAGCCAAGCGACACAAACAATTGGCCCATCTAGGCGTGGCACTGCAGTAGCAGACAGGAGGGCAGATTTTAAAAAAAGGCCCCTAACTGCACATGATGCAAAGAAGAAAAAAAGGTGCACCGAAGTTTCTGTATGACTAAGCTAAGCGACACAACCACCTGCGCCCATCTAGTAGTGTCATGCAGTGGCTTAATGTCGAGAGTGGGCCGCAATTGTTCGGTCCACTGACAGCATCTCCAGCACGCTCCAGTCACTTTTAAAAAAATCTGCAATTGGTGGATTTATATGGCAGTACCCCAGGACTAATACAGCAGTACCCCTGGACTCATACGGCAGTGTCAGACAGGATGGCACTTTTCAAAAACTAAGCTCCAAACAGCACCTCATGCAAAGATGTAGAAGAGGTGCAATGAGGTAGTTGTATGACTAAGCCAAGCGACACAAACAATTGGCCCATCTAGGCGTGGCACTGCAGTAGCAGACAGGAGGGCAGATTTTAAAAAAAGGCCCCTAACTGCACATGATGCAAAGAAGAAAAAAAGGTGCACCGAAGTTTCTGTATGACTAAGCTAAGCGACACAACCACCTGCGCCCATCTAGTAGTGTCACGCAGTGGCTTAATGTCGAGAGTGGGCCGCAATTGTTCGGTCCACTGACAGCATCTCCAGCACGCTCCAGTCACTTTTAAAAAAATGTGCAATTGGTGGATTTATATGGCAGTACCCCAGGACTAATACAGCAGTACCCCTGGACTCATACGGCAGTGTCAGACAGGATGGCACTTTTCAAAAACTAAGCTCCAAACAGCACCTCATGCAAAGATGTAGAAGAGGTGCAATGAGGTAGCTGTATGACTAAGCCAAGTGACACAAACAATTCCAACTGAAATTATACGTCCAAATCACTGGAATTATATGTCCAAATCACTGGAATTAATTAGCAAAATCACTGTAATTATACGTCCAAATCACTGGAATTAATTGGCAAGATCACTGTAATTAATAATTATACGTCCAAATCTCTGGAATTATACGTCCAAATCACTAGAATTAATTGGCAAGATCACTGTAATTAATAATTATACTTCCAAATCACTGGACTTAAATGGCAAAATCTCGCTATCACCTTCCTATTGAAGTGGAATCTAGATGGGATTTGGTACCGGGGACACAATACCTCCATCAATTGTCTAAATCCCACTGCACTATTGGCGGATACCGGATGCACGTCTAACACAAACATAAGTGTCAAGTCCTCAGTTAGGAGGGCTTCCATCATCATGTGAAGCTGAACCACTAGTCATGAACATAGGCCAGGGCCTCAGACGTTCCTTGCCACTCCGTGTTGTAAATGGCATATTGGCAAGTTTACATTTTTCCTCAGACCATTTCAGTTTCTTTTATGGGGTCTTTTTACTGAACTTTGGCTTTTTGGATTTTACATGCCCTCTACTATCACAATGGGCATCGGCCTTGGCAGATGACATTGATGGCATTTCATCATCTATGTCATGGCTAGTGGCAGCAGTTCAGCACTAGGAGGAAGTGGTTCTTGATCTTTCCCTATTTTATCCTCCAAATGTTTGTTCTCCATTATTTTTCTTGAGTTATATAACACAATATTCGGCACATGAATGACTGATGGCTGATGGCCAGGACACTACCACTGGTCTGATGCAGCACAACACAGCAACACTGTGAGGGACTTGTTGTTGTTGTTGTTGTTGCTATTATTATTATTATTATTACTATTATTATTATACGGCAGCAGTGGACATATAGCAGCAGCGTATACCACTGTGACTGCCTGGTCACTGGAATGACTGATGCACAGGACACTACCACTGGTCTGATGCAGCACAACACAGCAACACTGTAAGGGACTTGTTGTTGTTATTATTATTATTATTATTATTATTATTATACGGCAGCAGTGGACATATAGCAGCAGCGTATACCACTGTGACTGCCTCGTCACTGGAATGACTGATGGCCAGGACACTACCACTGGTCTGAACACAACAACACTATAAGGGACTTATACAGCTACACTGGATATATGGCAGCAGAGGACACCACCACTGTGACTGGTCACTGGACTGATGCACAAGAGACTTCCCCTGGTCTAATGTAGGACAACACAGCACCACTGAAAGGGACTTATACAGCTACACTGGATATATGGCAGCAGAGGACAGCACCGCTGTGACTGGTCACTGGACTGATGCTGCACAAGAGACTTCCCCTGATCTAATGCAGGACAACACTGCACCACTAAAAGGGACTTATACAGCTACACTGGATATATGGCAGCAGAGGACACCACCACTGTGACTGGTCACTGGACTGATGCTGCACAAGAGATGCAAGACAACACAGCAAAAATGCAAGGGACTTATACAGCAGCCAGCAGCACTGGGAACATATAGCAGCAGAGGACACCAACACTGTGATTGGCTGGACTGATGCAGCATAATACACTGACTACACTGGACCGGACTGAGCAGCACAACACAGCACAAGACTCGCCACCCCACTTTCCCGCCCATACAGACACTGAGGACACGTCCTCTCAATACACTCTCAGAGACTGGAGTGAAAATGGCCGCGACGCGCGTCTCCTTATATGGAATCCAAATCCCGTGAGAATCCGACAGCGGGATGATGATGTTTTGCCTCGTTCTGGTTTCCGAGTCAGGCTTGAAAAACCCGAGCCTGACTCAGATCCGGACTCGAAAGGTGAAGTTCGGTACGGTTCGGTTCTCTGAGAACCGAACCCGCTCATCTCTAGTATGTATGTGTGTATGTGTTTGCCCTGTGTTTGTAATTAAATGTGCTATGTATGTGTGTATGTGTTTACCCTGTGTTTGTAAGTAAGTGTGCTGTGTATGTATGTTTTTATGTATGTGTTTGTCCTGTGTTTGCAAGTAAGTGTGCTGTGTATGTATGTGTGTATGTGTTTGCTCTGTGTTTGTAAGTAAGTGTGCTGTGTATGTATGTGTGTATGTGTTTGCTCTGTGTTTGTAAGTAAGTGTGCTGTGTATGTATGTGTGTATGTGTTTGCTCTGTGTTTGTAAGTAAGTGTGCTGTGTATGTATGTGTGTATGTGTTTGCCCTGTGTTTGTAAGTAAGTGTGCTGTGTATGTATGTGTGTATGTGTTTGCTCTGTGTTTGTGAGTATGTATGCTACAGTGTCGGTGTGTGTGTAAGCAGGCCCGCCATCATGGGGGTGCTGCAGGCACAGCCGTTCTGACAGAGCGGAGAGCCCGGGCCGCTCACCTGCTGCCTGCTCGCCGCCGCCTGCCTGCCGCCACTCCTTTTATATGTGCCCACTGCCCAGTGCAAGCAGGATATTGAAAATGTCCCTCTTAAGGGATCACTTTTTTTTTGCACTTTTTTTGATTCAGATGGGGTGTGAGGATTGCCCCACAAATAAGACTTTCCTGGCTGCCTTATAAGGTTGCGCATTGTGAATTTCCACATTTCTTCTATATTGTCTAAGTATGCTGTTTGCATGCATTGTACACTACACATTCTGTGTGTGTCACATATATTATATACATATCTATACACATAGATATATGTATGTATGCGTAGATGTGTATATGTATATACGGAAACCCCCCTGAAAATCCTACGTTTGCCCCTGCCTGGCGCCCGGCAGCCTCCTCGAGCAGCAGACACTGGATCCTGGACTGGTAAGTATAAAAAAAAAATCTGGGGGGAGGGGGGGGGGGGGGCTTTTGCGGCACGGGCGTAGTAGCATAGTGGGGTGAACCGGCAGCGGAGGTGGTGACTGGCGGCGGCGCATGCGCAGCAGGACATTGGGTATTTTTTATGAAAAATATCTTGATGATGCTGTGGAGAGGCTGTCCCTGAATGCAATACTTGATACATCTCTGCAATGTACTCAGTTATTGCAGTGCGAGTTTGGTCTAGTTTATCACCTGTCATCCGCAGCATCAGATGCGGATGGTAATAAATAGACCTCTAAGTCTTTTTTAAATTTGAAGTATAGGAAATTGTGGTTCCATTGCAGAAACACCTTAGCTGCTTGCCAGTACAATAAAGGGTCCACTTCATGAGACATAGCATTTTGCAATCTTAACCATGTTGAAATGGTACAATTCCACATTGTGGTGTTGACATTATGACTGTCTATATAGTTATTGTTGACATGATGACGGCAGATGGAGATACTGCAGAGCCTGATTAAGAGGGGGGCCCCGGGGATAAGTACCCCGGGCCCCCTTTTTCAAAAGGGCCCCCGCCACCGCAGATCTGATCTCTGGTCCGAACTGCGGTGCAGCGCTCCCAGCGCAGCCGCTCCACACGCAGGGCAGCGGCTAAGATATGTCCCCCGGCGGATTGCGGCTCACCAAAGCATTAAAATGCTGGCACCGCACACTGGGAGCGTGAACAGGAAGGGCAGTTGAGCGACGGCTCAGCTGTCCAATAATCTGTGGAGCAGCAGCCTGCGGCTCAGTCATTGGCTGGGCACGCAGGCTGCCGGAATCAAAGAGGACGGTGTGTGGACTGTGGAGCCAGCCTGTGCCCAGCCAGCATCCCTATTGTACAGTAGAGCCCACCAGCAGCAGAGGGAAAAACAAACAGTAAGGCTAGCTATATTAGGTTCTAGGTTATCTCATTTTTCTATATATATATATATATATATATATATATGTGTATATATATATGTAATATATATATGTATGTATGCATGTGTGTATGTATGTATGTATATATATATATATATATGTATATATATCTATGTGTATATATGTATATATACAGTATACTGTATGTGTATATGTGTATATATGTGTGTATATATATATATGTATATATATACATATGTATATATATACATATGTATATGTGTATATATATATATATATATATATACATACACACACATATACATACAGTGTTCAAAGTGGCCACAAAAAGAAAACCAATAATAGCAGCGCTGAATTCAATTAATACTAAAAATTAAAAAATGAGATGGATTGAATGAAAACAGATAAAAAAAATTTTATTAATAACTCTGATTAATAACCAATTAAAAGTCAATGTGACCACCGGCAGAATAAGTGAACCAGAAATGTCCGTTCCTTTTAAATAACTGGACACCAGTTTAGGCAGAATATACAGGCTTAGGAGCTGATTGCACAGTCCCGAAAAGGGTTATTACCGCTTCTTAGGCCGCTGGAGGGAGAAATATCCCATAGATGATCCTTCAATTGGGAGTTGATAGCATATTCTCAATCCTCACCAGTATGCGGAGCTTGACTTGCGGGATGGTCCTAAGTACGCCTGTTAAAATCCACCAAATAGCAAACTCTGGGCATCCAGTATGGTCCGGGCACTGGTTCAGCAACAAAGCAACGGTGATCAAAGTGGGCTGGCATACGCTCGTATGGCATACCGCCACTTCGAGCACAGACCCCGCTGCCACAGTATTCAAATTCTGTGCTATTGAACCGTAGCCAATCTGATTAGCTGCGGTCCGTGGCAGATTTGATATAGCCGCAGTCGGGCAGACCAGAGCCGCGCCAAAGGCCACCGCCGCCCGCTGTCTCCTTCGCACCACCGCTGCCTCCCACGCGCTGCCACCCACAGCCTCCTGCTCCGCACCGCCGCTTCCACATGCTGCCGCCCACAGCCTCCTGCACCCACAGCCTCCTGCTCACCACCGCCGCCTCCTCCGCATCACTGACCACAGCCTCCTCATCCACCGCCGACCACAGCCAACTGTGCACCGCTGCTGACCAAAACCTCCTTATCCTCCATGCTGCCAGTCACAGCCTCCTCCACACAGCCGCTACTTCTCCCTTCTGTATGTCGTTGCTGTCCCTCTCTCTGTCACTCTCGCTGTCCCTATGTCCCTTTCTCTGTCACTCTCCCTATGACCCTCTCTCTATCACTCTCCCTGTCCCTGAGTAGGTACTGAGTAGCGCTGAGTAGGTTTAGAGCTACTCTAAAACTGCACAAAATAACTTTGCCGCCGCTCTGCGATCCTTTCGTTCGCACTTCTGCTAAGCTAAAATACACTCCCAGTGGGAGGCGGCATAGCGTTTGCACGGCTGCTAAAAACTGCTAGCGAGCGAACAACTCGGAATGACCACCATAATGTGAATTTTAGTTCATTCCATGTGGCATAATGTGAATTTTGGCTCATTCCATGTGGCAGAATGTGTAATGTGTAGGGAGCACCATTACTAGATAGTATAAGGGGTCCTACTATTGTGGTGCATAATGTGTATAAGGGGTATATGGTGTGGTACACTACACTTAAGGGCATGCCGCCTTTGAGTGGCCACACACCCTTTTCCGGAGCGCGGCGCGTGCTAAATGACAGCCTTCACTTTTCCATACATGCACTTCAAAATTTCCACTTCGACCACTGTGTGTGTGTATGTGTATATATATATATATATATATATATATATATATATATACACACACACACACACACATGCACACACATATACACTGCTCAAAAAAATAAAGGGAACACTAAAATAACACATCCTAGATCTGAATGAATGAAATATTCTTATTAAATACTTTGTTCCTTACATAGTTGAATGTGCTGACAACAAAATCACACAAAAATGATCAATGGAAATCAAATTTATTAACCCATGGAGGTCTGGATTTGGAGTCACACTCAAAATTAAAGTGGAAAAACACACTACAGGCTGATCCAACTTTGATGTAATGTCCTTAAAACAAGTCAAAATGAGGCTCAGTAGTGTGTGTGGCCTCCACGTGCCTGTATGACCTCCCTACAACCCACACAAGTGGCTCAGGTAGTGCAGCTCATCCAGGATGGCACATCAATGCGAGCTGTGGCAAGAAGGTTTGCTGTGTCTGTCAGCGTAGTGTCCAGAGCATGGAGGCGCTACCAGGAGACAGGCCAGTACATCAGGAGATGTGGAGGAGGCCGAAGGAGGGCAACAACCCAGCAGCAGGACCGCTATCTCCACCTTTGTGCAAGGAGGAACAGGAGGAGCACTGCCAGAGCCCTGCAAAATGACCTCCAACAAGCCACAAATGTGCATGTGTCTACTCAAACGATCAGAAACAGACTCCATGAGGGTGGTATGAGGGCCCAACGCCCACAGGTGGGGGTTGTGCTTACAGTCCAACACTGTGCAGGACGTTTGGCATTTGCCAGAGAACACCAAGATAGGCAAATTCGCCACTGGCGCCCTGTGCTCTTCACAGATGAAAGCAGGTTCTCACTGAGCACATGTGACAGACGTGACAGAGTCTGGAGACGCCAAGGAGAACGTTCTGCTGCCTGCAACATCCTCCAACATGACCGGTTTGGCAGTGGGTCAGTAATGGTGTGGGGTGGCATTTCTTTGAGGGGCCGCACAGCCCTCCATGTGCTCGCCAGAGGTAGCCTGACTGCCATTAGGTACCGAGATGAGATCCTCAGACCCCTTGTGAGACCATATGCTGGTGCGGTTGGCCCTGGATTCCTCCTAATGCAAGACAATGCTAGATCTCATGTGGCTGGAGTATGTCAGCAGTTCCTGCAAGACGAAGGCACTGATGCTATGGACTGGCCCGCCCGTTCCCCAGACCTGAATCCAACTGAGCACATCTGGGACATCATGTCTCACTCCATCCACCAATGCCACGTTGCACCACAGACTGTCCAGGAGTTGGCGGATGCTTTAGTCCAGGTCTGGGAGGAGATCCCTCAGGAGACCATCCGCCACCTCATCAGGAGCATGCCCAGGCGTTGTGGGGAGGTCATACAGGCACGAGGAGGCCACAGACACTACTGAGCCTCATTTTGACTTGTTTTAAGGACATTACATCAAAGTTGGATCAGCCTGTAGTGTGTTTTTCCACTTTAATTTTGAGGGTGACTCCAAATCCAGACCTCCATTGGTTAATAAATTTGATTTCCATTGATAATTTTTGTGTGATTTTGTTGTCAGCACATTCAACTATGTAAAGAACAAATTATTTAATAAGAATATTTCATTTATTCAGATCTAGGATGTGTTATTTTAGTGTTCCCTTTATTTTTTTGAGCAGTGTATATTATATATACATGTGTTTGCTTCTTATTTGAAAGATTCTTTCAAATTTACCACCTAATTGTAATTTTTTTTGTATTGATTGAAGATGTTATGATTTTAAATTTAGATTTTAGGGCCCCACTGTCTTAAGTACCCCGGGCCCCCCGTAGCCTTAATCCAGCTCTGAGATACTGTAGTGTTCAAATGATCATCTAAACAATCCTATCCTACTTTATATACAGGCCTTTAAACTACATTAGTTAAAATTTAATTTTAACACCTGTACAGGCTGTACTGTCCTACAACAGTTGTTCCATCTCTTGACCCCTTTTTCTTTTCTGTACCCTCATACCACAAAGTTCATAAGAAAACTTAATGATGATAAGCATTCCTGTTCTTAGTCTGATTTTGACACTACAATGGCAATTCTCACTGCCTTCGCTGTTTTATATTTTTAAGAAGATGGCTATATGGGAAGGCGCTAATCAGTGATCACTAACAGTCTTCTGCAGGTCACACCATTCGCCATCAAGTCAAGCACTTTTCAGCCACATCTTCACATTGATTCAGTTTTTCAAGAACAACATTTAATCTTCTTATCATATTTTGGATAATTAAAACATTTTTTCCCAGTAAACTGTATAACTCATCAATTTTTTAAAGAGTAACAAATTAAAAGCCTCCAACTATGCTTTGAAAATATGCCTGTACGCGATCTCTTATACCGAATTAAATCATTTCAAAGTTGAAAATGACTATATAATTGCTGCTGCTGCTCCGTGAGTTTGTCATGCACACAGATTTTTAGTTATGGTTACCCAAATTATTGAAACCTGTTCTCTAGAACGGTCGCTCGGGATCCCGGCGTCGGCATGGTTACCGCTGGGATCCCGAGTGCCGGTCACGTGACCAGATCCCCTGTAGAAAACCTTATACCGCATTGTAATTAATATTTCTCTAACGTCCTAGTGGATGCTGGGGACTCCGTCAGGACCATGGGGATTAGCGGCTCCGCAGGAGACAGGGCACAAAAATAAAGCTTTAGGATCAGGTGGTGTGCACTGGCTCCTCCCCCTATGACCCTCCTCCAAGCCTCAGTTAGGTTTTTGTGCCCGTCCGAGCAGGGTGCAATCTAGGTGGCTCTCCTAAAGAGCTGCTTAGAAAAAGTTTTTAGGTTTTTTATTTTCAGTGAGTCCTGCTGGCAACAGGCTCACTGCATCGAGGGACTTAGGGGAGAGAAGTCAACTCACCTGCGTGCAGGATGGATTGGCTTCTTAGGCTACTGGACACCATTAGCTCCAGAGGGATCGAACACAGGCCCAGCCATGGAGTCCGGTCCCGGAGCCGCGCCGCCGACCCCCCTTGCAGATGCCGAAGATGGAAGAGGTCCAGAAGCAGGCGGCAGAAGACTTTTCAGTCTTCCTGAGGTAGCGCACAGCACTGCAGCTGTGCGCCATTGTTGTCAGCACACTTCACACAGCGGTCACGGAGGGTGCAGGGCGCTGGTGGGGCGCCCTGGGCAGCAATGTATAATACCTTTTTATGGCTAAAAAATACATCACATATAGCCCTTGAGGCTATATGGATGTATTTAACCCCTGCCAGATCTCACAAACTCCGGAGAAGAGCCCGCCGAAATAGGGGGCGGGGCTTATTCTCCTCAGCACACAGCGCCATTTTCCTGCTCAGCTCCGCTGTGAGGAAGGCTCCCAGGACTCTCCCCTGCACTGCACTACAGAAACAGGGTAAAACAGAGAGGGGGGGCACTTTTTTTGGCGATATTACTATATTTAAGCTGCTATAAGGATACAACACTTATATAGGGTTGTTCCCATATATATTATAGCGCTTGGGTGTGTGCTGGCAAACTCTCCCTCTGTCTCCCCAAAGGGCTAGTGGGGTCCTGTCTTCAATAGAGCATTCCCTGTGTGTCTGCTGTGTGTCGGTACGTGTGTGTCGACATGTATGAGCCGGACGATGTTGACAATTGCCGGTAATGGTGATGTCACACCCCAGGGAGTCGACACCGGAATGGATGGATTTGTTTATGGAATTACGTGATAATGTCAGCACATTACAAAAATCAGTTGACGACATGAGACGGCCGGAAAACCAGTTAGTACCTGCCCAGGCGTCTCAGACACCGTCAGGGGCTGTAAAACGCCCTTTACCTCAGTCGGTCGACACAGATCCAGACACGGACACTGAATCTAGTGTCGACGGTGAAGAAACAAACGTATTTTCCAGTAGGGACACACGTTATATGATCACGGCAATGAAGGAGGCTTTGCATATCTCTGATACTACAAGTACCACAAAAAGGGGTATTATGTGGGGGGTGAAAAAACTACCTGTAGTTTTTCCTGAATCAGAGGAATTGAATGATGTATGTGATGAAGCGTGGGTTAACCCAGATAGAAAAGTGCTAATTTCAAAAAAGTTATTGGCATTATACCCTTTCCCGCCAGAGGTTAGGGCGCGCTGGGAAACACTCCCTAAGGTGGATAAGGCGCTCACACGCTTATCAAAACAAGTGGCGTTACCGTCTCCTGATACGGCCGCCCTCAAGGATCCAGCTGATAGGAGGCTGGAAACTACCCTAAAAAGTATATACACACATACTGGTGTTATACTGCGACCAGCCATCGCCTCAGCCTGGATGTGCAGTGCTGGGGTGGTCTGGTCGGATTCCCTGACTGAAAATATTGATACCCTGGATAGGGACAGTATTTTACAGACTTTAGAGCAATTAAAGGATGCTTTTCTTTATATGCGAGATGCTCAGAGGGATATTTGCACTCTGGCATCGAGAGTAAGTGCGATGTCCATATCTGCCAGAAGAAGTTTATGGACACGACAGTGGTCAGGTGATGCGGATTCCAAACGGCATATGGAAGTATTGCCGTATAAAGGGGAGGAATTATTTGGCGTCGGTCTATCGGATTTGGTGGCCACGGCAACTGCCGGGAAATCCACCTTTTTACCTCAGACCCCCTCCCAACAGAAAAAGACACCGTCTTTTCAGCCGCAGTCCTTTCGGTCCTATAAGAAGCGGGCAAAAGGACAGTCATATCTGCCCCGAGGCAGAGGAAAGGGTAAGAGAGGGCAGCAAGCAGCTCCTTCCCAGGAACAGAAGCCCTCCGCGGGTTATGCAAAGCCCTCAGCATGACGCTGGGGCTTTACAAGCAGACTCAGGAACGGTGGGGGGTCGACTCAAGAATTTCAGCGCGCAGTAGGCTTGCTCACAGGTGGACCCCTGGATCCTGCAGGTAGTATCTCAGGGTTACAGGTTGGAATTCGAGAAGTCTCCCCCTCGCCGGTTCCTAAAGTCTGCTTTGCCAACGTCTCCCTCAGACAGGGCGACGGTATTGGAAGCCATTCACAAGCTGTTTTCTCAGCAGGTGATAGTCAAGGTACCCCTCCTACAACAGGAAAAGGGGTATTACTCCACGCTATTTGTGGTACCGAAGCCGGACGGCTCGGTAAGACCTATTCTAAATCTGAAATCTTTGAACCTGTACATACAAAAATTCAAGTTCAAGATGGAATCACTCAGAGCAGTGATAGCGAATCTGGAAGAAGGGGACTTTATGGTGTCCCTGGACATAAAAGATGCTTACCTGCATGTCCCAATTTGCCCTTCACATCAAGGGTACCTCAGGTTCGTGGTGCAAAACTGTCATTATCAGTTTCAGACGCTGCCGTTTGGATTGTCCACGGCACCTCGGGTCTTTACCAAGGTAATGGCCGAAATGATGATTCTTCTGCGAAGAAGAGGCGTATTAATTATCCCTTACTTGGACGATCTCCTGATAAGGGCAAGGTCCAGAGAACAGCTGGAGGACGGAGTAGCACTAACCCAAGTAGTGCTGCAACAACACGGGTGGATTCTGAATTTTCCAAAATCTCAGTTGACCCCGACAACACGTCTGCTGTTCCTGGGAATGATTCTGGACACGGTTCAGAAAAAGGTGTTTCTTCCGGAGGAGAAAGCCAAGGAGTTATCCGAACTTGTCAGGAACCTCCTAAAACCAGGAAAAGTGTCTGTGCATCAATGCACAAGAGTCCTGGGAAAGATGGTGGCTTCTTACGAAGCAATCCCATTCGGCAGATTCCACGCACGAACTTTTCAGTGGGATCTGCTGGACAAATGGTCCGGATCGCATCTGCAGATGCATCAGCGGATAACCTTATCGCCACGGACAAGGGTGT
This sequence comes from Pseudophryne corroboree, assembly GCF_028390025.1. NCBI lineage: Eukaryota > Metazoa > Chordata > Amphibia > Anura > Myobatrachidae > Pseudophryne > Pseudophryne corroboree. The sequence goes on from NC_086445.1 coordinate 613,762,075, forward strand.
CTCTTCTGTGGTGGTTGCAGAGTGCTCATCTGTTAGAAGGCCGCAGATTCGGCATACAGGACTGGGTCCTGGTGACCATGGATGCCAGTCTGAGAGGCTGGGGAGCGGTCACACAGGGAAGAAACTTCCAGGGAGTATGGTCAAGCCTGGAGATGTCTCTTCACATAAATATACTGGAGCTAAGAGCGATTTACAATGCTCTAAGCCTGGCAAAACCCCTGCTTCAGGGTCAGCCGGTGTTGATCCAGTCGGACAACATCACGGCAGTCGCCCACGTAAACAGACAGGGCGGCACAAGAAGCAGGAGAGCAATGGCAGAAGCTGCAAGGATTCTTCGCTGGGCGGAAGATCATGTGATAGCACTGTCAGCAGTGTTCATTCCGGGAGTGGACAACTGGGAAGCAGACTTCCTCAGCAGACACGATCTACACCCGGGAGAGTGGGGACTTCATCCAGAAGTCTTCCACATGATTGTGAACCGTTGGGAAAAACCAAAGGTGGATATGATGGCGTCTCGCCTCAACAAAAAACTGGACAGGTATTGCGCCAGGTCAAGAGACCCTCAGGCAATAGCTGTGGACGCTCTGGTAACACCGTGGGTGTTCCAGTCAGTGTATGTGTTTCCTCCTCTGCCTCTCATACCCAAAGTACTGAGAATTATACGGCAAAGGGGAGTAAGAACGATACTCGTGGCTCCGGATTGGCCAAGAAGAACTTGGTACCCGGAACTTCAGGAGATGCTCACGGAAAATCCGTGGCCTCTACCTCTAAGACGGGACCTGATTCAGCAGGGACCGTGTCTATTCCAAGACTTACCGCGGCTGCGTTTGACGGCGTGGCGGTTGAACGCCGAATTCTAAGGGAAAAAGGCATTCCAGAAGAGGTCATTCCTACACTGGTTAAAGCCAGGAAGGAGGTGACTGCACAACATTATCACCGCATTTGGAGAAAATATGTTGCGTGGTGTGAGGCCAGGAAGGCCCCCACGGAGGAATTTCAATTGGGTCGATTCCTACATTTCCTGCAAACAGGATTGTCTATGGGCCTCAAGTTGGGGTCCATTAAGGTTCAAATTTCGGCCCTGTCGATTTTCTTCCAGAAAGAATTGGCTTCAGTTCCTGAAGTCCAGACTTTTGTAAAAGGAGTACTACATATACAGCCCCCGGTTGTGCCCCCAGTGGCTCCGTGGGACCTTAATGTAGTTTTGGATTTTCTCAAATCCCATTGGTTTGAGCCACTCAAATCGGCGGATTTGAAATATCTTACATGGAAAGTAACCATGCTACTGGCCCTGGCTTCAGCCAGGAGAGTGTCAGAATTGGCGGCTTTATCGTATAAAAGCCCATATCTGATTTTCCATTCGGACAGGGCAGAACTGCGGACGCGTCCTCATTTTCTGCCTAAGGTGGTGTCAGCGTTTCACCTGAACCAGCCTATTGTGGTGCCTGCGGCTACTAGCGATTTGGAGGATTCCAAGTTGCTGGACGTTGTCAGGGCATTGAAAATATATATTTCAAGGACGGCTGGAGTCAGAAAATCTGACTCGCTGTTTATACTGTATGCACCCAACAAGCTGGGTGCTCCTGCTTCTAAGCAGACGATTGCTCGTTGGATTTGTAGCACAATTCAACTTGCACATTCTGTGGCAGGCCTGCCACAGCCTAAATCTGTCAAGGCCCATTCCACAAGGAAGGTGGGCTCATCCTGGGCGGCTGCCCGAGGGGTCTCGGCATTACAACTCTGCCGAGCAGCTACGTGGTCGGGGGAGAACACGTTTGTAAAATTCTACAAATTTGATACCCTGGCTAAAGAGGACCTGGAGTTCTCTCATTCGGTGCTGCAGAGTCATCCGCACTCTCCCGCCCGTTTGGGAGCTTTGGTATAATCCCCATGGTCCTGACGGAGTCCCCAGCATCCACTAGGACGTTAGAGAAAATAAGATTTTACTTACCGATAAATCTATTTCTCGTAGTCCGTAGTGGATGCTGGGCGCCCATCCCAAGTACATAGTTATTGTTACAAAAAAATCGGGTTGTTCTTGTTGTGAGCCGTCTGTTCAGAGGCTCCTACGTTGTCATACTGTTAACTGGGTTCAGATCACAAGTTGTACGGTGTGATTGGTGTGGCTGGTATGAGTCTTACCCGGGATTCAAAATCCTTCCTTATTGTGTACGCTCGTCCGGGCACAGTATCCTAACTGAGGCTTGGAGGAGGGTCATAGGGGGAGGAGCCATTGCACACCACCTGATCCTAAAGTTTTATTTTTGTGCCCTGTCTCCTGCGGAGCCGCTAATCCCCATGGTCCTGACGGAGTCCCCAGCATCCACTACGGACTACGAGAAATAGATTTATCGGTAAGTAAAATCTTATTATTGTATACCTGCACATGTAAAACCAAAAAGGTCAAAAGGATTATTTAAATAGATAACCTGTAAAAACAATGCATGTGTGGCTTATGAATTATATTTCAATCTCTGTATTGGGTAAGCATTTCTATAATATAAAAACAATGTTACGTTTTTCAGGATTTAAGGCCACTTGTAGATGATGTGTTTGTATACTTTGCCACAAACTTCCTAGTTCCATAAAAACACAAAATGTTCTTTTCTTGCTTTTTTATTTGCCATACATATATCACATTTGGAGGAACGAGTATCGAATGCTAAAGGACATGTTCAATACAACAAACCACATAAAACATCAAACATTCTTCAAAACTCTTTAAGCAAACTCAAAATTATCTTCAGTTCTTTTCTGAAAACTCAGTGCTGGTGGCATTGTCTGTATGTCTCCAAGGGAGACTCTTTAAGAGTGAGGGGCAAATGCAGTAACGGGTATTATGCAGAGTTGAAAGTACACATGTTTGTAGAATGTGTCTTGCATAATTATTATTATTATTATTATTATTATTAACAGTTTCTTATATAGCGCAGCATATTCTGTTGCGCTTTACAATTAGAACAACAGCAATAGCATATTTTCCACTGCTGCTGCTGCTGCTGATGACTATCGTGGTCATTCCGAGTTGTTCGCTAGCTGTTTTCGGTCACTGCGCAGCGATCAGGCAAAAAAAATTCGGCATTTCTGTGCATGCGTATGCGGCGCAATGCGCACACGCGACGTACCTTCACAACAGCCGATGCAGTTTCACACAAGGTCTAGCAACGCTTTTCAATCGCACTGCTGGCCGCAGAGTGATTGACAGGAAGTGGGTGTTTCTGGAAGGTAACTGACCATTTTCGGGGAGTGTGCTGAAAAACTCAGGCGTGTCAGATACAAACGCAGGCGTGCCTGGGGAAACGCAGGCGTGGCTGGCCAAACGCAGGGCGTGTTCATGACATCAAAACAGGAACTAAACAGTCTGAAGTGATCACAAGCTAGGAGTAAGTCTCGAGCTGCTCAGAAACTGCACAATCTTTTTTTGTAGCAGCGCTGCGATCCTTTCATTCACACTTCTGCTAACCTAACACTCCCAGAGGGCGGCGGCTTAGCGTTTGCACGGCTGCTAAAAGCAGCTAGCGAGCGAACAACTCGGAATGAGGGCCTATAAGCAAATCAGGTGTACGGATAGGGACAGTTGCATCTCGAGCTGCACACAGCTCCGCATACCGGCAAACATACCCATTATTCCCATGCATATTTCTTTGGGCCAACATAGACAAATTCAGTTCCAGCTCTGCATCATGCCCTATGAGTGCACATTTGCTCCTGGAGATACCTTGTTGCCATGCAAGGGGTGCAAATGCAGTTTTCTTTTTTTCCTTGTAGGACAAATCCTGCCTGCTATTGCATGTAATACACAAATAGTATAGCAGGCAGCTTTATGTCAGCACAGCAGTTAAGACGTTAGCTTACTTTGTCTGCACATTGTAATTTAGCCCCACTACAGTACAACATAGTTATACCTTCTCATTTGATTTACTTATTAACTTAAAATGACTGTAGTCCCATTGTGTACAGTGTTTACTTTTAAGGTGGAAGATCTTGTTGATATTTATTCTTCTTTGCATAATGAACTTATTGACAGTACCATTTTTGCACAGTCAGATCTCATTGTGCCTCACTTTACCCCTGCAATCATACAACATCTCAAATATGCTTCCAGGTAATCACCATCACCTGCACCTGGTGATCACCTGTAAAGCGCACACATCTGTTCTGCTACAGGGAGGCTTAGCTATAGATAAGTGTAAGGAAAAGGTCACTACTGGAAGGAAGAGGGCATGACCAGAGGTGGATGCAGAGAAGGCATTAGATGCAAGCAGCCAATATTTTCAGTCTGCACAATCATCCCAGTTGCACTGTGCATGCGTTCCAATGGGGTGTAGTATGTTATGCCGGCGGTCGGGCTTCCGGTGACCAGCATACCAGCGCTGGAATCCAGACCGCCTGCATACCGACAGCTGGGCGAGCGCAAATGAGCCCCTTGCGGGCTCGTTGCACTCACCACGCTGCAGGCACGCTATCTATTCTCCCTCCAGGGGGGTCGTGGACCCCCAAGAGGGAGAAGAACTGTTGGTATGCCGGCGGTCGAGATTCTGGCGCCGGTATGCTGGTCGCTAGGAGCCCGACCGCCAGCAAAGTGAAGACCACCTGTTCCAATGGTTACCACTCTAAGATGCAGATCCATGCAATTTCAGTGAGCACTTCTGGGTGGCAACTGGGGGTGGTGGCTAGCCTGACGTGGGTGTCACGGTAGTGGCTTTGTCTAAAGATGCAGCTGCACTGACAACAGCAGCCACGTTCTTACAGACATTCTGCACCTCCATAGGGCTGATGCAATGTACAATTGTGTGATAGCAGATTAATGCCACAGTCTATGGGCGTTTCACTAGAATGACCATCAGATGAAAAATTACCATAAAGATGCAGTAGCGGTTTTGGCAAAAGAAGCAGTCGCAACTGCAATAGTGTCCACCTCTGAATCATCATCTTGTGCCGTGGTTCTCAAACTCAGTCCTTAAGGTTCCTCAACAGTTCATGTTTTCCAGGTAACCCAGCAGGTACACAGCTGTATTCATTACTCGCTGACACATTTTAAAAGATCCACAATTGGAGCCAGTTATTAAACTTGTGATTCTGTGAAGAGACCTGGAAAACGTGAGCTGTTGGGGGACCTTGAGGACCGAGTTTGGGAACCACTGGTCTATTGTATACCCATGAAATGCATGTTCCAGCAGATCTCTAGCGACATCCCCTATCCTCCGTCTACCCTGCAGCAGGGCCATCAGGGCAATTGCATACACTTCGTCAAGTTCCGTTAACAGGGTCCAGTCAGCAGCGATGTTGGGCTGGGTACACATCGCTTAGTATGAACCCAGCTTTAGTGTTGAAAGTATGAGGAAGGAAATTTGGTAACTGAATACTCCTAGATGCTGAAATAGGGCAGTGTGCAATATAAAAATCAATATGAATTACATACATTTGCACTAATTATATCACAATACAATTATTTATTATAACTTACCACATTAACAACTGACAATTAAACGTTTTGAGCAAATAATTACATAATCATATACATAAACGTTAATTTTGTGTGTATGTTTCATCCTGTTCATTGGATTCCCAAGGCCAGAACACACCGATATAGACTTTCAGTTGGTTCCTACAGGAAAAGTACAATGTCAAATTTAGATGGCTTCATTAATTATTATTTACAGAAAGTCACTTAAAGCTGCACTATTATGTTGTTGTTTCTAGGATGTACTCCAGCTAGAAAGCATAAAATTACTTTGTGGTGTTTGGTTTATTTTGGCTTCCAATGGAAGATAGTGACTCTCAGTTGTAAAGCTCTGAAGCTTGTTGTTGAGGAGAATGTGACCGTATCTGTGACCAGAGCCAGTCTCTCAGGAAGATGCTCAGTGGGGGAGCTTTGCGTAGTGTAATGAACATGAACTTAGAAGAGGGATCAGAAAAAGCATCTCTGCCAATAGATGCCATAGTAATTGTGTGACAGTTACACATTATAAATCATTAGTGGCAGCTTGAAGAAAAACTAAGACAATTAGAACACAATGATGGGCCTTCTTACGTGGACCAAAGTCCTTCATGTTAAAAAAAAAAATCCAGATTTTTTTCATTGGAGCACAATGGTCAATTCAGTTATCAAAACATCCCAAAATATGTATGCTTATTTATATTTAAATATCTTATAGTATATTTGAGTTTGGTGTGTATATTTATAATCTACTTATAGTACATTCTGTGGCAGATGACCGCGGCTTGAAAAAGAAGACATTATTCAGAATATTGTGTTTCGGTTTAGTTTAATTTTAATAGTTTCATGAATTAAGGAATTCCCCTCATATAAAATATGTGAATTTGTTATGCCAAAAAAGAAAAACACACCTTTTTTTAACAAGTTTTATATTGTTTTTCTTGTGATGGCTGTGACTTTTGGTACAATATGTACAGTAGCATATTGGAATAAATTTGCATTTCTTTTATTTTTAGTGCATTATATAGTACATATTAATGATTGGTGAAAATAAGAGAAAAACATTTAATTGAGATTCAGCTTTTTCAATTTTATACACAATTTTTGAAAGTCTGTTAAGTTGACTAAAAATGTAATCAGCTAGGTATACCAGTAGGAAACATGATGTCAAATGTATTTTAAATTTGAAGGAATGGTAGACTGTACTTTAAATAAAAGCTGTTTCTATTTTAGGGGTCTATTTACTAAGCCTTGGAGGGAGATAAAGTGGAGAGAGATAAAGTACCAGTCAATCAGCTCCTGACTGCCATGTTACTGTGGGGCAGATGTATTAACCTGGAGAAGGCATAAAGAAGTGATAAACCAGTGATATGTGCAAGGTGATAAAGGCACCAGCCAATCAGAACCTAACTGTTAATTTACATATTGGAGCTGATTGGCCGGTGCCTTTATCACCTTGAACATATCACTGGTTTATCACTTCCTTATGCCTTCTCCAGGTTAATACATCTGCCCCAGTGTGTTTGAAAAATGACAGTTAGTAGCTGGTTGGTTGTTACTTTATCTCTGTCCACTTTATATCCCTCCAAGGTTTAGTACATAGACCCCTTAGTTCTTTAAACCTCTTTGCCAGCAATAAACAGAGCTGTGACTATTAGATATGGTTCACCTATATCCAGTAGCATATCTTTCCACATTCTTTCCGACGTGAAATTGATAGAAAATAAGCCCTACCCCTGATCCATCCAAACCCCACTGTGATCTGCTGAATTCCTGCCGTTATTAGCCAAGATAAACACACATTAGGTTGAAGCTCCACCCTTTTAGAGGTCCATGAGTCTGGACTGTCGTTCAAATTCCTGGCTTTCTAGTGATGTCACTCTCCCAGAAGGGTACAGATACAGTATTTGCCTGAAATTTTAAAATGGCAATGCAGGGTTACATAACTACAGTATCACTGCAGCATTTTCATTTGTCGCATTTGTTATGGTCATCTAGTGGCTCAGATCTTCATTTGAGTTCATATGCAGATGTGGAACAGTAGGACATTTGGAGGTTACAGTCACATACACACTATTTGACTACACGTTTACCAACTCATCCACATATTCTGCAAGAGCCATATCACCAGGCTGATTTAATAGTGATTAAAAAAAATAATTTTATATATATATATATATATATATATATATATATATTTATTTATTTTTTCATTTCAAATACTTCTGCTAATCACATTTCACTTAATCACATATGTTAACTAAGAAGGCCGATAGTGCAAACATTAGATCATTTTATGATGTGGGCAACATTTTTTTTTTAGCGCTAGTTAACAAATAATTAATACTACTTAATATAATTAATAAATAATATTCTAATGGGCTGGGTACGGGATCCTGCCAGTCAAGATGCAGATTGTCAAAATACCGACAATGGCATCTCGACTGTCATGATCCCAACACATTTTGGTAAGTACTGTAAACCTTACCTTTACCCTTCCCCTAACCCTAACCCACACCTCTGGCATCCTAACCCTGACCCTCCCCTCCTGCAGCTTTAACCCTAACTCTCAGCCAGTGGTGCAAGTATGCGGGTACGCTCGGTTACGGAGTACCCTTAAGAATATGGCAGTGGGTACTCAGTACCACCTGCCACACACTTTGCAGCCGTGACCGCCATTACCACAATTATAATACACCACAAAGTAACAAGACCATGGTGCTTGGCAGCATGACAGCGCCTCCCAGTTTGTCAGGGTACTGGGAGCGCAACAGTGATGTCATTACGCCACATCACACTTACTCCTCTGTTGGCTGTGGATGGCGTGAAGAAAGGAGCCTGATTGCACTTTCCCGCAGCGTCTCTTGCTGGGAGCATTCATTTCTAATATAATGTGGGCACTACTATATATGTCTATTATTATGGGGGTATTACTACATATTTCTATTGTAATTTGGACACTACTATATAATTCTATTATACCAGAGAAACTACTACACTATATATTCCTGTTATAATGGAGGCATTATTATATATTGTTATTACATTGGTGGCATTACTATATATATATATATATATATATATCATACTGGGGGCATTACTATATATTTCTATTATACTGGAGGTATTACTATATATTTCTATTATACTGGGGGTAGTACTATATATTTCTAGCCTTGCCTCCAGAGTGCAAAGAAAAGGGGCTTTGTAGTGTCGCCACGCCACTAGTGTCATGTATCCACTCCCACTTGTGGCATGTGGCTACACCCCCTCACAACACATGACCACATCCATTTTCGGCCCTCACACCACTAAGAAAATATTTTTACTTGCACCACTGCCCGCAGCCCAACCCTAACCTCCCCCTCCCGCAGTAACCCTAATCTTAGCACAGCCTAACCTAACCCTTCCGCAGCCCAACCCTATTCTCCCCCTCCCGCAATAACCCTAACCACCCTGCAGCCTAACCCTAACCCTTCTGTAGCCCAACCCTAACCTCCCCTTCCCGCAGTAGCTCTAACCACCCTGCAGCCTAACCCTAACCCTTCTGCAGCCCATCCCTAACCTCCCCTTCCCGCAGTAACCCTAACTGTCCCACAGCCTATCCCTAGCCTCCCCCTCCTGCAGCCTAACTTTAACACTCCCCCACCGCACACGCGCAGCCTAACCTTTATGCTTACTAGCAGAATGTGTCGGAATTCTGACAGTTGGGATGCCATTGTCGATTTTATGACCATTGGCATCCTGACTGTTGGGATGCAGAAATTAAACATAACACTCAAATGTATTCTGAAAAAATATTTCCCTCATAAGATTAATATTAATGTTATTTTACATCTTCAGCAATACATAATTACCCTAATTAAGAGTGTATTGGGAGTCGACAGCTCTTCAATTACCATATTTTTAATACCATGCAATGTAAGCAATCTAGCCTGTCACAACCATCTCTTTTGCTTGTTGGGTGTTACTGACAGTTTTCAATGGTTTGAAAACTGCCGCTTTCTAAATCAGGTGCTTTCTATCCTTTACTATTGTAAACAGGGATGGATTGGAAACTAAAAGTGGCCCTGGAAAATGTTAAAGAAGTGGCCTGACATGGGCAGCACCAGAGGTATAACATACTGTTTAGCCATGGCAGCATCACTGGATGGCAGAGTTACTGTACTGCAGAGATGGAATGACTGTTTGATTCATTGTAATGAGTATGGTGGGCTGTCTGTTATGCGGGGGCACATGTCAGCAAACAAAACAGGGATCGGTGATACGCCAGCCCACCGGGGATCTTCACTGTGAGCCCTATGGGCAATCCGACCCTGATGGTAAAATTGGGGCAGCAATTTCAAATACAGTGTTTTCCAAACTATGATTCACTGCTTCGGATTCTGACATATTACGTTGCTTATCTCTAATTGTGGTAACAGCAAGGAACCAGCATTGCAGCAAGTGCAATCAAAGGCATCCAGTATCTGCATATGCAACATATACTATATGTTATGTAGATAAAAGTCAGTCTGCACACAGCACCTTTTGATGCTGAAGATTTGTATGCATACCTCTGGCTTCACAGCCCACTGGCCATATGATGTCCTCATAGACACATTTGATAAATAGGGAGATTAACCCTTCTTAGCACATAGCACTGGGCTCAGCTGGTAATAAACATTTATTAATTTATTCTGCAGATTAAAATTACCATTCAATAACTTTAAGGTGATAATATAATTCCATCACGTATTATGGGTGTATTCGAAAATGTCTATCATGTCACACTACATGGCAGCTTTCTGAATGAAGCTGAACATTTTTTTCTGCAATTTATTATCAATTCTATTCATTTATATTCAAAATGAGCATCTGTTACAGCGTTCATTAGAATATGGATTGAAAAAATAGATTGGTGTAACATTTATATTCCACAAATAAATAACGAAATTGCATTGTTGCAGTTGCTTACTATATACAGTTTATTAATACAGATTACACTGCAAAATGTATGTATTTTGCTATTTGAGCATAATGTTCACCATGTAATTTGACTAGAATGTAAGCTCTCATGATCAGGGCTCTCTCCCTTTTGTTTTCTCTCTGTAGTCATGTAATTTGGGCACTGTATTTGATGTAAATTGTTTGTATTAGTCCTTATCTGTGCAATTTCTATATGTTTTAAAACTATCTACGGCAACCAATTAACCCATGTGACACCATATAATTATAAAATAATAATGTTATCAACTATACATAGTAATACTATATATATGAATAATTAGATAATTATTGTCATTGTTTTAAAATTAAATAAAATAAAGTAAATGCAAATATGTTTTTTGTGACAATATTTTTTCCCAATTTTATTAATGAATTGTGTATTTAAATTCCTTATTTATCATTACTGAGTAAGAAATATACTTAGAATCAAAGTAAAACTGCATGTGGAAGTTCTGAAGGAAAATTAAATAGCATCTACATATTTTATGCACTTAGCTCATAGGAACTGATAACTCTTGTAAATAATTTATATTTTCCAACAAGGCAAATAATTAAAATGGCATATGAAGTATTTAAAATACTGGGCTTCCCTTTAATGACTAAAGCTATTTCTGAAATTATCAGTCAATATTTTTTTTTGTTTAACTCATTAGTTGCACATATTTTGGCTGGGATCCGGTCTGAAGATCGACAGTGTCTAGGTCGACAATGTTTAGGTCGACCACTATAGGTCGACAGTCACTAGGTCGACATGGATGGAAGGTCGACAGGGTTTCTAGGTCGACATGTGCTAGGTCGACAGGTCTAAAGGTCGACATGAGTTTTTCAATTTTTTTTTTCTTTTTTTGAATTTTTTCATACTTAACGGTCCACGTGGACTACGATTGGAACGGTAAAGTGTGCCGAGCGAAGCGAAGGCACCATGCCCGAAGCATGGCGAGCGAAGCGAGCCATGCGAGGGGACGCGGTGCACTAATTTGGGATCCCGGTCACTCTACGAAGAAAATGACACACAAAAAAAAAATCCTCATGTCGACCTTTAGACCTGTCGACCTAGCACATGTCGACCTAGAAACCCTGTCGACCTTCCAATCATGTCGACCTAGTGACTGTCGACCTAGACACTGTCTATTTGATGAACCACACCCATTTTGGCTGTGCTGTATTTACTTGCCCAGATTAAGTTGCATACATTGTAATATACTGTACCTCCCAATATTTCCAACTTTGTAAGATGTAATGTTGACATTTGTGATAAACATATTGGTTTCTTAAGGCTGTATAATGGGAGCTAAATAATATAATTGAAAGATCACAAATAGCCATGTGGTACATGTAACCATTTTCTTATACAAAATACAGGCCAGAAGTATTAGGATAGCTTAATGTGTACAACTTTCACAGTTTCACAGATCAATCTAAGATCATAAACTCTGGTAGAGCAGTACAGTACCTACAGTAGTAATTGGTTTTGACAAGGTTTGAACAGTTAACACTTGGTGGTCTATTCATAAAGCAGTGAAAAGAGTGGAGTAGTGACCAGTGGAGAAGTTGCCCATGGCAACCAATCAATGGCTATGTATCATTTTATAAGCTGCACTTGAAAAATGTTACTTAAAAGCTGATTGATTGCCATGGGCAACCTCTCCACTAGCTCACTTCTCCACTCTCATCACTGCTTCATGAATAAACCCCAACACCACAACTTTCCAAGTTGGGGAATTGGGCAAAATGCACAGCAAGGGGACGTGGAAGAAGGTGCCTAAATTGGGACAGTTGGGAGATATGCTAAACTGGCACAATATTTCATTAAATAGCAAACCTTACTTATTCAGAAAAATGAGGATATAAAATATATAAATAAGAAAATGTATACAATCATGAATGCTGACTGGATGCATGAGCAATAGAAAAAGACACATTTAAGGGTGCGCACGGGCTGCATTAAATATTGAGTAGGTATATGTATAAAAGGAAGCAAAAACTTGTATCCACTTGTCAGACACATACTGTATTAGCATATCACAAAGTTACATAAGACCCCATATACATAAGATACTAAGGGGTCTATTTACTAAGCCTTGGATGGTGATAAAGGGGACGGAGATAAAGTACCAGCCAATGGGCTCCTAATTGTCATTTTTCACACCCAGCATGTGACATGGCAGTTAGTAGCTGATTGGCTGGTACTTTATCTCCGTCCATTTATCTCCATCCAAGGCTTAGTAAATAGACCCCTAAATGGATTATAGTGGTTAGTGCTAATTTACCATGCTCAGGCCATTAGTTTCATTTTAACCAAGGCCCTATCTGGGAGAAGTTTATGTGTTCTATAGAATACTAATTGGTGGATGGCGCTGGACATTCACCAATCAGAATAGTAGGCATAGGCATATTTATAATGGATTTCAGGGGGTGTGGTACACATAGCCCCGCACCACACACCCTGCACTCAGAGTATACCTTGTACCGGAGAACGGGTCGCTCCTCCTCCATGGTGCCATCTTCCCAGTGATATCTTCATGAAAATAGTGCCGCACAGTGAAAGCAAAGACATTGTGCCAGAGCCTTTGCTCTCTTGTGCGCCATCTTCCCAAATATCTACTCCCGTGGAGGAAGCGAGACCCACTTACCAGCACAAAGTAAGATGTGCGGCTGAGGGGAGGGAAGACACTGCTCGGGTCTTAATACAGCTATGGTAGTGGGAGATTTTCACACTCATATCAATCCTGTCGCTTGGTCCAGCACAGTCCTTTAAGATGGCCTGAAATGCTCAGAGTAAATAACGTATTCACAGTGGCAGGCTGCTTCTGGGAGTGGCAATTTGAACAAAGCTAGGGACTCTAATGGACACACTAATTGTAGTCACACTTGCCGTAACAGTATGTACTGTATGCCTTTGCACAAAGAAAGCCCCCAAACTATGTAAGCACAGTAAGATACACCTTTCATGCTGCAAAAAGTCCATATTGTTTTCTTTCTGGTATTTATTACATCATTTGCATATCATATAGATATAATGTAGGCTATATATGACAATTTTATTTAGTATGTAAGTAAAGGTAAAGAGAAACTCTGTTTTTCTAAATAGCATTGTTAAGTGTATGACTATGACACTTTACACAGCAGACTGGTTTCAAAAGAGGAATTATTGGGACTAAAAGGAAGAAAGGGGGAACTGCTAGTAAGTGGTGACTAAACTCACCCAATTGCAGAAGGATAGTATGATGAATCAGCTGGCTCCAGACTCAGGTAATATTGTGCAGAATTCAGCAATGACCTCCATGTATCACTTGCCTTACAAAATAAAATGGAACATAAACATACAAAAAAACAAAGACTGGAACATCAATAACAAATCCTGTTTCAGGGGAACTTTTGTTGCAAACACTGTAATGTAACAGTATACTTTATATATCGTGTTCATTGTATTTCTTTAAAATGTACACATGATATAGTACTGATAAATAATAAAGTGCTGTTGATAATCTCTGTATAAAGAGTGAGTTCTGACATCTTTACTTAATAATTGGTGAGTTTGGATTTAATCAATGTTCAGTAGGAAAACTAAGGATTAATACACTACCTGCTCTGAATATTAAGGGATCGGTTCAATAAGACTAATCACCAAGTCCGCATGAGTAAGTTCGTATATATGCTGCACTTACAGTAGCTCAGAACTCACTGATTATTGTTCACAGCCCCATAAGGCTGCTTAAAATAATCTGGCCATACACATTGTTATTTCATATGTAATATATCTCAAGTGGGACGATATATCCCACAGTGATTATGGCCACAAAACAATCGCGATGCCCAATAATGATCCTATTAGTAATGCTGCTAAATATAGTTCAAGTTGGTAAATGTGCATTATCTGTTTTTTTATTTAAATTTTTCTGTGGTCATCCTACTGCTGCACAAAGAGGCCCCAAGGAACTGATGTCCAAGTCCCAAATGACTGTATTTTATGTGATTTGGTCATCTACATAGGTAGATAAATTGGACAGCAATGCTTTAGCTTAGCTTTAGCCATAAGACACTAAGACCAGTATTCAATTAGCCCTGGTCATTTTTCTCCCTCCCAAAAAATGGGCTGATTGGGAGATTTTTGTCCAATTGTCATCATCGGCTATTCAATTAAAGCCCTTGTTTTTCAGGAGAAACATGTCCTGTTTTTATGTGATAACACATGGGATCCGAGATAGGTTTCCGGACCCATGTGTTATCGCCAGCTCTGAGGGCTGCTTATTGGGGATTCCCAATAAATGCCGGCTATCGGGGCTAATTGAATAACCCTTGGCGAATCAAATGCTTTGTTTCATATATTTCATTAAGACACAGTAATAATTAGTTCCCAACAAGTTAAAATAAAAAATATATTCATCATATGTTACCTCCTGTGTAATTGTAGATACCCAAGTAGTCTCTGAGAGATCTGGTTCCCAAAAATGTTTGGAGAAGGCCTGTCTTTTAAGCCTTAAAAATTGGTTTGCAGCTTCCTCTGTAAAAAATGGAGCCCCCAGAATACCTATACCAATAATTGTGAAATAAAAGGATATATTACTTACATTTTATACCAACTATTAGAGAGGTATATTGTGCTTGAATTGTCGGTAATTGTTCATTTAAGAATCGCACCAGATTATATGTTTAATCATATTTAAATGTATATACTATAAGTTTAAACAACTGTGTGTTTTTTCTTGTTAGCGTGTTGTGTAACTAATGTTTTTTTCTAGATTGTCAGGTTTAAGTGTCACTGTGTTTTTCCTAAGGAAGTAACTATAATACCAAGAAATATGAAAAGAAAAAAAGTTATTGTCTTACCTTGAATTGAGAGAAAAAGATGAAACAAAATAATCACTGAATGCCTCATTGTGATTGAAGTTTTTGTTATGACAATTGTACAGATTTGACTGTTTAAAACTATGTAATAAATAAAGTGAAGTCCTAAGCTTATGGTTCTTTCTTTCTGTCTGTCCTTAACTCACTTGCTGTGACCTTTGAGCCTGCAAACTTCTGTTTATATACTGATTAACATGGGTCTAGTTTATCGTGCACTGAAACTGCCAAACCTTGCTTGCACTTTACACCAGAGATTACATGGATGCCACGCTGGACAATCAGAAACATTCTGTATCAATTGGAAAACAAGTACACATGTTTTTTTTGCCCAGTGTGAATGCATGTACTGCAATAATTACTTTTTTTTAAATGTATATATTAATAATAAATAATAATAATAATAATAATAATCTACATATATATAAAAGCCAAATACCACTGACTGACTCACTGACTCATCACAAACTCTCCGGAACTATGAGGACTAGGAACTTGAAATTGGACAGAAGCTTCGTTTTGTGATGTAGGCACCCACTATGAAGGGATTTTGCCAAAGCGGTGAAATGTTTTTTTTTTATTAATTCTTTATTATCTTCTAATTCAGATAAGACTTACATTTGTTTTTGCATACAAATGTTACCAAATTATGTGCCTAAGTACCTGTTGTGCCATGGGGGACATGCGTGAATGAGGTTAAGGCATGTCTCAAGTCATCCTACTTATCGCCAAGAGTCAATGGGGGTCATTCCGAGTTGATCGAAGCTGTGCTAAATTTAGCTCAGCTATGATCAGGCACTCAGACATGCGGGGGGACGCCCAGCACAGGGCTAGTCCGCCCCGCATGTCAGTGCCCCCTTCCCCCCTGCAGAAGTGCAAAAGCATCGCACAGCGGCGATGCTTTTGCATTTGAGGAGTAACTCCCGGCCAGCGCAGCTCCAGCGACTGTCTGGGAGAACCTCTTTGCTGCCCTGGGTCACAGCGGCTGCGTGTCACGTCACACAGCCACCACGGCCCGCCCCCCCCAATGGTCCGGCAACGCCTGCATTGGCCGGACCACACCCCCTAAATGGCGGCTTAACACCGCTGTCTAGCCCCCTCCCGCCCAGCGACCGCCTCTGCCTGTCAATTAGGCAGAGGCGATCGCTAGGCAACGACGGCCTTCAGCCATCTGGCATGCGCCGGCGCACTGTGGTACCAGCGCATGCACAGTACTGACCTGATCGCACTGCTGCGATAAACTGCAGCGTGTGATCGGGTCAGAATGACCCTCAATGTCCTTTCCTTGGGGGTCAACATGCGAGTGCTCCTGAAAGGTGACCTGAAAGCAGAGGAATTTTCTGAATTACTTCCTAAAAAAGGGGATGGCAAGTTGTTGGAGGAGGGGGGAAGAGTCCGTATTCCACAAAAACCTCTGCTATTTAGTCTACGATTTGAATGCTTTGACTGAGAGGATCTGCCCGGCCATGAATGAGAATAGAGGTAAAAGCGTCTCTTGGCTGAGGGAGGGGGCTATTCTCACTCCAACAAATGACTCAACAGTTAACATCAACAACACTCTGCTGAAGAAGCTGGCTACTAATATGGTTAGGTACTAGTCGGTTCATTCGATGGTGAAGGTGGAGGACACCATTCATTACCCTGTAGAGTGTAGAGTGTCTGCATACTCTGAACCCTCCTGGAATACCACCTCATGTTTTTTATCTCAAGATCGGCGCCACCATAATGCTTTTACTCAACTTCAATCCCCCCAAACTGTGCAATCGTACCAGGATGCAGGTGAAGACTCTGCACAAACATGTAATTGAAGTGACAATATTCCCAGGCATCAGCCAGGGAGAAACTGTCTTTATTCTGAGAATGTCTCTGATCCCATCAGACTACCATATCCAGTTCAAATGGCTGCAGTTCCCAATAAAGGTCTGCTACGCCATGACCATTAACAAAGCTCAGGGGCAGAGTTTGAAAGTGGCTGGTGTGGATCTGAGGAGTGACTGCTTCTCCCATGACCAGTTGTATGTTGCCCGTTCCAGAGTCCGCTCCTCTGACAGCCTGGCCATTCTCCAGCCTGAAGGAGAGACTAAAAATGAAGTTTACCAGGAAGTCCTTCAAAATGAAAGTTACACTCACGGAAATATTTGAAAATTCCATAGCGAAGCGCAGGTATTCAGCTAGTATGTGAATAATTTAGTACCATTAAAGTAATATGCTAGTCCTGATGGTTGTACAGTAACAACCAAAATTGAGAAAATAAAAATATAGTAAAAATCCACAACACAAGCAGTCCTTAAAGAATCCATATCCATTATTTTAAATATACACATCAGTACCAGTAACAATAATGAAAATCTTAGTAATTTGCATTAGTCTGTATTCAGAAATAAGGAATGTTCATTGTTAAAATGTTGCTCTCATGTATCTCAATAGAACACAGCCAAGAAAAGACAGTAGTCAGGGAAAATCAGCGTACAAGGTGGGTCATTCTGACCCGTTCGCACGCAGCGGTTCTTCGCTGCGGTGCGAACGGGTCGGAACTGTGCATGCGTGGCGTGCGCATTGCGCATGCACGTCATTGTCTGGTGACGTGGGTTGCCGGGCAACAACGCGCACAGCGAAAAAAGAAGACACAGCGCCGATTGCAAGAAGACTGACAGCGGAGAGGCGTTCCGGGGTGGATACTCACCGTTGGATGCCGTTTTCGAGGAGTGGTCGTCTGAACGCAAGTGTGTCCAGGCAAACGGAGGGCGGATGTCTGACGTCAAAGCCTGGTGAAACGACGCTGGATTAGTCGCACAAGGAATGTAGCTCCAGAGTTACTCTTCCACTGCACAAAACTTTTTTAGCTTAGCAGGGCTGCACAAGCGAACGCAGCCCTGCTAAGCTAAAATACACTCCCCCATAGGCGGAGATTAGTTGATCGCACCAGCAGCAAAAAGTTGCTGGCTGCGATCAACTCAGAATGATCCCCAATGATAAGTTTCAAGACACCTAGGGGGACATTTACTAAGCAGTGATAAGAGTGGAGAAGTGATCCAGTGGAGAAGTTGCCCATGGCAACCAATCAGCACTGAAATAACATCTATCATTTGCATGCTATAAAATTATACAGAGCTGCTGATTGGTTGATGGGGCAACTTCTCCACTGGCTCAATTCTCCACCCTTATCACTGCATAGTAAATGTCCGCCTATTCTCCCCAGGTCCCACTTGTAAGTGCCACAGACTTCAGCAGTCACTGCCTCTCAGAGATATTCCAGCATACTATGGAGAATATTGTTACCACTGGCAAGGGTTAATGGCACTTGTGCAAATAAGTTCAAAAGGACCTTGTGCACAGCACTTGATTAGCTTATGTTTATATACACTTTTATTAAAAGTTTAACATTTCCTTTAACGTTTCAGGCTGGTGTTACTCTGAGCTTTGGATTTCACCTTTGAGCTTTCTCAGGAGAGTTGCAATTATTAGTTTAATATGTATAATAAGATAATGGAATATGTATGTGTATCTAAGCATAGTGGATCTTTCATGATGATATGGGATGTAAACATACAGTATGTAGAATGTGCTTCTGTCAAGGTGGTTCCCAAATGAGGTATATATGACACTGATCACCCAGGAAAAATAATGACTTGCACAAGAATTTTACAATAATTACATAATACCAAAGACTTACAAACTCAGGTTCTTTTAAGCATCTATGTTGTTGATCTCTATGTCTAAACCTCAGTACATGATGACATTCAGAGATAATTAAGATAATTAAGTTAATCAGTTTAAAAGAAGAATCATCAAGTATTTCCTGGACTTTCTTCATGGAACATTTATTGTCCTGATTATACAATACTTGTGAATGTTAGGATATTTTGTTAAGAGTCTATGAGCTAGATTACACTATTAGGCGTAGGGTTCCCACACAACCTTAATCTCCTTTTCTAGTAATGTCTCCACTGACAGATGTTAAAGCCAGTTTTCTCTGCATCACATGTTAAATCTAGTTGGGAAAATAAATACAGGTTGAATATCCCTTATCCAAAATGCTTGGGACCAGAGGTATTTTGGATATGGGATTTTTCGTATTTTGGAATAGCTGCATACCATAATGAGATATCATGGTGATGGGAGCTAAATCTAAGCACAGAATGCATTTATGTTTCATATACACCTTATACACACAGCCTGAAGGTCATTTTAGCCAATATTTTTTATAACTTTGTGCATTAAACAAAGTGTGTCTACATTCACAATTCATTTATGTTTCATATACACAGCCTGAAGGTCATTTAATACAGTATTATTAATAACTTTGTGTATTAAACAAAGTTTGTGTACATTGAGCCATCAAAAAACAAAGGTTTCACTTTCTCACTCTCCCTCAAAAAAGTCCGTATTTCGGAATATTCCGTATTTCGGAATATTCCGTATTTCGGAATATTTGGATATGGGATACTCAACCTGTATATACAACGTATTTCTAATTAGCTCATATTCCATACAAAGTGACCTTGGCTCAGACATCTAGGTTGCTTAACATAGCATATGATGATGATGTAGTAATACGTAAAATCAGTTCTCAGAGTAAATGTGGAAATGAATTGCTAATTAGCAAGGGCAGCCTGGTTCTAGAGGTATCCAATCCCTCACACAATCCTAACTGTACATAACCAAGCATTGATCGCTAGACACCAAATGCTGAGTTGGCCGCAGTTACGAACCAATTTGCAGCTGTAAAATGTATTCACTAAAAAAGCTGCATTTGTAAATTTAAAATTTTTGTAAGGAAAATGCAGGACAGCACCCTAAGATTGCATTAGGAATACTTCATACCCTTAAAATATATAATTGCTATTAGGCTTCACTTAAACTTAGAAATCCTCTTTAATTAATTGACACAGATCTTCATCTGGCGTACAATAATTGCTAAGAAGTCACTAAACCAAAAATATACCATATATGAGCAATCAAAAAGACAGTGCACTAGCATCAGCCAATCACAAGCAGTTTACTAGTGCTAATAATTGTACTCAGTTGTATTCATCATCATCATCTTGTATTTGCATGTGCTCTCAAGTGCCCACAAACAACATGGCTTGTACAAGTATATATGCATCTCCAATAGCAGCTGTAGCCCCTGGGCTGCAACACTAAACATATAGTGCAGGGGGGACTGCTTAGCACATATAAACATACATGTTATCATGTATGTAATGTATGTGCTGGCTGGCACCCGGGAATCAGCATAAGGCTTCACAAAGTCCTTCTATGCCCATCCTAAGACTCCCATTGGCTAGTTTCCCATGAGTCTGGGAGTGGGCTTAGGAGTGTGTGAAACCTTAGCACACCCGATCGCTGAGGGAACCAACCAGCACATATATTGCATACATGATAACGAGGTGCAGTTAGGTTGCCAGCAGATGGGATCCCGGCAGTCAGGATACCCACATCAAAATCCCGACCGCTGACAATGCTGCCAGACGGAATCCCGGATAACATGGGCTATTCCCACTCGTGGGTGTCCTCGACAAATATAGAATAGGAACAGAACCTGTGGCGAGTGCAGTAAAAAATGGTGCTGGTTCATCAGCCAATCAGTTTGCAGACCGGCGGCGGCCCCTGATTGGTTGCCGGACCGTGAACAATGATTGGCTCATGAACCGGTGCCTTACTTGACTCACCCACCGGAGACCAGACACTCACAGTGCGCTGGGACCAGCAGAGGAAGTGGTGGCTGTGACCAGTGGAGGCAGCAGCGTTGAGTATCTGGGGCATATTTGTACAGTACATGGCACTGGGGGCATATGTGTAACTGGCACTGGGGGAATAAGTGTAACTAGCACTGGGGGTAAATGTGTAACTGGCACTGGGGGTATATGTCTATCTGGCACTGGGGGTATATGTGTAACTGACACTGGAGGTATATGTGTAACTGGCACTGGGGGCATATATGTAACTGGCACAGGAGGTATATGTGTAACTGGCACTGGGAGTATATATGTAATTGGCACTGGGGGTATATGTGTAACCAGTGTCGGACTGGGGCATGTAGGGCCCACCGGGGGGATGCAGTGGTAGGGGCCCATGTTTAGGGGTGTGGCCAGTCTGCAGAGGGGGTAGGGTCTGCCACCTCATTGGTTTGACTAACCATTAGAGAGTGCAATGTGTGGGTCCCTTCATAAATATATACTGTAAATTCAGATGCTGCATGCATAATAATGTATCAGATTAATAACAGATTAATAACAGCAATACACTGTAGAAAATAAACCATAGTCCAGTATTAGGTAGCATATGTATAATGTATAATTTAAGTGCACAATCTGGAATCTGATCCTTAGAGCAGGAGGTGGGGCCCCAGGCAGTGGGGCCCACCGGTGGTTTCCCCTGTTCTCCTGTGGGCCAGTCCAGGTATGCGTGTAACTGTCACTGGGGGTATATGTGTATCTGGCACTGTGGGCATATGTGTAACTGGCACTGGGGGCATATGTGTAATTGGTACTGTGGGCACATGTGTAACTGGCACTGGGGCATGTGTATCTGGCACTGTGGGAGCATATGTATATCTGGGTGGGGGCATATGTGTAACTGGCACTGGGGGTATATGTGTATCTGGCATTGGGTGCATATGTGTATTTGGCACTGGGGGTATATGTGTAACTTGCACTGGGAGTATATGTGTATTTGGCACTGGGGGTATATGTGTAATGCACTGGGGGTGTATGTGTATCAGGCACTGGGGGTGTATGTGTATCTGGCACTGTGGGAGCATATGTGTATCTGGCAGTAGGGACATATGTGTAACTGGCACTGGGGGTATATGTGTAACTGGCACTGGGGGTATACTGTATGTGTATCTGGCACTGGGGGCATATGTGTAACTGGCACTGGGGGTATATGTGCAACTGGCACTGGGAGTATATTTGTATCTGACACTGGGGGCATATGTGTATCTGGCGCCACTGGCGTTTCTATAATGGGTGCAGTGTGTGCGGTGCACATGGGCCCATGAGTCCAGAGGGGGCCCCCACCGCACACGCTGAACTAATTTTGTGAATACTCACCCCCCCGGAGTCCCACGGTGACATCCATGGCAGTGTTAAAACTCTGTGAAAATGGCCCAGCGCCCATTTTCACAGAGTTCTGCGCATGCGCAGTAGATAAATCTCAGGGAAAATGGCCGCCACACCATTTTCCCGGAGATCTGCGCATGCGCTGTAGAGTCTGAGCGCTCTAGTGCTCAGACTCTCCCCGCTGCCAGCAGAGAGGAGATGCCCCGAATGGGGGAGGCTGCACCCGGGCCTCCTCCTCTCTTAAAACGCAGCTGTCTGGCGCTGGAGAAATATGTGTATCTGGTGCTATGGGCATATGTGTATCTGGTGCTGTGGGGGCATATAATGTGTATCTGGCACTGTGGGGGCATATAATGTGTTTCTGCCACTATGGGGGGCATATAATGTGTATCTGGCACTGTGGGGGCATATAATGTGTATTTGGCACTGTGGGGGCATATTATGTGTATCTGGCATGGTGGGGGCATATTATGTGTATCTGGCACTGTGGGGACATATTATGTGTATCTGGCACTGCTTGTGGCATATTATGTGTATCTGGCATTGCACTGTGGAGGCATATAATGTGTATCTGACATTGCACTACTGGGAACATATGTGTATCTGGCACTGCTGGGGCATATGTTTATCTGGCACTGCTGGGAGCATATGTGTATCTGGCACTGCTGGGGGCATAGGTGTATTTCGCACTGCTGGTGGCATATGTGTAACTGGCACTATTGCGGGCATATGTGTATCTGGCACTGCACCACTGGGGGCATATGTGTATCTGGTACTGCACTACTGGGGGTCATTATGTGTATCTGGCACTATACTGAGGTCATAATGTGTATCTGGCACTATACTGGGATCGTTATGTGTATATGGCACTATACTGGAATCATTATGTGTTTCTGGCATTATGCTGGGATCATTATGTGTATCTGGCACTATACTGGAACGTTATGTGTATCTGACACTATACTGAGGACATTATATGTAATGAAACATACTCTGGGCGTTATGTGTAAGGTTGCTTATTGTGTGTGTAGAGGGGTGTTTGAAAATATATTTATAGTTTGATAATATAAAGTTGCGAGGCCAAGCCCACTTTCCCAGGAGCGCGCACGTACGTGCCTTAGGTGCGCTCATTAGGGGGCGCTTAAAAATTTCTCGCTAAGGGTGCTAGTAGGCCTGGAGCTGGCCCTGCAGGCTCGGCCCACATCAATTTGCAACTTCTCTCAACTGTCCCAACTCTACAGGCCCTAGCAGTCATGTCAAATTCATTAAATTCTTCATGGACACATATACATATTGCCTGTTTTCTGGTTACTTAATTTACACTGTGGAAACTAGATAAATCTAAATAAATCAGCTCTGGTTCTAGCCAGTGCCTTCTGATCCATTTACCTCACCGCACATCCCTGATACCTTTTCCCAGGGCAAAGTAATCCTCAAGCTAAGGTCTGTCCTGTGGCTTTCATAGTGGGAGCTATTGGAGGGGCGGTGTACACTTCCATTTTGCATTGCATGTTAGAGATGGGACAAGAGTATATTATATAGATTACCCAGAGCCGGCCTTAGGCATAGGCAAACTAGGCAAATGCCTAGGGCATTTGGTATGCTTAGGGGCACCAGCAGCTTCTGATGATTAAAATGATATGCGGCATGCCTATATTCTGTGTGTGACTGCGGCTGTATCTACATCCGAAATGCTACGTTGCAGTGTATTCCTGTAAATCACTGTAATGTAGCATTTCGTATGCAGATCCAGCCGCAGTCACAAACAGAATATAGGCATGCTGCATATCATTTTAATCAGCAGAAGCTGCTAGTGCATCCTAGCCACATAGTAATGCAAATAAGATGCATTTTCATAAACAAAAGGCGCCCAACGCTAGCAGAGCTGCCAGCTGAGTCATGCCAGGCATCTCCTGCAGAACTAGCGGAGGTGCTAGGGGGCACCAGCCAAAATCTTGCCTAGGGCATTATATTGGTTAGGGCCGGCTCTGAGATTACCACAATGCCTGTTTAAATTGCCACTAGTAAATTTAATATATACTATAAATAATATGCGGGTATTCTGTTTTTTTTTTTGCCCTTCCTCCTCCTGAACCAGCTTGCCCGAGTTTTTCTGTCCCTCTTTGTGTTGCTGTCTTATGCCAAAGTAATATTGAAATGCAGTTTTCATTTTTATACATCATACTGCATAAACAAATCGGTTTTTTTTTGTATCTTTTAGGGTTTGTTTGAAGATACCAGTACAGTTTCCAGTGGGTTTAACATGGAAATCTGAAATTTATGAGAGCTGAAAGATTTTTCATTTCAATTTGTTTGTATGTGTCGGTGCTTAATTTTCAAGAGTAGATTAATTAAGCACTGCTAGCGTATTTGTACATCTGTAGCTTCTGTAGTGCTTCTTGATAATGATGGATGCATTTATTATTGCACCATGTATAATGTGCCACATTAATCTGAGTATACAGGAAGCATAGAAACAGTTACTGGAAGTCAGTCTGCTTTTATAGCTTGTTTTAACCTCTTCTCAGAATGAGTCTTCTTTCTACGGTTCTTTATATTTGGCTACTCACTGATGGCTAAAGCATGCCTTATACTTTAAGATGGATAATAATCTTTTCACTGTATTCAATAAATAATTATTTTTCTTTTTGGCTTAATGTCTGTGATATTTTCTAGCTGGAATTTATGTCTGATGTATAAACTGGTCAGTTACTTTTTTTTTTATTTTTTTAAACAAGTGTTCTGCTTTGGCCATTAAAAGAATGCAAAATATTCTACTACAATAGAGCACTTTTTGCAGTCACAAAATGTTATTATTTTTGTGATCAAAGCATACTATATGTATTGTACTGTATATAGCTTTGTCAGTGACATCACCGCTCTCAGGATTGTTAAGAAATATACATAGAATTAAAAACTGAATGGGCAGCAAAAGCAGGAATGTGGTCCTCCTCATTTTTGTGGACTGTAAAATGAATGGTTCTGACAAAGAAAAACTATTTTAATATATTTTAAAAGACAATTTGTCACAAGTGGTAAAATAACCAACTGTAGGGGGAGCTCTTCAGGGCTTGGTATTGTGTAATAGAACAGATATTACATCTAATATACAATATACAAGGGAGGAGCATATTTAGATTACAAAGATCACAACAGTGTAATTCTATACTTGAGTTTCAATAAAACATGTACAGGAGCTATGAAAACTACTATCTTTTAAAAGGGTGGCACTCGTTATACCAGCTGTCGGGATCCCAGCGCTCAGCACCACCGTGCCCGCAGCGTGGCGAGCGCAGAGAGCCTGCAAGGGGCTTTTCTGCGCCCGCTGCCGGCATTCCGGATGTTGAGATCCTGGCACCGGTATGCTGTGCGCCGGGATCCCGACAGCCGGCAATTCGTAGTACACCCCTTTTAAAAGGATACTTACTTACCTTTGGGGAGCATTAAGGCCTGGGGAGGTGTAGTGTTACATAAATCCACGGAGGCTAAATAGGAAATGTTTACAACTATTTAAATAAATACCATCCTGAGAACATGCCATATGGTAATAAAAAGGCAACCAATATGGTTAACTAGGACATATGGGAGGTGATAAAGAAAAAAAAACAGTATTTCATGTGTTAGAACTAGAAGAATCTCTCTAAATATAATAACAAGTTGTATAAAAAAAAATTCAGGTTAGCAAAGATTAAAGCTGAAAATTTTTTTGTCAAAAATAGCAAGTTTAATTTAAACAGGTTGTTCAAGTACATAAACACCCAGAAAAATGGAATACTGTTTTATACATAATATATTACAATATAAGACAAGTAAAAAGTAATCTGGGAAAAATAAGTAGAGAATGTTGATCTTTTATATATGTTTTTTTTTTTGGCTGTAAATGGAACAGAAAAAAAAGGTTGCTTATAAGTTTAGCAAAACCTATATACCCCAATACATAAAAATATATAAATTACAGCGCTTATAAAACTGATGCTAATACTGTATAAATTTATTAATTACAACATACTGATTTATCAAACATATGAATAAAATTGATGATAAAATTTAAAATTGCTCATAGACCAATTCGTGGACAAATACTGAGCTCCTCAGAAATAACCTTAATAAGGCAAAGGTCCATATATTAGTATTCGGACACAAAGTCTAATTTAAACCAAGACCAATGTGGTTTATTACCCATCAAGTGTACCAATGCATGGATCCGGATCCAGGTCCTTAGTTATGGAATGGATTCTGGTTCACAGTTGGTTAAGATGACGCTATAATGTCCTGCATACTGTGTTCCACTTTAGATGAATCCTGGGAAATTAATTCCTTGTAGGACCAAATTGGAATCGGGATCCTGGTTCACATGTAGCATGAAGATGGGTCGTCCTGGATTTGGAGCCAGTAAGGTTTATCTTAAGTAACGTCCAATGGTCTAGAGCAGTGTTCTCTTACGCGTTTCGCCGCTCCAGGCAGATTTGTCAAAGGGTAATAGCAAGTTTAATTTAAACAGGTTGTTCAAGTACATAAACACCCAGAAAAATGGAATACTGTTTTATACATAATATATTACAAGTATAAAGTAGTCTGGGAAAAATAAGTAGAGAATGTTGATCTTTTATATATGTTTTTTTTTTGTGGCTGTAAATGGAACAGAAAAAAAAGGTTGCTTATAAGTTTAGCAAAACCTATATACCGCAATACATATTGTCTAACAAAAGAAGTAGTTCTAATAATGTGCAAAGCATCTTCAAATGGGTAATATAATTGAAAAAGCAAATGATGTACCTGTGAGCGAGCCTTAACTGCCCAATCAGCTCCTAGCTGCCATGTTACAAACTGTGTTTTAAAAATGGCAGTTAGGAGCTGATTGATTGATTGATTGATTGATTCCACTTTATCTCTCTCCAAGGCTTAGTACATATGCCCCCAAACTCTCAAGTCTGCAATCAGGGTGGGCAGACAGGATTATGAGACGTTGCACTGGCAATGAGAGATGAAAGGATCATGAGACGTTGCACTGGCAATGAGAGATGGATCTGAAGGGACTTAAATAGGACACCCTGGTTGCAGATTGACAGCAACAATTATGTACTGTAATCCAGGTACTGCATTGGAGGAATCTCGATCAGCTGACTCACTGCAAGATGGAAGCGTCCATGTTTCGGCTGTGGCAGCTTCAACATGCAATTTTCTTCTGGAAAATATGTCCTGCAGGACAGGTGAGTGATGTACCACTATGAAGCGACAGCATTTAGTACACATGTGGATTTTCTGAGTATAATTTGTTATAAGTGCAATTGAACAATGACATTTTAACTACTGTATTAAACAAAAAGGGAAAAACCAACAAATGCAATATTATAATTTACTAAGATTTTTGTCTGGTAAATATTAAGTGGTAGATCTACTAAATTACAAATGTTCTTCCTTTTTTAAATCAAGAATTTATTAGAAATAGACACAAAATTAATCTGACTTTGTTCCAATTCCCTAAACTGCGACGCAAGATTTTATGTGATTTCCATCACCTTCACCAATAATTAGCAGTATTTCAGTCTGCCCATTTCTCTCTATGGGATTTCCAATGTGTGCGTTACATGTACAAATCCAAATTAATAGATGCAGTGAAATACTAGAAAAAGCTCAGATTGAGTTTTCCATTACTAATTAAAACTGATAGTTACAGAAAGGTGTGACATTTAGGCACCTTGCAAGAGTTGTCAGGTCCTGCATTTTGTGTGTCTTTCCATATGCTTGGAGATCCACACAAAAGTTTTCTCCCTCATCAATAGAGTTTAAAAAGTC
This sequence comes from Pseudophryne corroboree, assembly GCF_028390025.1. NCBI lineage: Eukaryota > Metazoa > Chordata > Amphibia > Anura > Myobatrachidae > Pseudophryne > Pseudophryne corroboree. Next base: position 613,790,209 of record NC_086445.1, read on the forward strand.
TTGAATTAAAATTTTTTTTTTTAAAGTAGATGGACTCTGGTGAAGTAAACCAGGCAAACAGATAACACACAAAAAATAAAAAACACAAAAAATAAAGTATGCTTCAGAACACACCTGGCAACTGTTGCATTTGTATTTGTATTACATTATTCTATAACTAGCATGTAGTCATTATATTAACAATCACAACATCAAGGGGGTCATTCAGGTGCAGATGCAAAGTGGCGATTGTACGCATATCGATCAATGTTTTTGCAATGCGCATGCGTTTTATGGGTGTGTATATATTAGCAGCTGCCATCACACTTGCTACTGGAAAGGGCTGTGCTTCCCGGAAGAGCAGCTCAGCCTGCGCGTCTTCAGAGGTACTCAGGCTGTGCGTGGCAACTCGATGTGCGACAATGTTACCAATGTTTCTGCAATCATGTGGCGCCATACGCAGAGATGCGATTGCAGTGGGTGTCCTTTTGCATGGGTTACCCTCTGCCCATATTAGCATATAATGGTAAATGCATACGGCAAATCATTGCAACAGGAGTAGGAAGAACAACCGCATTTGAATGACCTACCAGCAGTCCTCATAATGTTGCAATGGTTAAAATGTCGACACTCAAAATGCTGATGCAGTGAAAATGTTGACACGTTAAATGTTACCGTCAACATTTTGACAATATCAATTCTATAGATAGGATTTAGCATAAGGGTTATGTGTTAGGTTTAGGCTGAAAATTGGGTGTTGACATTTTCATAGATTCACATATTTTTTACTGATCACTGAATAACAACAGTGGGTTGCTTATTTTTGGGGATTTATTTTTGTGAGATTTAAAGAAAAAAAATGATGAATTGTATGTCTATATGCCTCCAATGGAATAGTATTTAGGAAATCTACCCCAAATCAATAAAAATATTGTTTTTAAGTCTATTTCTGCAAATTTACCTTTACTATATTACCCTCTTTAAGTTTGTAATGGGTGGCATTATTAGACATATGCTAAACTGAGTGTAAATAAAAAAAAACAACTACATTGACATAGCAAATCCGCCATGCAAGTCATATGCCACGCTACTGGTGGATGGTGTTCCCAATGGAGCCGCTAGAGGGAGATGGGCAGTGTTCACACGGGAGAGGAGAGAGGGACGAATGTAGTACTCCTCATATGTCTATGGTAAAGCTGAGGTATTCTTTTGGTGTTAGGGAGCTGGGCTGATACCCAATGAGCAGAATGTACTTTGATTGCTTGGTGTACAAGGCTAAAACCAGAGAACAGGATAAGCTTGGAATACTTTGTGTACTGAGCTAAACCCAGAGAGCAAGCTCGAATACAGAGCATTACCAGCTACACAGGATATGCTGGATTGCAGAGCAGCACTAGCTACATAGGATATGCTGGATTGCGGAGCAGCACCAGCTACACAGGAAATGCTGGATTGCAGAGCAGCACCATCTACACAAGAAATGCTGGAATGTGGAGCTGCACCATCTACACAGGATATCTCTCAGATGACCAGGCTAATACCGGATTCTACTTGATACAATGGGATAAGGACCGGATCCGCCTAGGGATACTGTACTAGCAACTGGCTGAGTTCTGGTAAACAGCTTAGCAGGAGACTTGATTCAGGAGATGCACTAGGAAGTTGATAGCTGGCTGGGTACAGTATTTCCACAAGCAACAGAGATAGAAATTATGTTTACAGCTCTGTGAAGTGGTCAAACTGTTCTTGTGATTCTCTGAAGACGTTGCAGACACAGGAAACGTGACAGAGTCTGGAGAATCTACCTGACTGCCAGAAGTCAGGTGGCCAAGGACATAGCTGAATTAGCAACATTGTTCTGGCCCAGATTGGAAAGACTGATGCCCTTCCCAGTCTGGGCCAGATTGGAAGGACTGATGCCCTTTTTTCCCCCCACCAATATTAGTTCACCCTGAGGTGCACTAGTATTGGTGAAAAGAATCACATGATGCAATGCTGGACTGTGGAGCGAATCACATAAGGCAAAGCTGGAATGTTATTGGAGCTTCAGTGATCAACTGACCAGATCTAAGATGGTAGCAGCCATTACACTGAGAAATGGAGATGCTGCAAAGAACCTCTGAACGCACATATGGCTGACACACTGGAGACATCACTGTAACAATAGGTCTCCTTTGCAGACATTGGGGACTCCTCCAGGACAGCGCAGAATGGGTTTGGTATGAAATGGCAGCTGTCGGGATTCTGGCAGTCTGGAGACCAACAACGGCATCCCAACAGTCGACACAAGGTATGGTACGTAGACTAACCCTCCCCCTACCCTAACTCTAACCCTCACTTTTTTTGGTGCCTAACCCTCACCACACCCCCTCCCCCCGCGCAGCCTAACCCTAACCTCCCAGGGTGGCACCTAAACCTAACCCCCCCCCCCCACTCCCTGCACCCTAAACCTAACTGTCTCTCCTTCCACCGTCTAACCCTAACCCCTCCCTGGTGGTGCCTAACCCTCCCTCCCTGCACCCTAAACCTAAGTTGTTGTCCCCGTGGATCGCCTAAACCTAACCCCCCACCCTCAGCGTAGTACTTACCCGCCCAACTGTCTGGGCAATTGGGATCTCGATGGTTGGGATTCTGGTGTCGATGCTCCCTCCCCTTTTGGGATTTGGGCATCGGGATTCGGGCATTAGCATTCCATTGTGTGTCCAGATTCCAGCACCGGTATCTCGTGCACCGGGATCCCAATCATCGGGATTGTAAATGCATCCCCACAGAGTGGCACATAGGTAAGTGTAGATTCCTGACATTGTAGCTTCAAGTTTATTCACATTACTTTACATTTTTAAAAGGCATGAAATGAAGATGAATGAAAAAGGGTTTGGTTGAAACTAGAGAAAAACTCATTAATGTTAACATGGAAAAAAATGGAAAATATATTGCTATTGTTTATCCAATGCCACATTATTTTCATATTTCTTGACTAAAAAAGGTGATTACACTATTTGATAAATGTTGTCTTTTTCAGTATATCTAAATGTAGACTACTGATATTTGTTCTCATTTCCATGTCATCAATAACTTCGAATGTCAATCTATCAATTTACACAGACAAAAAATTACTATGAAAATCTATGTTTAACAAATGTCTTATTTCTATGGTAGAATAGGTGTGTTCCTGGTTACAAAGGCTTGCTGTACCCGCTTTGGCAGAAAAACCTATCCTGCTTTTCCTTTATGCAGAACTACATAATCAATGACAATAAATTCTATCAAATTTCTCAACTGCTAAATCAGAGTACCTTCTGAAATAATAACGCTCTCATTGTAGTATTTTACAGGTGATAGAATGTTTTTCTGTTTTAAAGGCTGTTTCTAGTTTTCGCTAAATATAATTTCTAATGTGGTGACCAAACAACCGTTTGCCATCAATATGGGGCCCATTTTTCCAGACCTTTTTATGTATAACCAGGAATTCATGTTGTTTGCTGAGAGGAGACAGAAATGGATTAACAACAGGACTGCTGGGTCAGTTGCTCAGGTGCCACCCAGACACTGTCCTCTCCCACCCACACACACACTAATTACCCACGCCCGGGCTCTTTGGAGTGGGCCAGTGAGGCCTCAGGCCAGCTACTGAGGGGGACAGATGCACACTATATTTTCTTTTAAGGGGTGTGGCCATGCCTCCCAGATTTGCACCCCCCCCCCCCCCCCTTCATCTTTCCACCCACTCCCTCCTGGTACCTAACCTCCATTCAGATCTCAGCAGCCCTTTATGCAGTTTGAAGCTGCTTGACGATACTATAATGTTATCTTGGCAATATTTGAGCATTCTTTGAACATCCATTTCTCAGCGCTAAATTTACAGATTGTTTTCTTGGTAGGTAGCCAGTGATCAGGAATTTGGTACCTACTGCGGGCTGACTGGTTTGAAACTAATTTTAATTTGCTTTGTAACATCTCCCAGACAAAGAGGAACTCCTTGGCATGATGTATTTATACTGAAATGAGCAAGTCCCTTCGTATGTAAGGCTGGTGTCACAAGGTAGTAAATGAATGCTGTGCTTCCCAGCTAGAAAAGTGCAGCAATGATAAAAGCTGGCTGCTGTAGTGGCACATGAAGAAGCGCTCCTCCCCTGTCAAACAGGAGTTCAGTTCTGCTACATCTAAGCATGCAAGCGTCTTTTGGAACTGAATTGCACTTGTGTGACTAGTGAGCCTTTCGCTTTAATATTTTACTGCTGCATCAATATTATTCATATGAGAGCAGCCCTTCCATAGGGCAGAAAAATCACAGCGTTCGTACACTAAAATGTGGGTCCCGCAAACCTCTGATCTGAAAGCTTCAAGTTAATCTTTAATGGTTTGCTAATAAGTTTCATCTATTTTGGTGTACGTGATGTCAATTATAATCAGTTTAGAAATTATAAATATAGATTCAATAATATATATTGGTTTAAATATAAATACAGGATTTGTCTAAATGTATTCCACCTAAAAGTAAAGGTTAATTTTAATGGTGAAAGTTTTATAATTTGTTATATTAGGTCACCTTAATCTAAAAATCAATTAAAAGTCAGATATCTGCATGTCATTATGTTGTTAAGGATGAAACGTTCTAGGAAGAATATCTAAGGCACACTTATCATATGTGCAAATGCCCAATTTTAGCCCAGATACGCCAACTAAGGGGATGGTATCGGGATCCTGGCACTCGGGATGTCGGCAGTCATAATACCGACACCGGCACCCCGATGCACAGAATCCTGGTACCTTAACCCTCCCCCTCTACCCCACTAGCCCTAACCCTCCCTGGCCGCAGCCTAAACCTAAGCGCCCCTTCCCCCTCATCGGCAGCCTATAACTAACTCTCCCTGGTGGTGCCGAAACCACTGCAGAGGGTTACAGAATTGAAAACTCTATAATATCACACAAGATGGAGGACACCGCAGATTTTCAATAAGCTTAATCCTTATATTTTAATAGTCACCATTCACACCTCAAATATCACTGTGTGTTTTGTTAGCGACTTCCACAAATAGTAAATTAAAAGTGACAGTATAAACCATGCTATCATCTAATGAAAGTGTTATTTTTATTTATATATAAGTTTACAGTGCATTCTTTACTGAAGGATTAAAGATCTCTCTTTAGAAATATTGGTTAGCAAATTCTCTCAACCTACTTACTGCTGTACTTTAATATCGATGGTGATTTACATACAATTTCAGAAAGTGGGATATCTCCTCCCCACCCCCTCTTCCTCTTCTTTTTCTTTCAGCTGCTCTCTCTTCAACACAACCCCACTCTTTATTTCCTCCTCTTCTCCCCCCCCCCTCCCCGTTACTCCAATCCTGCCCACCTGTTTATGGGGTTTATTCATGAAGCAGTGAAAAGTGTGGAGATCTGAGCCAATCAGCAACCAATCAGCATTGAAGTAACATTTATAATTTGCATACTATACAGTTGTACGGAGCTGCTGATTGGTTGACATGGGCAACTTATCCACAGGCTCGCTTCTCCACTCTTTTCGCTGCTTCATGAATAGACCCTATATCTCTTGTCAGCACTTGATTTTATGCTGCTCTGCCTTTTGTCTAAGACAAGGTGTAGATGCCTATGTACGCTGTAGGGCTTAAAGATGCCCCCAGTAGGTGATAAGCTGTCATCTGGTCCTTAAGCCTGATGTGCTATGTGCCCCTGGTGCCACCTGAGTGAGGGGTACCTGGAAATACACTAGTGAAAGGCTGCACCTATGTACTAGTAAGGCATTTTTGCACAATGCACTTCTTTTTCAGGTTTCACTATTTTTAGTTTGCCCTAGTCTTCTGGCCAGGGCAAGGATATTTTTTTATGTCCATGGGCGAAAGGCTGGGGCCTATTTATTTATTGTATGTATTGGACTTTTTCACAGCGCATTTTTTTTGTCCCACATTTGTCGTGGTTTGGGCGAGACCCTTATGGGTCACCCTCTCCCCGATTCTCTTGAGATTCTCTCCTTCTGGGGAAAGCCAAAGAGTCCATTCTCCAGCGGGAAGCTTAAGCTAACCCTGGGAAGGAGGGATGACCTTCAGCCTTGCGGTAGAGGAAAGCCTGAAAACCCTTGCCCCCTAAGTGGCCTTTTGGCTCTGGGGATCAGGGATTTAAGGGGTCCTTATGAGCTTCAGCGAAGGGGCACTTGAAGATTCCCTTTATCCCTAATTGGGGCCTTCTGGCCTTTGGAGAGAGTCTGAAAACCCAAGTCCCCAGCACAGTTTGTGCAATGCACTAGATAAATTGGAGCATGCACCTTGGGCTTCAAAAAAAAAACTTGTAGTGTATCATTTCTGGCCACACACACACACACATTGCGGCATATACCGCAATAATCGTATGTCCACACAGATTTTGCTGAACCCCAGGGCTGTAGTTTATTTACCAATTTGTCAGGATGGTACAAACAGCATCAACTATGGTTGCAGCAGTCACATCAGCAAAATGTTTTTCCGTGACTCTTTCACTTACTATACACTGGTCACCTACAGTAGCTAGTCACCGGCCAGTACGTCGATGAGTAGGGGAAAAACCATACGTGTTCTGAGTCACCATTTTGCCTCAGAGGTGGTGTCCAAGAGGACTTAAAGGGCATCTCCCAATCTTCAGTTTTAATGTCTGTCATTGAAGACACAGGATTTCCCTCGTGTAAAGGCTTTAGCAAGACAGATTAGTTTTTCCCGCTTTCAACATAGTTTATGAATTTATATATTATACTTATATATTTAGGTGGGGGGGGGGAGAGAGAGAGGCAGGGGGCGGTAGTTAGCCTTTTAAAAGTAGGAATATAATGAAAGAATTGGGTTCTTCAATCAAATAATAATAATGTAATTTATATACAACTTCTCTCCCAGTAGAAATCAAACAGCATTACATTAGTATTTTTTTTTTAAAAACAACTATCTAAATAATCTTACCTTAAGTATTATTATTTATTTTGGGGGCATGTTATGGTCAAACACCCATAGCAGTAGCCTGCATTTTTGCAGATTGCTATAGGAAAAGTGATACATCACCAAACACAATCAAAATTTAAAAATAATGAAACAATTTGAATTTCAATCAAGAAAGTTCTAAAAATAGGATTAAACAATCGGATTTGTCAAGGAGGAAAGCCTTTAATCTTTGGGGGTGTTTGAAAAACACAGTCTCTCATCAGTGGTGTAAGTTCGTCCCAGTTGCCCGGAGGCAAGATAAATATAGGCGCCCCCCACAATATATATAGATAAATATATGTGTATATATTGTATATGATATACTCAAAGAGGATATCCAACTTCCTGTGTGCCCTTGTCAAATAATCCATACATAGCTGATTCAGAACAATTGCTTATTCAGAATTGACACAGCACTGCAGGTCTTCATATATAAACTGTTTTATGTCCACAGAATCAAGGCATGAATACATACATATCCAGAGTTTCAAATCCAGAAGTACATTTCATGCAATGTATTTGTATATGTCAGCACAAGTATAATAACTATGCAGCATTTAGGGCCACAGCGGGTCCCTTCATCAGGTTCTGCAAGTGCTCAAATAAGACAGACATCAACACAACACATAACCTAGACCTCACCTAAATAGTGTCCCCATGGAAGCAACTTACATGGATAGAGGTGATGTGACCGCTTTCACCAATTTATGTTTACAACCAGGAGATACTTTGAGTTTCAGTAGAGCTCAGGCGGAACGTATATTATTTGCAGAGGATTGTGTACCTGAAGCTTTGGAAGATACAGTGGATGATATATATAAACCACTATTAAGGTAACGAAAAAAAGAGATGAATTACTTATTACATGGATCCACGTTATCGAATTACTATAGGCAGAAGCTTATTCCTCGAGGTTTCTGAGTCGGTAATGCCCCAACCATAGGGCGGACGAATTCAGAATTCTGCCGCCGATGGATCTCTGTGTTAAACAAATGTAGCTTCGACCTCATGCTCCTGGTAATCGAGGAGTTGGGCTGTGAGCTCCAAGCATTTAGATCTAAGATCAATGTAATTAATGCAGCTCACATTGAGGTAATATCTAACCCGGGATATGCCGCTACTTGGTCCAAATTGGTACAACAAGTCGAAAATTATAAATGAGATTTACTCAAGTTTAAAAAATCTAAGTTATAAACTATGCAAAATGACTATGAGGATCACCAGGTTTATCGCTGGCTCACGGGGACAGATACTGCTAAATTTAAAAGAGCGCCTGCAAGGTCATTCCGACGACAACGCAGAGGACGTCCCAATAAAGGACCATATACATCCAATAGTGACAGCGATTTCGTTGTGGCCGATTCTGATAATTCAACGTCTTCACAGCGTCCCCCTTTAGGAGCAACCACCAGGGCCAGGGCAGAGGCTTTCCCAATGAGCCGACAAAATCAAAGGATCGGCAAGAGGAACCAAGCCCAAAAAGACAACTTGATTTTTAACTTATCATCACGCCCGTTAACGCCTATTGAAGAATCTGTGTTAAATAAGGGTCTCTCGTTTGTACCCACGAATTTACACGACCCGTTTGAATGGCAAGCAGATATACATCAAGTGGGAAGCAAATTAAGACTTAAAGAATTTTTCCAAGTAGCAAACAGGATAACGACATGGATCCTACCAACAGGATTATACGTAAATCCAATAGGTCATCTTTTGATCCAGTATCCACGAATCCATCATTGAGAACTTTTGGTCGTTTAATGAATCTGTTAACCAATTTATAGCTACGCCTGGACCAATTTACCAGAATCTGTCATCTGAGCAAAGAAATTCATTGAAAGATCTCAGCAAGGATACTTCCATTATAATTCGTCCGGCAGATAAAGGCAGTAGTGTGGTGATACAGGACAGGACTAAATATATCAACGAAGTCATGAAACAGCTATCCTGTACTGATACGTATGTTAAGCTAGACGTGGAACCTGCAGCACGGTTTCAGAAAGAACTGAGTGAAATTTTAGAACAAGCAGTTCTTAACAAGCTCCTTGATTCCAAACTAGGGGATGCCTTGGTTCCGAAACACCCTATCATTCTGTGTTTATATACCCTGCCTAAAGTCTACAAAAGTCTTGATAATCCCCCGGGATGTCCCATTGTCTCGGCAAGGGGGTCACTGTATCAACCAGTAGCAGAACTATTGGATTCGTTGCTGCAACCACATGTGACCAAACGCCACATATATCTAAAAGATACGACCACTTTCCTCAGTAAGATCATGGAATTTAGTGATCTTCCAGATAATACGCTGCTGTGTACAATGGATGTATCTTCCTTGTATACTTCCATCCCGCATAAGGAAGGCTTAGTGGCTATGGAGTCCTTTATTAATAATTTGGAGGACAATTTTGGTTTTGATAAATCATTGTTTTTGAAGTTATTGAGCTTAGTACTTACTAAGAACTACTTCTTATTTAATGGATGTTTCTATCTTCAGCAGGCCGATTGTGCCATGGGCAGTAGCGTGGCACCGGCCTACGCAAATGTGTTCATGTTTGACCAAGAGAAGAAGTTGTTCTTTGAGAATCCAACTTATAAGAGTAATATACGATTGTTTATTCGATATATTGACGATCTGTTTGTCCTATGGAGCGGAAGCATTGAGGCATTTCAATTGATTATGAATAACATTAATCAATTACCTGGTCCTATAAAATTCACTTACATGTGTAGCACATGTCCCATTGATTATTTATACGTGACGGTCCATTTGGGAAAGTTAGCATCTACAGTATTCTATAAGAGCACGGATAGCAATACACTGCTTGATGCAAGTAGTCATCATCCAATATTACTTAAGAAGGGTTTTCCTTACTCACAAATGCTCCATGTAGCCCAGATTACAAGTGATCCTGCATTATGGGATGATGCGTTGCAAGTAGTTGTGGATAAATTTAAGACCAGGGGCTATAATGCTAAAGAGTTGGTGGCAACTAAGAACAAGGTTATGGGACTGGACCATATGTCAATGTTCCAACAACACTCAAGGAATGCATGAGCCCAGAATAAATGTATTTGGTCTACAAGATATTCCACTGCTAGTCCCATAATACCTCGGGCTACGAAGGCCTTGTGACCAATTGTCAAATCAGATAAATCTTTGCCTTGTTTTCAAAATATGCAGGTCATGACCAGCTATAGATGAGGTCGGCATTTGTGAGATTATTTAGTGAAGACCGATATCACGGACTATACGCCTAGATTGAGCATATTTGGATCAGTTAAAAAAGCAGGGTGCTATAGATGCCCCTCTTGTACCACCTGCTCTTCTTTGATTATGGGATCATCTTTTGAACATCCAGTGACTAAAAAGAAATATGACATCCGACGTGCTTACATGTACTACAAGATTTATTATTTATTACATCATGTGCCTCTGCCAACTGCTATATGTTGGACTCATGAGTCGTACTTTGAGGGAGCGAATGGCTCTCCATCGTTCTAATATCATCCAAGTGTTATGTGGGAAAACAAATGATCAACCTGTTGCCAGACATTTTTGTTTTAAGTTTCATTCATTATCTGACTTGAAATATCAGATGATTGACCATGTCCCTCTCCTAAACCGGGGTGGGGATAGAGTGCTAGAATCCAGGTGGATATTGAAATTAAATACGATGCAGGGCTTGAATGAAAAGATAAATTGGAATGCTCTCCAATTTAATTAATTTGGTACTGGGATCTTTAGTCTGGTATTGTATATACTAGTTTTGTACTCTACTTAATTCTATTTCTCCTTTTTATAAGATTTATATAATAGTATACTATGAGCTAGTCTCTATGCGCTCATACCAGAGCTGAATTAAGGCTTTGGGGGGGCCGGGGGCACTTAATACTGGGGGGCCCTAAAGATTAACATTTTTGGATCGGGTCTTAGGAGGTCATTTAGATCCGATCGCTGCTGTGTGTTTTCGCACAGCGGGTGATCAGATCCGAACTGTGCATGCGTATATACCACAATGCGCAGTCGCGTCGGACAGCTACAATGGGCATAGGTGGTCAGCGACGAGATGGTGTGAAGGAACCATTCGCACGGGCGTTCGCAAGGTGATTGACAGGAAGAGGCCGTTTTCAGGGAGCGTCCGGAAAAACGCAGACGGGCTTCAGCGTTTTCAGAGAGGGTGTCTGACGTCAGCTCCAGCCCCGGTCAGCAGGAATCAATCGCACTGGAAGAGTAAGTCCCGGGTTGCGTAGACACTGCACACACTGCTTTTTAGCAGCTCATCTGCACATGTGATCTCACACTTGCACAGCCAAAATACACTCCCCTGTAGGTGGCGACTATCTGATCGCAGGACAGCAAACAACGCTGCCCAGCGATCAGATCTGAATGACCTCCTTAGTGCGCAAGCCTTCAGTGTGCACATAAACTGGGGTGTGGCCACAAGTCACACGCCCATTTCACTTCATGCTTCCCCAGCAGCCCCAGCCTCATGCGCACAGTAGTTGGGAGCATTATGTCCCTCCCTTTGCTCCTGCCCACTGATGGGACAGAACCCAAAAAACAGTACTGTCCCATCACATCGTGATTGTTGGGGCGATATGCATATGCACATATACAGTACACATACATATATACTGTCACACACATAAATACAGTCACATACAGTACTTATACACATACATACTGTCACACATAAATATACATATGTACAGTCGCACACACAGTCACATGCATATTGTCACATAAGTAGTCACACACATATACACATACATATGTACAGTTAGACACACATGCATACAATCACACATATATACACTGTCACACACAGTCATAAACATACAGTCACACACATAAACATATCCCTCTTACACATATACATAGTGTCCCCCTCCCCCTTCTCACACATATTTATATACACTGTCTCCCTCCCCCCTCTCACACATATTCATATACAGTGTCTCCCTCCCCCCTCTCACACATATTCATATACAGTGTCTCCCTCCCCCCTCTCACACATATTCATATACAGTGTCTCCCTCCCCCCTCTCACACATATTCATATACAGTGTCCCCCTCCCCCTCTCACACATATTCATGTACAGTGTCTCCCTCCCCCCTCTCACACATATTCATGTACAGTGTCCCCCCTCCCCCCTCTCACACATATTCCTATACAGTGTCCCCCTCCCCCCTCTCACACATATTCCTATACAGTGTCCCCCTCCCCCCTCTCACACATATTCCTATACAGTATCCCCCTCCCCCCTCTCACGCATATTCTTATACAGTGGCCCCCTCCCCCCTCTCACACATATTCCTATACAGTGTCCCCCTCCCCCCTCTCACACATATTCCTATACAGTGTCCCCCTCCCCCTCTCACACATATTCCTATACAGTGTCCCCTTCCCCCCTCTCACACATCATATTCATATACAGTGTCCCCCTCCCCCCTCTCACACATCATATTCATATACAGTGTCCCCCTCCCCCCTCTCACACATATTCCTATACAGTGTCCCCCTCCCCCCTCTCACGCATATTCTTATACAGTGGCCCCCTCCCCCCTCTCACACATATTCCTATACAGTGTCCCCCTCCCCCCTCTCACACATATTCCTATACAGTGTCCCCCTCCCCCTCTCACACATATTCCTATACAGTGTCCCCTTCCCCCCTCTCACACATCATATTCATATACAGTGTCCCCCTCCCCCCTCTCACACATCATATTCATATACAGTGTCCCCCTCCCCGCTCTCACACATATTCCTATACAGTGTCCCCCTCCCCCTCTCACACATATTCCTATACAGTGTCCCCTTCCCCCCTCTCACACATATTCCTATACAGTGTCCCCCTCCTCCCTCTCACACATATTCCTATACAGTGTCCCCCTCCTCCCTCTCACACAGTTTCCCCCACTCCTCCCTCTTACCTCCCTCTAAAATCACTGGGTGGGCACTGTAGGCACACTGTGCATCTGATCCCGTCCTGTCTCCAAGCTCTCCTCCTCTCCCCCATGCTGCTTGCCAAGCACTGAATGCACAGTGCTGTGAAGCCCCGCCCCCATGCACGAACTCCACACCTCTTCTTCCTCAGTCTCCTCTCCTGTTTACTTTCATTTTCTACAGCTCGCAGTGCGCTTTTGCACTGCAGCTGTAACCAAAGCTGGGGGGCCCCATTCATAGAGGGGGCCCAGGGTGACGTGCCCCTCGAGCCCCCCCACCCTTAATCCGGCTCTGGCTCATACCTGTTAGTTTTTCCTATGTTTGTGTTTTTATATATGGTATCCATGTGCAGATGTTTCGGTTTAGGTCCATCAGCGTGATTTACTGCATCATGGATGTTATTGATGTCTATTGTATGTGTGATGTATCTTTACTCATGGTTAATTTACTTCAGAGTGTATTGATGTTTTGCTGTAGCCTCCCCCTGTCAGGCAGACAGGCTAGTGTCAGTACTGGAGTGCGATGTGTGGCCGAGTTGCCACGGTTACCACCGCTTCCCAATTATGTCATCAGCCCAGCGCCTCCGGGAAACCGGAAGCTCCGCGCTGCGCCGCGGTCTTGAACACCGGCATGGGGACATTATTTAGGTGAGGTCTATGTTATGTGTTGTGTTGACATCTGTCTTATTTGAGCACTTGCAGAACCCGATGAAGAGACCCGCTGTGGCCCGAAATGCTGCCTAGTTACTACACATGTGCTGATGCATATATTTGTAATGCATGAGATGTACTTCTGGATTTGAAACTCTGGATATGTATGTATACATGCCTTGATTCTGTGGACATAAAACTGTTTATATATGAAGACCTGCAGTGCCGTGTCTATTCTGAATAAGCATTTGTTCTGAATCAGCTATGTATATATATATATATAATTATATATATATATAATTTTATATATATATATATATATATATATATATATATATATATATACTGTTCTGAATTTTATTTATATATACAGTATTTGCTGGCGTATAAGACTACTTTTTTGCTCTGAAAACATGCCTCCAAGTGGGGGGGGTCGTCTTATACGCCGGGTGCACTTCATACGCCGGGTGCCATTGTGGCCTCCCGATGCACTGCGGCCGCGGCGGGTCATCAGCAGCGATACAGGGGTGCCAGCCATTTCGGCGTGACCGGCCCGTTCTGCTCGGCGGGAAGCAGCGGCGCTCCGACCCGCCCCTTGCACATGCGGTCATAATATACAGTATGTCACTTAGTATTAATAGACTGCTGCTAGTGACAGGGAGACAGGGAGGGCAGACAGGGAGCAGGGACCAATCCAATCAGGCTTTGTATACAGCCAACAGCCAACCACAGTACTGCACCATTGTACAGTACAATACAGCATAGAAATGTCCAGCAGTCAAACCCCTATCAACCCTATCATGGCACCAGCATGTGTGTGGAAGGTGTGTGGAAGAGGGGGTTGTCTTATACAGCGAGTATATAACAAATTCTATATTTTGAGTGGAAATGTTGGGGGTCGTCTTATACGCCCAGTCGTCTTATACGCCGGCAAATACGGGTATATATTTCCTTGTGATTTATTTTAAATCACACATTCCTTGGCAGTCATACCCAGGATTAGAACACATGACCTGTTACTCAGACACCTTACTGATAGAGCTATTTGCTCCTGCATAGCAAGCTTGCAGATTCTAACTATATGAAGTTACTTAGAATTGTCAGTTCAAAACTATTACAATTAGGTAGATCTATGTAATGTGCGTGCACACACTACATAGATCTGCTCAGTCACTCACAATGCTGATTATTTCTCTGACAATTATTTTACAAGTGTCATACCCAGGATTAGAACCCACGACATATTACACTGGAAACAGGACGTTACTGATGGCACTATTTGCTCCTGTATAGGAAGAATGAGAGGTTGTGGGTTCTAATCCCCAGTATGACACTTGTAAAATGTGTATCTATAATAAACAGGCTGTGGCTTGTAAGGTTCAGGGAGGAAAAGATAGCTGTGGCTATCAATTAACGTAATTGAATGGTGTCGCTGAACACACAGAACAGGAAAAGAGGTGCCCCCTTACAGGGCAGGAGCCCGGAGGGAGCCGACTCCAGTGCCTCCCACAGTTACAAATAATCAAAACTGGAAAACAGCAACTTACAGCTGAAGGCAATATAGGACAAGTACAAGGTAAATAAACATAGCTACAGCAGCAGACGACATGAGGGAAGAGGGCCCTAGTTGTGAGAGCTTACATTCTAAAGGGGAGGGGTAGACAGACAGGGGTGACACAGATGGGACACAGAGAGTGTAGAACAAAGGGTTAGGATGAGATTTGGCTGGGTTTGGTGAAGAAGTGGGTTTTGAGAGTCCGTTTGAAGTTTTGTAGAGAGGTGGAGAGTCTGAAGGGGAGAGGTAGGGAATTCCAGAGAAAGGGAGCAGCGCATGAAAAATCTTGGCAGTAGGAGTGGGAGGAAGTAATCAGTAGGCAAGAAAGTCGACATGCATTAGCAGAGCGAAGAGGATGGGTGGGAGTGTAAAGGGAGATAAGGTCAGAGATGTAAATTGGAGAGGAGTGGGTGAGGGCTTCGTAAGTGAGTGTGAGAAGCTTGAAATATTTTTTAGATGAAAACGGCAGGTTTGTGAGAGGTGCTGAATGTGTGGTTTGAAGGAGAGGAAGGAGTCAAGGATAACTCCTAGACAGCGCACTTGGGGGCTAGAGGAGATAGTAGTGCCATCAAAAGATAATGAGATTGTGGAAGGTGAGGTTATGCAGGAGGGAAGATGATCAGCTCGGTCTTAGACATGTTAAGTTTAAGAAAGCACTGGGACATCCAAACAGAGATAGCAGAGAGACAGTTGGAGATACGAGTGAGGAGAGCTGGAGAGAGGTCCGGAGAGGAAAGGTAGATTTGAGTGTCATCAGCATAGAGATGATATTGGAAATCAAAATAACTAATGAGCTTACCTAGTGAGGACGTATAGAGAGAGAAAAGAAGAGGACCAAGGACAGAACCTTTGTGTACACCTACAGTTAGTGGAAGTGAGGGGGATGTTGAGTCATGAGAGGAGACAGAGAATGAACGGTCAGAAAGGTAGGAAGACAGCCAAGAGAGGGCAGTATCATGCAGACCAATGGAGTGAAGGATTTGCAGTAGGAAAGGGTGGGCCACAGTGTCAAAAGCAGCAGAGAGATCAAGAAGAATAAGTAGAGAGTACAGTATATTAGTTAATCTAATTACACCACATTGAATGTAACAGTCCAGAAAGTGAGATCTGAATGTGAATGTTGAAATTTAGAAAAATAAAGGGATCTAGCTGTTACTATTTAGGTTGTAATAATCTATGGGAAGGTACATCATGCGCCTCAAGTCTGATTACCCCACTGTGAAGACACTTACTATAGTGCCCAAGTTTACATTAGACTGGGCATGATTAAACAATTGTATTATTCACAGTGCCTGATGTAGGAAGATCCTGGGATTCTGGCCCAACCTCCCCCCCCCCCCCCCCCCCCCAGAATTTGAATCCTGGAATTGGCGCTAAAATCCTGGGATTCACGGGATTACACTGCGCATGTGCAGTTCCCACATCTCTTCCCCTGGCAGCTTCTCTCCCGGGGCAGCTCTGAGCACTCAGCTCAGACGTTGCCTTCAGCATCGCCTCCTTCCCCCAACAACAGTCTCTCTTCAGTCTCCACTAGCAACACCCGGCTCAGACGCTACTCTCTGAAGCCAGGCAGCCTCACCTCCTCCCCCTGCAGTCTCTCTTCCTGGGCAGCACTAAGCACCCGGCTCAGACGCTGCTTTCTGAAGCCGGGCAGCATCACCGCCTACTCCCGGCAGTCTCTCTCCCTGGGCAGCGCTGAGCTCCCGGCTCAGACGCTGCTTTCTGAAGCTGGGCAGCCTCACCTCATTCATCCCCGGTAGTATCTCTCCCTGGGCAGCGCTGACCCGGGCAGTAAGGGACTCTCACTGCTTGACGCTACCTGTGGACCTTGGAGACCCCTCTACTCATTAGTGAGTAGGTTATTTATTTATTTATTATGAATTTGGAACCCCCCTGACCACCTCCCACACATACATAAATTGAAGGTGGACAGGTCAATTCCGGCATCCCAGGAATCCCGGGATTGAGATTTTTTAAATCCCGATACCCGAGATTGAAAAAATGGCCCAAGACTGGCCTCCCTAGCCTGATGTATCAATGTATTGTACAAGTTAAAAGTCTTTGCATGTCAGATGGTTGGAAAGCTAATTGTCTTGCTAGTGTTTCCTCATATACACCAGGAGTCCAGAGACAAATTGCTAATGGCCCTGGAATTCTCTATGAAGCTGTGATCAAAGTGTTGAGGTAGGGTCTGTTGGTTATACAATCCATGGAAAGATACCAGGTCTGCCGGGGTATGAAACCCTCTTCCTTGCCTATTGTAAAAACGGGTCCAAGTTTGTTTACACAGTCCTAGTTCCTCAGCTTCAAACAAGCAATTAAAGATAAGGGAATTCATCCCTGCTAGAATGAATCAGAAACCCCAAAGTGTAAGCTGAGACTCAATCCATTCTGTTTTTGGATGGGTTAAAGGAATCCCAAAAGGGGGTGGGTCTGTGTGTGAATTGCAGTAGGTTTAAATATGGGAAACTCTCTTTGCAAATTGTTCATTATCTTTGAGATGGGTCAAGGAAGTAACTTGGTCCTATAATGACACCAGAAAACTGAAGCGGCCTCACTTCTACAGCATTTTGTACTGCAGGTGACTTGAGCATTGTGTTTTCTCCCTATTTTTATTTCTTGAAATTGTAATTACTTGTGTGACTATTTAAACTATTATAATCTTGTAACCTTTTTTGTAACTATAAGTTTTGAAGATTTCCTTGAAATTAAATTCTAGAATTTTTAGTTCTGGTTTCTGTGTTTTCAACCAAAGGCCCTGAGTGGCCTATGTTACCGATATATTTTTTAAGTATTAATAATTGTGTGTGTGGGTTAAGCAGAAGCTCACCCTGGGTGTGATCCATTCAAGTTCGCTTAGCCTGGTTAGCATAGCAAAAGGTACTTCTACTGGTGGCAGTGACCATGTTGATCTACCACAACATGGTCACTGCCAGAAAGATAACCAGAAAGGTGTCAAGGGCGGCGATTCTCAGATTTGCGTATCTGGAGGATCGGCGCGCCAGGAATCGTGACACTCACTTAAAGATATTTTTACAACAGCATGTATAGACTTTACATGTGGATTGTTGTCACTGAATTACTGTGGTTCCAGTGTTTCCTTATATAATTCTCATGCTGGCAAAAAGCACAGAAAGTGATCCCAGCATATTATCAAGCTGTAAACTAATCTCTTTGTATTTATGCCAAGGTGCTTGGTTAATGCATTGTGGAGACATTATAATTTCTCTTAAAGGTAATTTGAAGGTGAAACTGATAACAGTTATCTTGTTTTATAAATATGTGCCTATTCTGCATGCACTCTTTATTTCCTAGTGTTGACATTAATTTCCTCATATGTTTCATGGTGTATACACATTTATCATGCTTGTGTGCCAAATGGTGGCTACTATAACCTGCCCCATCTTCTAACCCTCAATTCTCTCCTGCTGGATTATCTGACAAATAAAGTAAAAATTGTAGAATATACCAACTCAAGGTAATCACAATTCATGTCTTTATTTGAGAAATGAAAAATAAAGTTATATAATGAAGTTTCTAGTTTTTTAATCCAAGACACATACTGAATTGCAATCATGGGAGCAGGTATGGTCTTCAATTACACAGGACCTACCAGATGGCTGGTAACCATTGACTGACCTAGCTAACCACAATTTACTAAGGTACCTTTAGAAGTACTTTTTTCTCCATCATACAAAAAACATTATTTTTCAGATATTACTGTAACAAAAACTCCTAATCGAATAGGATGAAGAATATGTGTTCAAGGTAACCTTATTATAAAGACAGTCACAATATTTAGTACTTACTAGTCAGATGCAGTAAGGGCTAGCAGAAAGATAGACAAAGAGGGCAGTCACTGAGACACTGAGCGGCACACACAGGTTAATTCAGAATGGTCCAATGTAATGTAATAGATGACCTCAATTAAGCTGTTTTGCATTTGCTTTTTACACCATATAATTGTTATTAGAAAACATTGCTAACAGTGCACCCAGTCCGTGAAATCACAAGTTTCACACGGGGGTGGGATTAGTGGTGGGGAAGGCTGCCTATTAAAGCAATGAGGAGGCCCGGGAAGAAGTACAGTAAACTCTGTCTCATAAAGATAACACTTTCGTAATTTGAAAAGTCACACTTGTATAGTTTTGTAATAAGTAGCACCTACAGTTTTTTTCTACTTTTGACTGTATATCTGTGTAGCATCATTGCAGCAGCAATGATGAGCTTGGCTACATCTACAGTATGGTGATGGCAGAATAGATGTTTGTAGATAACGTAGAGAAAAGTGATTTTTCACTATGTTAGATTCTTTCAAACATGCTCAGGCTCATTGTAAGTGTCAAATTGCACTGGTTATAGCACATTTGACTCTTCTTACATCTCCCGCAGTGAGAGAGACTGCAGTGGCTAAGGGACAGTGAGGGAGACTGCAGGGGCTTAGGGACAGTAAGAGAGATTGCAGGGGAAAAGGAATACAATGAGAGAGACTGCAGTGGAAAAGGAGACTATAAGAGAGACTGCAGGGGATAAGGAACAGAGAGAGATTGAGGGGATAAGGGACATTGAGAGAGACTGCAAGTGAAAGGTGGACAGTGAGAGCAACTGCAGGGGGAAAGAAGACAGTGAGAGTTCAGGGGAAAAGAAGACATTGAGAGAGATTGCAGGGGATAAGGAACAGCGAGAAAGACTGCAGGGGAAAAGGAGACAGTGGGAGAGACTGCAGGGGATAAGGGACAGTGGCATAAACTGCAGGGGATAAGGAACAGTGAGAGAGAATGCAGAGTATAAGGGACATTGAAAAAGACTGCAGGTGAAAGGCAGATAGTAAGACCCCACCTCTTCTTACATCTCCCCCAGTGAGAGAGACTGCAGTGGCTAAGGGACAGTGAGATAGATTGCAGGGGAAAAGGAATACATTGAGAGAGACTGCAGTCGAAAAGGAGTCTGTGAGAGAGACTGCATGGGATAAGGAACAGAGAGAGACTGAGGGGATAAGGGATATTGAGAGAGACTGCAGGTGAAAGGTGGACAGCAAGAGAAACTGCAGGGGAAAGAAGACAGTGAGAGTGCAGGGGAAAAGAAGACAGTTAGAGAGACTGCAGAGAATAAGGGACAATAAGAGAGACTGAGGGGAAAAGGAGAAAGTGAGAGAGACTGCAAGGGATAAGGGACAGTAAGAGAGACTGCAGGGGGAAAGAAGACAGTGAGAGTGCAGTGGAAATGAATACAGAGATTACAGGGGAAAATGAGACAGCTAGAGAGTTTGCAGGGAATAAGGAACAGTGAAAAGACTGCAGGTGAAAGGAAAGAGACAGCAAGAGAGAGAAACGTGGACAGTGAGAGAGACTGCAGGGGAAAAGAAAACAGTGATAGAATTCCTAGCTTAAGGAGGACAGTAAGAAAGAGAGAGAGAGAGAGTTCAGGGGAAAAGCAGACAGTGGAAGAGACTGCAGAGGACAGGGGGAGAGGCTGAAGGGGAAAAGGAGCACAGTGAGAGAGACAACATGGGATTGGGAGTACCTCTGTGCTTTGTGCCAGGCCAGCCTTCTTCTCTGCATTGCCAGTGAAAGCAGGGAGGAAGGAGTTAGGACAGGAACAGAAGTGAAGCGGGGCTACTGCAGACAAAGGGGGGCCTGAGTGGGGTACCTGTCCATAAAAGGATTTATAGTTCAGGTTCCTCTTCATAATCTGGCCCTGTGGCAGGCACTATGGGATCCCACCACTGCTTCATAGAAGCAGTTTGTAGTCAGGACCATTGGAGCCATAGGGCCCCCTCCATCTGCTAGGGCCCCATACAGATGGATAGAGCAAAATGCAGCAGCCGCAGCCTGACACTGACAGGCAGGAGGCAAGCAGAGGATCCTTCCCTACTGTCAGGTTTATAAATACAGAATTGTACTGGCCCAGAGGGCACATGGCACCCTGCCCCCTGGCCCAGCCCACCACTGGAGAAAGATGCATAGGAAGGCTTGGAACTTAGGAAGGTAGGAAAGACATTATCCCTATAAATTCCTTTAGAAATAACTTTTAAGCTATAACAAGCTTTATCTTACCATTAAACAATTGCATATACTCTAACAAACAGATACTTTGATGTTTTTGGCATTTGTAGTCCAGTATATATCACTAACTGCACTCAAGTCTATTTACAGTATTGTGAGCTTTCTGTAAATAACTCTTGCTGCTATTAATTATGGTGAACTATGTGCCGGATTCAGAGATGAACGCTGCTGAAGCTGTGAACGTGTGTGCAGTGACTGTCTGAAAATATGCAAAAGCTGCAGCTGCCTGGTTTTGTATTGAGCCGCCCACAGGCGGATTTGCAAGTCCCAGTTCCTGCAGATAAAGATGCATCGGCGGTCACAGATATCAAACTTCTGAGTAGCCCAAGGATGTAAAAGGCCACAGTCATTCCAGCTGCATATGGGATCGCAGTCGCAGGCTGAGACGCACCCTGAAAATGGTTGCAACTCTCCTGCGTTTTTTTTGCCGCCACTTCCCGTAACTGCTCCTAAACAGTCTCGGACTGTCAATCACTTTGCAAATAAATCCTCTCTGCGACCACAATTACATTGCGGCACATGCACCGATATTCGCTCAATTGTATAAAAATTGGGTTTGTGTACATCTTTGTATCTGCCCATTTTGTTTCATGTGTGGTTTGAATTTCCCTGAATTGTAGTGGGTTTTTTTAGATAAATGTTCACCTGGCAGAATTTAACTGTAATATTTGGCAACTATAGGTAAGTTCCATGTAAACTGTAAATATGTGGTACCAATTATGGGCCTGACTCAGAGCAACAGGAAAACTGCATGCAATTGTATGTTTGAACTGGTTTTTGTAACTGTAAAATCATAAATGCCAGGTAATCTGAATTGTTTTTGTTTTGTTCATTTGATGTACTGTTAAAATTCAGCCCACACAGGAATTGTAATTATACACACAACCACTAAGATGACCTGATATTGTTAATTTGTATGTATATTAACTATAGTATCCTGTGACCAGGATAAAGCAATTACCTGGACAGGACATTGGTAAACTCTTTCTTCTGTGTATACATATACTGTAGATAACTAGAGGATACTTAGACATAGAAACATAGAATTTGACGGCAGATAAGAACCACTTGGTCATCTAATCTACCTCTTTTTTTTACCATATTTTTACCTTTAACCTTATTTGATCCTTTTTTATTTATAGGGATATCCTTATGTCTATCCCATGCATGCTTAAATTACTCTACTGTCTTGGGTTCCAGTTTATAGATAGACAGTTAAAAGATAGGCAGTCATTAGGTAGGCAACATATGGTCGACAGCCAAAAGTCAGACAGGGTCAAAAGTCAGACAGTCAAAAGTCAGACAAGGTCATAAGTCAGACACACAAAAATATTTTTTTTCTGTGTTTTCTACAACTTTTGCCTCATTTACTATCCAGGTCATAAATTATTAATTTTTAGTAAAGTTGTGGCGAGCGAAGCGAGACAACGAGCCCGAAGCATGGCGAGCGTAGCGAGCCCGCAAGGGAACGAATTTCTCCAAATTTCGGGTTGAAAATGTTTAAAAACGCAAAAAAAAAACAACCAAAAATTATTTTTTGTGTCTGACTTATGACCCTCTCTGACTTTTGACTTTCTGACTTTTGACCCTGTTGGAGTTTTGACTGTCTGACTTTTGAACCTGTCTGACTTTTGACCCTGTCTGACTTTTGACCCTGTCTGACTTTTTACTGTTGACCATATGGTGTCTACCTAATGACTGTCTATCTTTTAACTGTCTATGTGCTATACCACACCCCTACTGTTTTAGCCTCTACCACCTCTGATGGGAGGCTATTCCACTTGTCCACTACCCTTTCTGTGAAGTAATTTTTTCCTCAAATTTTCCCTGAACCTTTCTCTCTCCAGTTTCAGTGCATGTCCTTGTGTTCTAATACTTATCTTCATTTGAAGAATATTTCCCTCCTGGACTTAAAACCCTTGATATATTTGAAAGTTTCTATCATGTCCTCCCTTTCCCTTCTCTTCTCAAAATTATACATATTGAGATTTTTTAGTCTTTCTGGGTATGTTTTGTGATGTAGGCCATGCACCATTTTAGTTGACATTCTTTGTAGTCTCTAATGTATTAAGATTCTTCTGAAGATATGGCCTCCAGAATTGAACAGAGTATTCTAGATGAGGTTGTACTAGATGAGGTTGTTCTAGATGAGGTTGACCTATACAGTCTTGCACCACAGGAGAGGGTAAAAACTCATCCGTCTGCCTGAGCAGAAATCATAGCCTTACTATATTTTATCTGTTTCTGACTAAATATTGATATTTCTACCACAGTTAGAGGTTGACCTCAGTTTTAGTTGATTGTCTAATAGAAGCCTATGGCTTTCTTTCTGTAGTTTTTTCTGAGAGGGATTAAACTGGATTACTCCCAGCATCCCCTGCAGTAATTGCATCATTCAGCGCATGAGCAGAAGTATTTTCTGGTCGTAAACCAGGAATTTACTAGAAATTCTAGGTGCAAGCCAACATTATTAATATGATATTGTATTTAAAATGTGATGAGTAGTACGTCCCACCCTCTCTCTCTCTCACACAGGGCGGGATGCACCAATGTTTAAAATGCATCCAAAATGCCATTTTCAGAGGTTTGGCAACTTACCGCATATGCACCAAGCACCGGAATGCCTATAGTTATGACAAATAAAAGCCTATGGTCTTCTTTCATGTTTTCCCCTGTGGCACGCATGTCAACTCACGCATGCGCAGATATTAGTCCCGGTCACAACCCAGTAGTCCTGTCATTGTAAAGGATACCTCTTACCACAAGAGCTGTCCTTTAGGATTTTTTTCAACCATATGGCATTGATAACTGCTGTTGTTTGTGAAGAGTGGCGGGATGCATTGCAAAATGTGATGCTTGATGCTTTCTGCCCACAGTCTTTGAACTATTTGCCTGTAACTATACTCTCACTTATTAATCCTTATTTCTTTACTCTTTCAGCAATTCCTCAGCTCTCATTCCTATTTCATCTACCTACTTCTCATACTATTTAAGTAATTTCTCTCTATCTTCCCTTCAAACATGTACTCTTTCTTTTCTCTAAGGATCTTTTTCTTTTCTTTCAGTCTCTGTCTTTATACATGTTTTGTCTTCTAAAAGCCTCTGAGGTCCCAGCTAAAGGGCACAGATCTTCCTGAGAGCATTTTGCCTCAGGCCCTGTCCTCTCTTAGGAAAAAAAATGACAGTTAATTAGCAGCTCTAGCCAGGCACTTCCTTTCACTATCAAGGAAATATCTGACAATTTGGAGGGAATTAAATATCTACTATGTTTGCACATTTTCAAAAAGTGCAAGATTAGACGGATTGCACAAAATGTGCCCCATGCATGGTAATGTACATGTAGCTTAATGTACTGTAAGTTTGAAAAGGTTTCTTTGTAACTGTTAGGTTGACCTCTTCTTAACTCTTTGAAATAATATAACTGTGTTTACAGATACAAGTATTTCAAAGTATCTGTTTTTATTAAAATGTACAGTGCATCTGTAAAGTATTCACAGCGCTTCACTTTTTCCACATTTTGTTATGTTACAGCCTTATTCCAAAATGGAATAAATTCATTTTTCGCTCAAAATTCTACACACTATATCCCTAAAAGACAACGTGGAAACATTTTTTTTGTGCTTTTTGCAAATTTATTCAAAATAAAAAAACTAAGAAATCACATGTACATAAGTATTCACAGCCTTTGCCATGAAGCTCAAAATTGAGTTCAGGTGCATCCTGTTTCCACTGTGGTAAATTCAGTTGATTGGACATGATTTGGAAAGGCACACACTTGTCTATATAAGGTCCCACACTTGACAGTGCATGTCTGAGCACAAACCAAGCATGAAAAAGGAATTGTCTGTAGACCTTCCGAGACAGGATTGTCTCAAGGCAGAAATCTGGGGAAGGGTACAGAAAAATATCTGCTGCTTTGAAGGTCCCAATGAACACAGTGGCCTCCATAATCCATAAATGAAGAAGTTCAAAACCACCAGGACTCTTCCTAGAGCTAGCCGGCTGTCTAAACTGAGCGATCGGAGGAGATGGGCCCTAGTCTGGGAGGTGACCAAGAACCCGATGGTCACTCTGTCAGAGCTACAGCATTCCTCTGTGGAGAGAGGGAAAACCTTCCAGAAGGACAACCTGCAGCAATCCATCAATCAGGCCTGTATGGTAGAGTGGCCAGACGGAAGCCACTCCTTAGTGAAAAGCACATGGCAGCCCACCTGGAGTTTGCCAAAATGCACCTGAAGGACTCTCAGACCATGAGAAACAAATTTCTCTGGTCTGATGAGACAGAGATTGAACTGTTTGGTGTGAATGCCAGGCATCATGTTTGGAGAAAATCAGGCACCACTCATCACCAGGCCAATACATCCCTACAGTGAAGCATGGTGGTGGCAGCATCATGCTGTGGGGATATTTTTCAGCATCATGAACTAGGAGACTAGTCAGGATAGAGGGAAAGATGAATGCAGCAATGTACAGAGACATCCTGGATGAAAACCTGCTCCAGAGTGCTCTTGACTTCAGACTGGGGCGACGGTTCATCTTTCAGCAGGACAACGATCCTAACCACACAGCCAAGATATCAAAGGAGTGGCTTCAGGACAATTCTGTGAATGTCCTTGAGTGGCCCAGCCAGAGCCCAGACTTCAATCTGATTGAACATCCCTGAAGAGATCTGAAAATCACTGTGCACCGACACTTCCCATCCAACCTGATGGAGTTTGAGAGGTGCTGCAAAGAGGAATGGGCGAAACTGCGCAAAGATAGGTGTGCCAAGCTTGTGGCATCATATTCAAAAAGACGTGAGGCTGTAATTGCTAACAAAGGTGCATCAACAAAGTATTGAGCAAAGGCCGTGAATACTTATGTACATGTGATTTCTTAGTTTTTTATTTTTAAGAAATTTGCAAAAATCTAAAAAAAACTTTTTTTCATTTTGTCGTTATGGGATATTGTGTGTAGAATTTTGAGGGGAAAAAATGAATTTATTCCATTTTGGAATAAGGCTGTACCATAACAAAATGTGGAAAAAGTGAAGCGCTGTGAATACTTTCCATCTGTCACACAATGTAAGCAGCTGATTTCAATTGCAATGCGTTATATGCAGTATGATGGCAAAGGGGGCAGCCTGGCCCCATGTTGGGGGGTCTCTGATGGGTGACGGCATATAAAGACGTAAGAGGGGACTCTGACTGCGTATACAGGGCATAAGGGGATCTCTTTATTAAAGTGGTAATAAACTGAACTAAAATATGTGGACTGTGGTTTTGGCCATGCCCCCAACTACTCCTCCTGGTCACACCCCGTCTGGGAATTTGATAATGAAAAGGTAGTATCCTTAGAAATGACCAATAATCTATTGTTCATGTTTTGAAGTAAATATGGGGAGTACGGATGGTGCAAAGTTCAGCATTACTGCCTTACAGCAATGAGGTCATGGGTTGGATTCCCACCATGGCCCTAACTCTGTGGAGTTTGTATATTCTCCACGTACTTGCGTGGGTTTCCTCTGAGTTCTCCGGTTTCATCCCGCTGTCCAAAAATATACTGGAAGGTTAACTGGATCCCAACAAAAAAATATTATCCCTAGTGTGAATGTGTGTGCATGTACATGTGGTAGGGAATATAGATTGTAAGCTCCACTGGATCAGGGAGTGATGGGAATGGCCAACTATTCTCTCTAAAGCACTGCGGAATATGTATGCGCTATATAAATAACTGGTAGTAATAATAATAATAATAATTACATTTCTCAATGGATTTATTTTTTCAAGCACAAAGTGTCTTAGGAATGACTTATTCTAAATATTTTCCTTTTACAATTTGTACTCTTTGTTTCTCATTCTTCTGCTGTTAAGTGGAATAATAATTGATATGCATACAAAAATAACTCGGTTTCATTTATAAATTATATTGAAGGATGAGTGAGGCTCATGAGCAATTAACTATTTTGCAGAAGTAGTTTTTCATCAAACTAATCCTCAAATATTTTATTTCTTTTAATAATAGGTTAATGTTTATTGTATCCATTTGTGTTATGGAAACCTTTTTCATATACTGTAAGTTTGAATAATTTATAATTTTAAATGACAATGTTGGTCTGATGCACTTATTGATAAGGTGAGTTTTCTCCAATTTCTTGATTAAAGTTAATTCTTTACTCATCTCTAACAAGCTTTAATTTCTACAGAATTTTAAATTTTATAATAAAAAGGCTTGCCTACAACAAGTACAATATTGCAAAAGAATTAAAATTTGCAACGCATTTTGGCAAAATTTGCAAAGATGGTAAATCTCATATGCAAACACAAAATGTGGACCCTGCTCTTTATCCACACATGTGACTTCATATGTACATGCCAGCTTTGTGGTCCTTGCAACTGCCCATGAAAATCAATTTACATCTAATTCTGTGGGTTTACCAGATGATGAATACAATGGAACAACAAACAAATAAACTTAGGACCACCACTGAAGTCATTTTTCTTCTAAAATAATGCTTGGTTCAACCAAATTTCTATAAATTAATCATGGAAAATGAGGACAAATTCTCGCAAGCAAATGCCGAAAACATTTGGAGTTTGCTTATTACTAGGTGGCCCTATTGGGCCTCTAATATTGAATGGGTCCCTTACATAAAAATAGCATTTCTGCATGTATAACAGGCCCATTAGTGGTGATGAATAGACTCCTAATACTTTATTATACTGTGCTAGCACCCACAAAGACGTATAGGAATATGTTGATGCTGTATTGAATCTGTAAACCATAATTCAGAAGGACAGGCCCATTTTAATTGCCTTGTTTTGACTTTCTAGATGTTAAGCAGACCAGCAGTAAGTTGGAGTGACTTATTGAATGTCCTTCTATAGAACTGTGGTGCCCAGCTAAAGTAAGAGACCAATTAAGAAAACACATGCTTTGCTCAGTAGTCTGTAATTATTGCCACAACTGGTTTATATTAATTTATTTTTCTATTCAATTACAAAACAATTGTACAAATTTAAAAACATGTTTAAATATGTTTAGAGACCAAGTTGAAAGAAACACTGTTGTATTGTTCCAGTCAAGAAAACATGCTTGTGAAGAATGTGACATTCACAACATGGTGATGTGCTTGGGTCAGGGTTGGTTATCTAGCAAGAAACTATGTATAATAGGTTTGTACGGAGGAAAATATCTTACATATATCACATGTACTTTCTTATTTTCCAAAGTAAGATATTTAATCACCATTCTGTAAGCCAGTTATACGGATGTTCACAACTGGGGACTGAGACGGGACTGACGGAACTTGTTTTTCAGCACTGCCTCACTATTCACTAGACATGTTTTCTAGTTATTGCCGTAAACATGCTACAACCAGCAAAAGCAACAAGGGTTGTTAATGATGTGCAAAACTCTTAGGAACTAGACATATTGAATAACTCTAATTAGTGCAGTTGAAAATTATCTGCCCTCAACCACGTGTTTCTATAAGTTTCTTAGCAGTATCACAGTCCAACCAAACTAACCAAAATGTAAAAAATTTTAAAATCCAAGAATTTAACAGAGATCTTAAGAAAGTCAAATTTTCAAAACAAACATTAAGGTCAAGAACGGATCCTTTTCAAATAACAATGATATAATGCAATAAAATGGGTGTTTCCTTCCTCTGTATAAGATAATGTCCAGCAAAATGTTTCATAATCACCCCATTTGCACATTTGTAAATAGTAAATAAAAGCATCACTGCAATATAAACTTAGAGTTACTTGCAAAAAAATCAACAACAACACAACAAAAAGTTGCAATTTATCACATACTTAATGTATCCCTTCTGAATGAGATGTAATAGTTACTAATTCAGCTACTGTAACTGTAATAATTTACCTAACTGCTCAATAAAGCTCCTTTACTTACAGAAACAGGCAGTATTCTGTTTCTGAGGCTGAATTGGGCGTAACCTGGCTCTATGTGCTCCTCTATTGTGTAAACAGAAATGAGTGGCTATATTCACCTGTATACAGTTATATGCATCTCTGCGGATCTATCCATACACTTAGGCCCAGATGTATCAAGCCTTGGAGAGTGATAAATAGCATGGTGATATAGTACCAACCAATCAGCTCTGAACTGTCATTTTTCAAACACAGCCTGTAACATGGCAGTTAGGAGCTGATTGGCTGGTACCTTAGTTTGACAGTCATCATCATCATTCTCAAAGGACACATGTGCACCAGCCAATATTAGGAGCAAAAGATTCATGATGAAGGGAGTATTTACATTTCCATCCTGTGCCCTCTATTCTGTTGGCACGCCTTCTCTGAATTTTGTGTACATGAGAAAGACCAGTTATAGCCCAGTTACATACCTTTGGGTCACAGGTTTAGATGCCATTGAAATATGGTTGTTTGCCTGGACATGTTGTGTGTAGGACATGCACAGTGAAAAGACATGCAAGATATACTCTGCACACAAATGGATGCTCAACTTAGCTTCAGCTCAAGTGTATCTAACTTCACATTTATCTACCAGAGAGTAATGGTGCATCCCCCCAAGGCCACTTTACAAGAACATTTCTTTTCAATGTTAGCAATTTTTTGTTTCCTGTGCCTGTTGTGTAGTGATAATCTAAGTCTTAGTAATATAATTTACTTGCAAGAAATATTTTTTATAACTTATATTTCAAATTTTGCACACAAAATAATATAGTCCCAAATCATGTCTTTGCAAAAGTACATGTTTATTTAAAGTACTTACTTAGAGATGTTCATACATTTGTATTAGGATTTCATATACAGACTGATTTGACAGCTGATTGTTCGGATATTAAGACATAAATTACAAAAGACACCACAATTGTGCATCGCCATTGAAATAAACAATGTCAAATATATTTAGGGTAAATAGATTTGTTTTATCATTTACACACAAATAAGAATATAGTTATTTTATGCTTGTATGCCAGCACTGAAATTTGCTGCTGATGTAACCTAAGTGTATAACTGTTCATTAAGAGCAGAGCACAAACAAACATACCTGCTTCATTCTTTACTCCAGTTTGAACCCACATGAAATAAACAGATGCAACTTTCTGGCAGCCAGACCAGTGATATGCGGTGCGGTGTGGCAGAGCCTTTCCTGTCATACTAACGGGTAAACTAGTGGTTTGACTATATAAAGTATATGAAAAATACAAAGAATATATTACAAATATCTTCTTTGTATTATTCTAATCATTTTTATAGACAAAACTCTGGAGTAAAAAGTCTATGGGGTATATTCAATTAAAGTTGGATCTATTCGGACATGCATTTGTTGGAATGGATCCGACAAGCTCTATTCAATGAGTGGCCAAATCCGACTGTCGGATTTGGCCATTCCCGGTGTCCAGTGCTGCTGCTGTCATCGGCTGCGGGTGCGCTGTCAGCGGCTGCTGGGGGGAGCTGTCAGCAGCAGAGGGGAGGAGCTGTCAGCGGAGACTGGTTGGAGCTGTCAGCAGCGGTGGGGGGAGCTATTATCGGTAGCGGGGGGAGCTGTCAGCGGCGGTCGGCTGCGCTGCCGGAAGTGACGAGCCTGGCCGGGGGACGCCCTGCTCAATCCGACTTTTTAATAAAATTGGATTAAGATTGTCAGAAACGGGACCAAAACCTGTCGAATTTGGTCTAGTTTCCGACAGAAGCACGGGGATCGGCGGCTATTCCGTGATCCACGTTCTTTCCGACAAGTCGAATTCCCCTGACTTGTCGGAACAAAAAGCCGGGGATTGAATAGGTTGGAACCCCTTCCGACCTGAAAAAGTAGAAAACTGACGTCTTTCCGACAAGACGGCAGATTTGACAGTAATTGATTATACCCCTATGGCAGGTGAGGCAGTGCTTCCCCTGCCTATCTTTACCGCAAATCTATGATCAATACTCAACAAATTTCTAGCAGTATACACAGAGTCGGCCCTAGGCATAGGCAAACTAGGCACATGCCTAGGGCATTTTTAATGCCTAGGGGCACAAGCAGCTTCTGCTGATTAAAATGATATGCAGCATGCCTATAATCTGTGTGTGACTGCGGCTGTATCTGCATACAAAATGCTACATTACAGTGTATTCCTGGAAATCACTGTAATGTAGCAATTTGTATGCAGATATAGCCACATCACACACAGAATATAGGCATGTTGCATATCATTTTAATCAGCAGAAGCTGTTTGTGCCTCCTAGTCACATAAGAAAGCAAATAAGATAAAATTTCGGCAAAAAAAAGGCTCCCAACGTTAGCATAGCTGGCCTAGAGCTACCAACTGACTCACGCCGGGAGTCTTCTGCTGCATGGTATATTGAGGAAAGATGTATGAGGACACATCTGTATCCAAGACGAGGCAGAGGTCACAGTGTTAGCGGCCATGTGATTGCTGTGTGCCTTTGGGTTGGTTGTGTAATAGTGTTCGGCATATGTGTAAGGGGCATTATGTGTGTCATTATGTGTATAAGGGTATTAATAATGTGCGGCATATGTGTACGGGACATTATGTGTATAAGGGCATTAATAAAGGTTGGCATCATGTGTAAGGCGCATTATGTTTATAAGACATTAATAATGTGCGACATGTGTAAGGGGCGTATATAAGATAATGTGATACTACTGTGTGATCTAACATGAATAAGGGACACTATTGCATGATATAATGTGAATAAAGTTGCACCACTGCGTGGTGTAATTTGAATTGGTGGTACTATTGTGTGGCCCTTCCCTACAATAACATGCCCCTTTTTGGGCTGTGCCCCAAATGTGAGCACTGTTTCTATTCAAAATATAGTGGATAGGAGGACCAAAATGAGGACTGGTATGGGCGAGGGGTGATGGGAAAGGGGAGCAGGGTCAGAGGCAGAACTAGCAGCGGTGCTAGGGGGCCCCAGCCAACATTTTGCCTAGGGCATCATGTTGGTTAAGGCCGGCTCTGAGTATACAGTGCTGCAGCTGGGTATAATGCCCACATGCACTCTTTGGCTCATAAATTATGTGTAAATCTGCCTCCTCCGCCATTTTCCCCACTTCACGTCCATGAGTCAGACCAAATGGGTTTTTTAGGTTAGTTGGCCAATGACGGCAGATCGCAACAGTAGCACTGGTAAACTATATTTTTGTTCTGAAATGATTCAAAGTTGGATAGATTTCAAGCATTCTTGTTCAATTTAATGAATGATGGAGCATAATACATGCAGAAATTTTCAACCAAAACAGTCTAAAGCAGCCAAAATCATCAAATCTGTTGATAGCTTTACTGTATATAGACCATACCCTTAGAGACACATAACTTATGAGACCTAGCTAGTATGTGTCATGCCAATATATATCACAGAACTCTTTATACTGCTCATAGCTCAAATTTACCCTGCTGTGAATAGATTCAGGATTTCTCTAGTAAGAAGTCATTGTGTGAACATTTCAATACTGTGGTTTATTACAATAGAAGTTTTGGGGGCAATAGCCTGGTACTTAGGGCTGTGTGGAGTTACAGACACTCCCTATGCAAAATTAGTGTTGCAAGTGTAATCTTGAAAATGAATAAAGTTTGGCTGAATGGTGTTAAGTGGCTTTTTGTATATTCCAAAAAATCTATCAGACTATTGCAATTTAATCTTTGATATTTGCTGAATATATGAAAGAGTGACTCCATTTTGGCATAAAAAGAAACATATTTGGTAGTATCTTGTGAAATAAAATGTAATGCTTTCCTTTAATCTGCTAAAGAGTGTTTTTTCTCTCTGATCTAGCACTGAGGGTTTAAATAATAATGAAGCAAATATTCTTATGACACTGTAACACTGTAGTAAATGTCTATACTCACATGGTACATATATATATCTATGTATATATATATATATATATATATATATATACATACACACCTGTTTCACAATAAATGTCTTCACGGAGTGAAGGTTGTTTTCACTACAAGCTACAAGTCTGCGAGTGCCACCTGATTTCTTTGGTTTTATATACATACTCATATATATATATATATATATATATATATATATACACACAGTACCATGCACACTCTTGGCATTCTCAATCAGCTTCATGAGGTAGTCTCCTGGAATGGTTTTCCAACAGTCCTGAAGGAGTTCCCAGAGGTGCTGAGCACTTGTTTGCTGCTTTTGCTTCACTCTGTGGTCCAACTCATCCCAAACCTTCTCAATTGGGTTTAAGTTGGATTATTGCGGAGTCCATGTCATCAGCACTCCATCACTTTCCTTCTTGGTCAAGTAGCCCTTACATAGCCTGGAGGTGTGTTTGGGGTCATTGTGATGTTGAAAAACAAATGATGGTCCCAGTAAGCGCAAACCAGATGGAATAGCATGGCTCTGCAGAATGCTGTGGTAGCCATGCTGGTTAAGTGTGCCTTGAATTTTGAATAAATCACCAACAGTGTCACAAGCAAAGCACCCCCACACCATCACACCTCCTCCTCCATGCTTCACAGTGGGAACAACACATGCAGAAACCATCCACTCATCTTCTCTGTGTCTCACAAAGACACGGTGGTTGGAACCAAAAATCTCAAATTTGGACTCATCAGACCAAAGTACAAATTTCCACTGGTCTAATGTCCATTCCTTGTGTTTCTTGGCCCAAACAGTTCTCTTCTTGTTGTTCATCCTCAGCAGTGGCTTCTTCGCAGCAATTCGCCCATGAAGGCCTGATTCACGCAGTCTCCTCTAAACAGTTGATGCTGAGATTTGTCTGCTACTTGAACTCTGTGAAGAATTTATGTGGGCTCTAATCTGGGGTGCTGTTAAGTAGTGGTTTATGAGGCTGGTAACTCTAAGTCTAAGGAACTTATCCTCTGCAGCAGAGGTTACTCTTGGTCTTCCTTTCCTGGGGCGGTCCTCATGAGAGCCAGTTCATCATAGTGTTTGACGGTTTTTGCAACTGTACTTGAGGATACATTCAAAGTTCTTGAAATTTTCCATATTGACCTTCATGTCTTAAAGTAATGATGGGCTGTCGTTTCTCTTTGCCGAGTTGAGTGGTTCATGCCATAATATGGATTACAACAGTAGTCAAATAGGAGTGTCCACTGTGTACTAACCCTACCTCTGCACAACACAACTGATGGTCTCAAATACATTAAGAAGGCAAGTAATTCCACAGATTGACTCTTGACAAGGCAGACCTGTTAATTCCAAACCATTCCAGGAGACTACCTTATAAAGCTGATTGAGAGAATGCCAAGAGTGTGCAAAGCTGTCATCAAAGCAAAAGAGGGCTACTTTGAGGAATCTAAAATATAAAACATATTTTGATTTGTTTAACACTTTTTTGTTTGCAACATAATTCCATATGTGTTCTTTCATAGTTTTGATGTCTTCAGTATTAATTTACAATATAGAAAACAATTAAAATACATAAAAACCATTGAATGAGAAGATGTGTTCAAACTTTTGACTGGTACTATAGAGAGAGAGAGAGAGAGAGAGAGAGAGAGAGAGAAACAACTGCAGGCGGCACTCAGGAGACTTGGTCAGCTTTTCACAAGATTTATTGTATGTAGCAAATCCAACACATATTTCGGGTCACAGCCCATCATCAGGGATATGCTTGACACAAAGACATTCAAATATATATACTCCTTCTAAACCTTCCCCCAAAGTGCAATCAATAGACCTGTGAATTGCCTCTGGTGTGTAATCACCACCATTCACGGCAGCCGCCAGAGAAAAGCAGGCTACGTCATCCATAGACAATTCACATCAATGTATTAGTGGTATTCAAATTCAAATTCCCAAGCAGCAATGTTGCCATAGTTACCTAGGCAATAAATGTTACCACCA
This sequence comes from Pseudophryne corroboree, assembly GCF_028390025.1. Lineage (NCBI taxonomy): Eukaryota > Metazoa > Chordata > Amphibia > Anura > Myobatrachidae > Pseudophryne > Pseudophryne corroboree. The sequence continues at coordinate 613,825,185 of NC_086445.1, forward strand.
AACTTATAACAAAGTAACAGGACATACAATTAAGTAAACCATTATTACCCACTTACGTTGATTAATTTAAAAGAGCAATATTGCTCAGACATACAAAGTTTAAAAAGCACATGGATCTATAACTTAACATTGTATTAAGTGAAAAAGTATTCACATCTGCATATCCAACAGCAACCGTTACCTTTAATCAATGTAAATGTAAACCTACACTTTACACAAAAGCATAGCAAAAAAGTCATGATATATTTTAGATGCTAACAGCAATATTATTTCTATGTGGAATCAAAACAGCCCCTGCTTGCTACATATTATTAAAGGAAACAGTGCAACCCCTAAATATTCAATTAACCCTTTTGGGGCACGGGTATCTAACCTATAGATCCATCGACTTTCCAGCTGTAGCAATTGTTTGGCACGATAACACCCCCCCCCCCCCCCCCCCCCCCGGAATCGAAGCAGGCATATGATCAATAAGTTTGCATCTAATGCTGGCAATACTACAGTATGTACTATGTACAATTGTTACAGCTGGAATTTTTGGATAACCAATTAGGTAAATCTGAATTTGCTCTAGTTTAGCGTACAGAACTGAGTGTACCTGAACCGTTCATCTGTATTTTTTATGAGAGGTATTTCTCAAACTACGTCTGTTATATTGTGGAGAGTTCAGCCTATCATGTAAAAATAGAGGGTGTGTCTCATGCCAAGTGTAATATTCATGCTTGGCCCCATCATGTATAACAAAGACTCTATTTTATAAACCAGTGTTCCACAAATATAATCCGAATGCCACCCAATTCCTAGTGAAATTGGTGAGAGAGGGTAGCGTAAGTATGATAAACACAAATAACATTCAGACATATTATCCCAACATACTATACAACTACCCACAGCTTCATATACAAACTACCAAAGCAGAACCTATTAACTACACTAATACAAACTATCTATAAAATCTCTTAACAATCTGTTCTGTCTGGCAGTGGTATTTTGGTTCTTTCTGGTCGTTGAACTCTCCTCAGGGACAAGCCACTATATTGAATGCTTTTCTAGTTACAGCAGGGATCAGCTACCTGTTCTGAATGGCTAAGCTGCTTTTCTGTTAGCCTAGCCAATCGGGGGAGGGGACTGATTCCCAGTGTAAGTATGAATGCTGCTCCTCCTTTCCAATCCAGGTGGTTCCCCAATAGTCCTGCCACCCTCCCCCATTCCCTCTTCTCCACCAATCACCCTTCCCTCCTCTTTCTTACATTCCTTTAATTGCAACTGCTTTGTCTCTTCCCTCTCTGCTTCATTGGCACCATCTGTCCCTCCAGTCATCAGCACATGTGGCCACTGCAGACCAAGAAATCTTCCACAGTAATGTCAGCAGATCAGGTAAGTGTAGGATGTTTATGCATGCATGTCATATTAATGTTACGTGTGTGTGTTTGTGAGTTATAGTTGTGTAATATGTGTTTGCCATATTAAAGTCAATTTAAAGTGATATCCAAGTGTGTCATATTAGTGTAACATGCGTGTGTATCATATTCATGTAACAAGGCAACTAAGGCGGCTGCTTAGGGCCCTGTGGGTCTCAGGGGGCCCTGTGGGTCCCAGGAGGGCCAGCTGATATGGCTGTATGGAGGGCATTTCTGGTGGACCATGACCTCTGCTCCGCTAACTGATGATCTATCAATCAATATGCCATTATACTCTATTTTAAGTACTACTGTGTATTAACGATGGGGGCCTGCCTGCTACAATCAGTAGGGCACTGATATATAATCAATACAGTCACACTGACTGAGTGAGGGTAATTATGGGTATTATAAAATGCTGATATAATTTGCAGTCAGTGAGTGGACGTGGTGATATACTGTAATAGAGGTGGAAAAACAACAAATAATGTAAGAGGCATAAATCAGGAAGGAAAATATAGTGTTGCGGATTGTTTGAGGGAGGGGAACCCCAAGTCTGTATCTTGCTTAGGGTCCCATGAGGTCTAAATCCACCTCTGGCAACAGCACCTTTGTGCGTACATATATGTGCCATATGAGTATATAGGAATTTTTGTGTACGTGGAGTAGCAACATCGGCATTGCGTGCAACCCTGAATCAGACACAGTATATACAATTGACCAGCAATACATCAAATGGATACAAAATAAAAACTGATCTCAAAATTATACACATGTACTGTTCTAATCATTCACAAGTACATATGTTCATTAAAAGAGGAACAGTGTGTAGCGCATCAGTGACATCACTGGGAGTAACTAGCACTGTGTGCACACTCTGCTTTTTCGGCGCAGTGGTGATGGAAACTGGTAATAGCCCTCTTCGAGTCCTCTTTCAATGGGCATTACTGTTGGTAGGCCCCTTGTGACACACATGACAAAGGGAGAATGATAGGGAAGCATATACAGGTTGAGTATCCCTTATCCAAAATGCTTGGGACCAGAGGTATTTTGGATATGGGATTTTTCCGTATTTTGGAATAATTGCATACCATAATGAGATATCATGGTGATGGGACCTAAGTCTAAGCACAGAGTGCCTTTATGTTTCATATACACCTTATATATACAGCCTGAAGGTCATTTAATACAATATTTTTAATAACTGTATATTAAACAAAGTTTGTGTACATTGAGCCATCAAAAACAAAGATTTCACTATCTCACTCTCACTCAAAAAAAGTCTGTATTTCGGAATATTCCGTATTTTGGAATATTTGGATATGGGATACTCAACCTGTAATACAGTATTGTTGTTGCCTCTAGTCATACCTTAACATCAGTTAGATACAAAATGATCAATCATGTACAACCATCTGTAAAAGGGACAAATCCAAATTACTCCTTCAAAGGGAGGCTGAATAGATTTTTTTAATAGATACCATGACCCCCAAAGGCCTTAACAGAACTGTGCATTTCATCTAAATTAGTACTGTACATAGGAATAAGCGATTTAGGTGTTTGTAGTTAGTGTCCTCTTCTTTCCCCCTTTTTTTTATCAAAGAGGTATAAAACATCTACAACACTTACTAATTACTTGTATAAGCTGCTATAATAGTCACCTATGTTGACACTATTGTATACATAATACATTTATTACTCTTTTGAAATAGTTGTATTTGATTCAGTTTACTTTGTGTATATAGGACCTCATTCAGCAGCAGACGCTGCTGTGATGTGATTGCATTCCCCTAAGTGCAGGCGTATTGCACGTGCATGGGGCGGGGAGATACGATTGCATCTCAATGATGTGAACGCCTCTTCCTGGATCCAGGCTATTTTCAGCGTGGCCGCGTTACATCACACACCTCTGCTGCAACAGAGAAAAAGGCGATGGGATGATTGCTGGATGGCCTTGCCCTGTGTTGGGCAGCCCCCCAGCATGTGATAGAAGCAGCAGCAGATTCTGATATTTAGCAGAATTTGCTGCTGATTCTGAATAGGGTCCATAGTCATTTACTATGGTTATGGGTGTCTGGGTGGGATATCACTAAGCTTCACACAACAAAGGATGCACTAGTAGCATGGTTAAAGGAACTACAATATATGGGGAGTTGTTGGTAGTTTATCTGTTACCCTGAGGAAAATGTTGATTACACGGAAACATTGGTAAAGAAGATATAGCTGTCATTCATGTTAAAATTCTTGAGTGCCGCTGACCTTTTTTTTATATACTTGTTGTACACCTGTTCATATTAATGGAGGGCAATGGGGTGATGTTCATTGTGTATGCAATGAGTGTCAGATCTCTAATATTGTTTAAATATATATTTATGTATATAATCCAGGGTGTGGCACTCCCAATATAGATAAATAAACCGGACGACAGTAAAGTAACTGATACGTAAAGCAGACTCAGCAATGCTGATGATTTAGTAAGCTTGGAGTGCCACACCTTTGTCCATTTTATGTATCTCCACATGTCCTCTTGACCAGAGGCACACTAAATCCATATAGCACCCTTACTTAAGTGTACAGCATGTCTTGTGAGTCAGAGAACTAAGGGGGTAATTCAGATCTGATTGCAGCAGCAAAGTTGTTAGCTAATGGGCAAAACCATGTGCACTGCAGGGGGGCAGACATAACATGTGCAGAGAGAGTTAGATTTGGGTGGGTCATATTGTTTCTGTGCAGGGTAAATACTGGCTGCTTTATTTTTACACTGCAATTTAGATTTCAGTTTGAACACACCCCACCTAAATCTGACTCTCTCTGCACATGTTACATCTGCCCCCCCCCCTCTCCCCCTGCAGTGCACAGGGTTTTGCCCATTAGCTAACAGATTTGCTGCTGTGATCAGATCTGAATTAGGCCCTAAATCTATTCTAATGCAAAGGGCCTGCTTTGGCCATATTCAGGCATCTTGTTCTGTGTTTTATTATTGTTATTGAATCTAAATCACTGGAAGAGGGATGGGAAACACCGTCCATGTTCACATTACTGCATCTACTGGGCCCTTAAATTAGTCTAATGGTATCACACTCCACTTTGCTGTTTCTAGTCAGCCAGTTTGAACCAAGGCAAGTGGTTTTTGTTACCTCTGCTACAAGAACTTCCCATTCAGCTGATTTAGAAAGCTACAAGAAGGTGCAGCGGCAACCACATCTGAGCAACATATTTATTACATATAATGTGTGACTATTAAACCATTGAGAACTGTGGCAGATATGGCCAATGGAGCGTGCAAGTAAAGTAAAAAAAAAAAAAAAAACATTTATTTTATCTCAACAAACTCCACCCAAAACTATTTTTTTTATCATTTACGGTGGAGTTATCCTCTAATAAGCTATGAGTATTTTAGAGGATGATAATGGGCAGTCAATTATGTGGAGTGAGTATCCAAGCTTTGATCATACTGCCTTTCCTTTCAATGTAAACACCAGAACACTGAAACAATTAGCTATTTTATACATTTGGGCTCTGTTATAATGAATCATTCAGGTACAGCTAGCATTTAATGCATTTTTTTGGCATCACTTTCAATTTTCTTTTTAAATGAAACCTACAATTAGTAATATTATTACTGTTGTAGTTAGACGCAAAATTGTAACAATACTTGTTGCTTATCTATAACTACAGTATGACCAATTTTACCTAATGAAGAGCCCACACCTTATTCTGCTTTAACAGTAGACAATTGTCCAAATATTCAATCTTTGCTTTTTATGTTTAAAATGAAAATGCACTCAATGAAAGGCTTCTAAAGGAGATATTTTAGTCAGTAATTCTGATGACAGAGAAGCATAGTGGCATTTTTGCCAATTAACTCTAGTTGACGGTAATAGAAATGAACAGTTACTTGTTGCTGGATCTGAAAAACCAGCCAAAATCAAATCTACTGAGTTCTTAATGTTATGTTTAGAAAGTATTAAGAATTGCAAATGTAGTCATGCAATTAACAATAAGTAATCAGAAACAAATATATCAAGAATTGGTAGGCCATTCACAAAATACAGTTTTGTAATAAAATAAAAAAGCACCAACCTTTATCAGATTACCAATAACTATCATGGACACGTTTTACATTATGGTGGAACATCAGACAAGTAAATTGATGATTTATCTTTACCAACTGTATATGTTCACTGATTGGCAGTATACTGTATATATTTGAAATTAATCAACAGTATAAGCTACTCTTGACCATTGGCGCCTGTAGAAGGATGGACACCACCATGGCCCTATCTATGTAGAGTTTATATTCTCTCCATGCTTGTGTGGGTTTCCTCTGCATACACCTGATTCCTTCCACAAGCCAAACCTCGGCTCCTAACAAAAAAAAACCCCACACTGTATATGTGTGTGTCTGTGAATAGTCACCATTAAGTCACTCAGTGGGCAACACATATGAAAATGGTCATATTCATAAACAATGAATCAACAATGGATAATCCATAAAGCCCCACATGTCATCAACATGCAAGTATCATAAGAGACATAAGAGCAGATCTGCTTTGAAGGCTGAAATGTAAAAAGAAGTGGACTTTGGGGCTAATTCAGAGTTGATTGCTGCTACAAATCGCATCACAAGCGGCGTTTATTTGCTGAATGCGCACGTCCAAACACACGAGTGAACATTAATCTGCTCATTTTTTTTTTTACACCTTCTAGAAGGTTATATATGTAATAGTCTTGGTTGCTATAGGCAACAACACATCTAAAAAGGAACTACCATCTTAGTTAATGCACACAATAGTGTTTTTGAGTGTGGTAAAGTATGTACTTACCATCTCTTTACTTCCTGGGGTGTGCGGATAATTGGGGCCACCTCATTCACAGAGTCAGTGATTTCTCTCCAGATTCTTTCCTTGGTCGCAGCGCCCATGTTCTTATTTCCAAAATGGATTTTCTCAATGGATTGTGGGAAAAGAATGTCCAACTAACTCTTGGTAAATGGGGGTTGGTGTCTTCTCTTTTCTTTCCCTGGCTGCGATGCAGTAGCCTGTGAACTTGGCCCACCTTCCTCTTCAGTTTGTGGGCCAGATTGTTGCATTTGGGTAGTGGGCACAGAATCTTGCTTAGTTTGCCCCACATCTTCCTCAGCCAGGAAACTGAGGCCAGCTTCTTGTTGTATTTGCCCAGATGATGGGGGTACTTCACTACTGGGTCCTGCTCCTCTCTCCTCTGCACAGCCAGGTGGTTGTTGCGTTGCCATTTGACGTTGTCTTTCTGTACTTGCTCTTATTCTTTGTTTGATAGCTACATATTCAGATCTTAGCCTTTAAGCTTATGTGCTGTATCACTATCTGAAGACATGATGCAGGTAGCATGTGCGTATAGTTCATGGGGTGTTGTTTTATTCCTGCGTATGCATGCTTAGCGTAATTTCGCACAGGTGATGCATACACAATTGGTACATTTGCTGTGATTCCCTACACTGTTTAAGCATGTTCTAGCCATCCGTGGTTTGTGGTTGTATGGAGGAGAAGAAGCTCTGTGTCGAGGTGTGCGTTGTAGAGAGGTCTTTGGATGTCAGGTTTATTTTTAAAATTGAATAAATGAAATATGTAGTGATTGTGTTCAAATTTCCCTGGAGTAATTTTAATGTAATGTGTTATGCACAGTTGTGCTGGCTTTGTTTTTTTTGTCTTTCTTCTGGTAAGTATGTGGTATGGTGATGGTTGTGTGTATCCGCACAGCATGTGTTTGCAACACGGCCTTGTGTAGTGTGTTTTGGGATGCGGTGTGTTTATGTGGTATATTGCGGTCGCACAGCGTGTAGGACAAACAATGCATGTTGTATTTGTTTTTGTTAATGTCTTTTTATGTCTGTATTTTAGGATGTTTGTTGTGTGTTTTTTTTTGACTGATATATACAGTATGTGTATTTTTATTTCTCTTTTGTCATTTATTCTCAAGGGAACAACATTTTTCTTAGATTTTTGGGCAAGTAGGCTTTTTTTTTTTTTTTTTTAGGAGCAATATCTATATATCTGCGGGTATGTATATGCATGTTCATAGGTGTGTGTTGGGTGGTGGGGTGTTGTTTTCTCTTAGTGTGTTTATGATACATATTTCTCTCTTTCCTGAAGGGAGCAGCATTTTTTTTTTTTTTTGCAAAGTAGCCAATTTTATGTTATTGTTCTGGCCTTTTTCTTTTTGTGTTTACAACTCATCTGCGGGTAAGTATATGCATGTTCATAGGTGTGTGTTGGGTGGGGGTGTTTTTTTCTCTTAGTGTGCTTATGTTGCTTATTTCTCTCTTTGCTGAAGGGAGCAGCATTTTATTTATTTTTTTGCAAAGTAGCCCATTTTATGTTGTTGTTCTGCCCTTTTTCTTTATGTGTTTACAACTCATCTGCGGGTAAGTATATGCATGTTCATAGGTGTGTGTTGGGTGGTGGGGTGTTGTTTTCTCTTGGTGTGCTTATGATGCTTATTTCTTTCCTGAAGGGAACAGCATTTTATTTATTTTTTTGCAAAGTAGCCCATTTTCTGTAGGTGTTTTGGCATTTTGCCTTTTCTTTTTGTGTTTACAACTCATCTGTGGGTAAGTATATGCATGTTCATAGGTGTGTATTGGGTGGTGGGTGTTGTTTTCTCTTAGTGTGCTTATGATGCTTATTTCTCTCTTTCCTGAAGGGAGTAGCATTTTTTTTATTCTTTTTGCAAAGTAGCCCATTTTATGTTATTGTTCTGGCCTTTTGCCTTTTCTTTTTGTGTTTACAACTGATCTGTGGGTAAGTGTATGCATGTTCATAGGTGTGTGTTGGGTGGTGGGGTGTTGTTTTCTCTTAGTGTGCTTATTGTTTGTTTTTCTTATATTCTCAAGGGTTTTTGGGTTTGTTTTTGTTTTTTTACAAAGTAGGCTTTTTACGTTATTAGCTGCCTTTTGCTGTATTGTTTATTGGGTGTTTTTGTCTGGTAAGTATATGCATGCTCATTGTGTTGGTTTGTTGCGTGTGGCTTATTTTGTTCTTTACTTGTATTTATTTTACAATTTATACACTGACTCCTTACAGCACACCAACACCAGGACCACAATCTGCATTTAATTCCGCGCTTACAGCTACCAGACAAGTGGTGAAGCACATGATTGAGCTTCTAAAAGGTAGTTTTCGTGTGATCCACCGCACTGGTGATGGCAATGGTTAGTGGTCCTGTGTGCAATACTGCACAATATTGCTATAGGGAGACGTGTGGAGCTGGCCCAAAATCTAATTTTGGGCCCTGAGGAGGAGGAGCCAGGGGTTGGACGTACATGGAGGCGGGGCTCCAAAACACAAAGCGGCCATGACCTTTGGGACAGAACAGTGGCAGAATATTTCAGATATGTTTGAATTATAAGCACGTCAGACAAGTTTTATTTGGTGTTGATATCTGCATATTTGTTTTTTGTGAGCTTTGAATATTTAGCTCCAAAAAAAACCCATACAAAATTGTTGGTAGATTGTAAGTGTATTAAAAACATTATTACTGCATTTGTGTGTTACATATTTCTGTTTACAGCAATGTAATTTGCTGAAGCTAAAAGATGTTGTTTTGTTTTGAAATTAATCATCTAATCAGTTAATGATCACCATTACAGTACAAGTAGCGTTTTGTAGTCAACATTTTTTTTTAAGGAACAATGAAGCTATGCTGCATATGTGTAGTTTGTTTGTATTTGTTTATTTTTTTCATATTTTTTTCAAAAATATATTGACCCAAACACAAAAATCCTGCAATGTATAGTTGAGTGAGGAACAGATGTTTGGTAAGTATTTTGTGAATACACTTACAGTTGCATACACTCGCAATTGCGTTCGCAAATGAGAACACAGACCATACTGTTAATGTACATTAATAGCAATAAAGTTTATTTGTATTTATGAGCATCACAGCTGTCGACCAATCAACAGCAGGCAGACAGTATAAATATTAGCATTTATAATTCATACGCGATTGGCACCATGCGAGCTGCCGCACAGGCTCTTCTGTGCCAAATGCCGTAAGTGTGCGGCCTACGTGGAGGTCCGCAGAAAACTGCAGGCGAGGGTTCTCACCCGGCGGACCATAGTCCAATTAGAGAGGCAGTGGTCAGACCTCCGCCGCAGACAGCCACGTTTGCTGGTGGAGATATGCCAGCAAATTTAAGACCGTAAGTAATGCATACTGTAGCATTTGTGTGCGCATGAGTGTGTTTACAGTTAAATGTTTAGTAAGATTTGCATCCATAAGTGTGTGTATGTTGTTTAGCCTGTAGATAGTGAAAATGTATGTAAGGATGCATAGATTTTTGTATGGATGTATAGAGTATGTGTGTGGGTTGTATTAAAGTAGAATCATTAGCTCTGACATACTAACATGTATTATTTAGCATACCAGCAATAAGTTTGTGTTTATTTGTAGTAAAATAAAGGTGTTTTTTTGTTTTGTTTTTAAATGTAGGTTTCATGTTGATTATTGAGTAAGGAGTGTTGTTTGCATTCAATTTAAAAAAAAAAACCCCATAAACTGTGTTCCTCTCTCCCAGTGCTGTAACTAGACATTTTAGCGCTGTGTGCAAGAAACAGCATCGGAGCCCCCCCCCCATATTTAAAACAGGGCCAGTGTGCACCAAAAATATAGGGGCGGGACTTCATGGAGAAGGGGTATAGCCACAAAATAATACCAATTCATATTACGCTGTACAGTAGTCTCTATTATTCAAATTGTGCCGCACAGTAGCGCCACTTAAACACATTACACCAGGTAGTGCCCCTTTTACACATTATGCCAGGTAGAACCACTGTGACACATTACGCCAGGTAGAGCCCCTTTTACACATTATTTCAGGTAGAGCTTCTGTCAAACATTATGCCAGGTAGAGCCTCATTTTACACATTATGGCAGGTAGAGGCCCCTTTTACCCATTAAGGCAGGTAAAGTCTACTTTTACACACTGCATCAGGTAGAGCCCCCTTTTACATACTGCACCATGTAGATCCCCTTTTACATCCTGCACCAGGTAGAGCCTTCTTTTATATACTACACCAGGTACAGCCCCCCTTTACTTACTGGACCAGGTAGAGCCACCTTTCCTTTTATACGTTGCACTAGGTAGAGCCCCCTTTACATACTGCATCAGGTAGAGCCCTCTTTTACTTATGGCACCAGGTAAAGCACCCTTTCACTTACTGCACCAGCACCACTAGCACACTACTAGTTATGGCGCTGATTTTATATATATATATATATATATATATATATTAGAGATCAGTGGGTTCGGTTCTCAGAGAACCGAACCTCCCCGAACTTCACCACCCAAGCCCAGATCCGAGCCTGGCTTGGGTTTTCCCACCTGACTCGGAAACCAGAACGAGGCAAAACGTCATCATCCCGCTGTCGGATTCTCGTGGGGTTTGGATTCCATGTAAGTCGCCGCACGTCACCGCCATTTTCACTATGACATTGGAGATTGTAGAGAGAGAACGTGTCTCCGTCCTCAGTGTCCTGCATCAGTTCCGTGTTAGTGTCTTGTGCTGCATCAGTCCAGTCACAGTCATGGTATCCTCTGCTGCCATATGTCCAGTGCTGCTGTATAAGTCCAGTCCAGTGGTGCTGTGTTGTGCTGCATCAGTCCAGTGGTGGTGTCTTGTGCTGCATCAGTTCAGTCACAGTGGTGGTGTCCTCTGCTGCCATATGTCCATTGCTGCTGTATAAGTCCAGTCCAGTGGTGCTGTGTTGTGCTGCATCAGTCCAGTGGTGCTGTGTTGTGCTGCATCAGTCCAGTGGTGGTGTCTTGTGCTGCATCAGTCCAGTCACAGTGGTGGTGTCCTCTGCTGCCATATGTCCAGTACTGCTGTATAAATCCAGTCCATTGCAGCGGTGCTGTGTTGTCCTGCATCAGTCCAGTGGTGATGTCCCTGTGCTGCTGTATATGTCCAGTGGTACTGCCGTATATGTCCCGTGGTACTGTCGTATCTGTCCAGTGATACTGCCATATGTGTCCATTGATACTGCCGTATATGTCCAGCGGTACTGCCGTATAATTCCAGTGATCCTGCGTTTAATTCCAGTGATCCTGACGTATAATTCCTGTGGTACTGTCGTATAAATCCAGTGATCCTTCCATATAATTCCACTGGTACTGGCGTATAACTCCAGTGATCCTGCCATATAATACCAGTGATCCTGCCGTATAATTGCTGTGATCCTGCCGTATAATTCCTGTGATCCTGCCGTATAAGTCCAGTGATCCTGCCGTATAATTCCAGTGGTACTGGCGTATAAGTCCAGTCTAGTGATCCTGCCGTATAAGTCCAGTGATCCTGCCGTATAATTCCAGTGATCCTGCTGTATAAGTCCAGTGGTACTGGCGTATAAGTCCAGTACAGTGATACTGCCGTATACATAGGCGTAGGGACAGTAGGTGCAGGAGTTGCAGCTGCTACGGTTCCCAGGTCATCTTCGGGGCCCGGCCCTCCCCCTGCACACACACTGACTTCTCCTGTGCCCCGTGGCTTCTCTTTTGGCAGTCTGCTGCTGCATGCACATTTGCTGTTGGTGTTAGTGCTGGGTCTGTCTCCCCATTCACGCTGGTGCTGGCAGAAATCATGGTATTGTTTAGCCTGGTCCTCTCGGCATCAGTGGGGATGGAGTGACGGAGTCGGCCGGGACACTGGCTGCAACTGTGCGGCAGCACACTGCTAGAGGAGAGGCCACGGGCAGAGGAGGTGAGTGCCGCACACCACTAAGCTGTGAGTGGGGTGCGGAAGTCGGGCGGATGTGATGAGGTGCGGGGGGGAGATAGGGATAGATTTGCAGTGCAAGGGTGGTCGGGGCCCTAAATGTTTGCTATGGGGCCCCATTGAGAATAGCTACGCCCCTGGCCGTATATATGTCCAGTGGTACCGCCGTATACGTCCAGTGGTACTGCCATATAAATCCAGTGGTACTGCTGTATAATTCCAGTGATACTACCATATAATTCTAGTGGTACTGGCGTATAAGTCCAGTGATCCTGCCGTATAATTCCAGTGGCACTGGCGTAAAAGTCCAGTCCAGTGATACTGCCGTATATGTCCAGTGGTACTGCCGTATAAGTCCAGTGGTACTACCGTATAATTCCATATAAATCCATATAATTCCATATAAATCCAGTCCAGTGGTGCTGACATATAAGTTCAGTGGTGTTGTCCTGTGCTGTATATTATTTACTCCAAATAAGGGGATTATTAATATTTAATCCAAATAATTTTCACAGGGTTTGCCCTGTGTGGTGTAGAGGTACGCTCTTCTGTACCGCATATTGGGGGTGATTCCGAGTTGATCGTATCCCTGCAAAATTTTGCAGGGCTATGATCATGACCATAGACCTGTGGGCGGACGCCCAGCACAGGGCTATCCTGCCCCACATGCCAGTGCCGCCTCCCCCCCCCCCCCCGGCAGAAGTGCAAAAGCATCGCACAGCGGCAATGCTTTTGCACTTTAGGAGTAGCTCCAGGCCAGCTCAGCTTTAGCGTGCTGGCCGTGAGCTACTCATCACTCCCTGGCCCGCAGCGGCTGCGTGTGACATCACGCAGCTGCTGCGGCCCACCTTCGCACAGTCCAGCCACTCCTGCATTGGCCGGACCGCGCCCACAAAACGGTGGCCAAATGCCGCCGGTCCACCACACCGCCCAGCGGCCTCTTCTGCCTGTCAATCAGGCAGAGGCGATCGAAGCGCAGCAACGGCCTTCGGCCATCTGGCATGCGCCAGAGCACTGTGGTGCCGGTGCATGCGCAGTTCTGACACGATCGCACCACTGTGATAAACTGCAGTGTGCGATCGGGTCAGAATGAATTAGGCCCATTGTTATATAACTCCAGAAAAATAATGGAGAACAAAAATTTGGAGGACAAAATAGGGAAAGCTCAAGAACCACTTCCTCCTAGTGCTGAAGCTGCTGCCACTAGTCATGACATAGACGATGAAATCCCATCAATATCGTCTGCCAAGGCTGATGCCCAATGTGATAGTAGAGGGTAAGTAAAATCCAAAAAGCCAAAGTTCAGTAAAAAGACCCAAAAAAAGAAATTTAAATGGTCTGAGGAGAAACGTAAACTTGCCAATATGCCATTTACGACATGGAGTGGCAAGGAACAGCAAAGGCCCTGGCCTATGTTCATGACTAGTGGTTCAGCTTCACATGATGAATTAAGCCCTCATCCTCCCGCTAGAAAATTTATAAGAGTTAAGCTGGAAAAAGCACAGCAAAGAACTGTGCGTTCTAAGATGGTATCACAAATCCCGAAGGAGAGTCCAAGTGTGTCGGTGATTGCGATGCCTGACTTTCCCAACACTGGACGGGAAGAGGTGGCTCCTTCCACCATTTGCACGCCCTCTGCAAGTGCTGGAAGTAGCACCACCAGTCCAGTTTCTGATATTCAAATTGAAGATGTCACTGTTGAAGAACACCAGGATGAGGCTATGGGTGTTACTGGCGCTGAGGAAGAAGTTGATGATGAGGATTCTGATGGTGATGTGGTTTGTTTAAACCAGGCACTGGAGGAGACACCTGTTGTCCGTGGGATGAATAAGACCATTGTGATGCTTGGGCAAAATATCAAAAAAGCCACCTCTTCCGTGTGGAATTATTTCTCCACAAATCAGGACAACATGTGTCAAGCCGTGTGTTGCCTCTGTCAATCTGTAATAAGTAGGGGTAAGGATGTTAACCACCTAGGAACATCCTCCCGTATACGTCACCTGCTGCTCATTCAGCAGAAGTCAGTGTCAAATTGTGAAACTTTGGGTAAGAGCGTAAGCAGTCCACTGACACCTAAATCCCTTCTTCCTCTTGTACCCAAGCTCCTGCAAGCGACACCACCAACTCCCTCAACATCAACTTCCTCCTCAGTCAGGAACGTTAGTAGTCCTGCAGGCCATGTCACTGGCAAGACTGAAGAGTCCTCTCCTAACAAGGATTCCTCCGGAGGATCCTTGAGTAGAGCCACTGTGACATGTTCAGGCAGTGCCGTAACTAGGCATTTTAGCGCTGTGTGCAAGAAAAATTAGTGACGCCGCCCCCCCCCATTTAAGATAGGGGCAGTGCGCGCCGCTGGCGCGCAAAAATTTTATAGGGCGTGGCTTAATGGGGAAGGGGCGTGGCCAAAAAATAATAGCAATTCATACTATGGTGCACAGTAGTCTACATTATTCAAATTACGCTGCACAGTAGCGCCCCTTTTATACATTACAATAGACAGCGTCCCCCTTTTTACACATTACAGCAGCCAGTCCCACTTTTTACACATTGCGGCAGCTAGTCCCCCTTTTTACACATTGCGGCAGCCAGGCCCCCTTTTTACACATTGCGGCAGCCAGGACCCCTTTTTACACATTACGGCAGCCAGTCCCCCTTTTTACACATTGCGGCAGCTAGTCCCCCTTTTTACACATTGCGGCAGCCAGGCCCCCTTTTTACACATTGCGGCATCCAGGCCCCCTTTTTACACATTACGGCAGCCAGTCCCCCTTTTTACACATTGCGGCAGCTAGTCCCCCTTTTTACACATTGCGGCAGCCAGGCCCCCTTTTTACACATTACGGCAGCCAGTCCACCTTTTTACACATTGCGGCAGCCAGTCCCCTTTTTTACACATTGCGGCAGACGGGACCCCATTTTACACATTGCGGCATCCAGGCCCCCTTTTTACACATTACGGCAGCCAGTCCCCATTTTTACACATTGCGGCAGCCAGTCCCCCTTTTTACACATTGCGGCATCCAGTCCCCCTTTTTACACATTGCGGCAGCCAGTCCCCATTTTTACACATTGCGGCATCCAGGACCCCTTTTTACACACTGCGGCAGACGGGACCCCATTTTACACATTGCGGCAGCCGGGACCCCTTTTTACACATTGCGGCAGCCGGAACCCCATTTTACACATTGCGGCAGCCGGGACTCCATTTTACACATTGCGGCAGACGAGACCCCATTTTACACATTGCGGCAGCCGGGACCCCTTTTTACACATTGCGGCAGCCGGAACCCCATTTTACACATTGCGGCAGCCAGGACTCCATTTTACACATTGCGGCAGACGAGACCCCATTTTACACATTGCGGCAGACGGTGAGAGAGAGAGAGAAAGAGAGAGAGAGAGAGAGGATATACTTACCTTCTCCCCGCTGGCAGGCTCCTCGTCCAGCTTCCTCTCGGTGCAGGCTGTGTGAGGTGAGAAGGAGGAGGAGGAGGGAGGGGGAGCAGGGAGCAGCAGCAGCGCTATTTGATTGGTAGTAAGCGCCGCTGCAGCATCCCCCTCTCCTCCTGTATTGGTTGCCTGGAGCTGCTGTGGATGCTGGGGAACCGCATCCCAGCATCCTTAGCAGCGTCGGGCAGCCAATACAGGAGGAGAGGGGGATGCTGCAGCGGCGCTTAGACCCAATCAAATAGCGCTGCTGCTGCTCCCTGCTCCCCCTCCCTCCTCCTCCTTCTCTCCGCTGCGCTGGTCTCTTCCCCTCCACAGCGCGGCGGCGCACACAGAGGCGGCATGTAATGAGTCAATTTGACTCATTACATGCCGCTGGCCGTTGCGCCCTCAGGGCAACTGCGCTGTGTGCCAAGCCCCCTTGGCACACACGTAGTTACGGCCCTGTGTTCAGGATTTACATCTAGCAGCTGTGGCAACAGTGTTTCTAAAAAGACTGCAACATTCTGATACATACTCTTTGAATGTTCATATCATATAGTTCAGTGATATTTCAAGGATACTTAATATATTATCAAGGTTTAGATAATTCATGTGTTTTTTAAATTTCTGTATCTCACAAATCATGCTAAAATCATAAGGAATATTATTTGTGAATTATCTATTATGAAATAGTTTTTTATATTATCATTAATAAATATATATATTTTATATTTACATATTTTTGATTCCTTGGTTGATACTGAACCTGTGAATTTTGGTGTGTGATTTTCATGAGCGCCTCTATTTATATTCTCTACTTGAGTGGTACGCCTGCTATTGCTGCCGCTGCTGTTGTTGCTGCTGGAAGTCGATCGTCATCCCAGAGGGTAAATCGGAAGACCATTTGTACTACTCCAACTAAGCAATTGACTGTCCAACAGTCCTTTGTGAGGAAGATGAAATATGACAGCAGTCATCCTTTTGCAAAGCGGATAACTGTGGCCTTGACAGCTATGTTGGTGTTAGATGTGCATCTGGTATCCGCCATTAGTTCAGTGGGACTTAGAGAATTGTTTGAGGTACTGTGTCTCCGGTATCAAATCCCATCTAGGTTCCACTTCACTAGGCAGGCGATACCGAGAATGTACAGAGACGTCAGAAAAAGTGTCCTCAGTGTCCTAAAATATGCAGTTGTATCCACTGTCCACTTAACCACGGACATGTGGACAAGCGGAACAGGGTAGACTAAGGGCTATATGACATTGATAGCCCACTGAGTAGATGTATGGCCTCCAGCAGCAGCGGCACCAGTAGCAGCATCTTGCAAACGCCAACTCGTTCCTAGGCAGGCTACGCTATGTATCACCGCTTTCCATAAGAGGCACACCACTGACAACCTCTTACGGAAACTGAGGGACATCATTGCACAATGGCATACCCCAATTAGACTCTCCTGGGGATTTGTCATATTGGACAATGCCACCAATATTGTGCGTGCATTACATCTGGGCAAATTCCAGCACGTCCTATGTTTTGCACATACAACTAATTTGGTTGTGCAGAATTTTTTGAAAAATTACAGGGGCGTGCAGGAGATGCTAGGAAAAGGATAAGATTTTCTAGCCCACCCACTGGCTGTGATGCAGGGCAGTGCTGACTTCTGGTCCAGACTGAAGGACCTGCCAACGAATACTGACATGTCTACTGTCACTGCATATGATTCTGTCACCATTGAAAGAATGGTGGAGGATTATATGGGTGACAGCATCCAAGTAGGCATTTCAGACAGTCCGTACGTATACTGGCAGGAAAAAGAGGCAATTTGGATGCCCTTGCACAGACTGGCTTTATTTTACCTAAGTTGCCCCCCCCCCCCCCCCCCCCCCCCCTCAAGTGTGTACTCCTAAAGAGTGTTTAGTGCAGCCGGTTACCTTGTCAGCGATCGGCGTAGGAGGCTACTTCCACAAAATGTGGAGAAGATGATGTTCATCAAAATGAATTATAAATTCCTCCAGGAAGACCTTTACCAGCAATTGCCTCCAGAAAGTACATAGGGACCTGTGATGGTGGATTCCTGTGGGGACAAGTTAATACTCTGTGAGGAGGAGGATGTACACAGTGAAAGGGGTGATGAATCGGACGATGAGGAGGAGGTGGACATCTTGCCTCTGTAGAGCCAGTTTGTGCAAGGAGAGATTGATTGCTTCTTTTTTGGTGGAGGCCTAAACAAACCAATCATTTCAGCTACAGTCATTTGGCAGACCTTGTCGCTGAAATGATTGGTTTGTTAAAGTGTGCTTGTCCTGTTTATACAACATAAGGGTAGGTGGGAGGGCCTGAGGACAATTCCATCTTGCACCTCTTTTTCTTGTTTACATCAAGCACTGTTTGGGGCCTATTTTTTTTTAAGTGCCATCCTGTCTGCCACTACAGTGCCAATCCTAGATGGGCCAAGTGTTTGTGCCGCACACTTGGGTCACTTAGCTTAGTCATACAGCTACCTCATTGCACCTCTTTTACTTCTTTGCATGATGTGCTGTTTGGGGCCTAGTTTTTTTAAGTGCCATCCTTTCTGCCACTGCAGTGCCACTCCTACATGGGCCAGGTGTTTGTGCCGCACACTTGTGTCGCTTAGCTTAGTCAAACAGCTACAGTACCTCATTGTCCTCTTTTTCTTCTTTGCATGATGTGCTGTTTGGGGCCTATTTTTTAAATCTACCATCGTGTCTGCCACTGCAGTGCCACTCCGAGATGGGCCAGGTGTTTGTGCTGCACACTTGTTTCGCTTAGCTTAATCATACAGCCACCTCGGTGCAACCTTTTGGCCTAAAAATAATATTGTGAGGTGTGAGGTGTTCAGAATAGACAGGAAATGAGTGGAAATGAATGTTATTGAGGTAGGAGCAAAATTACCCTCAAATTCTGTGATTTTAGCTGTTTTTATGGGGGGGGTTTTCAAAAATCATCCAGATCCAAAACCAAAACACAAGCGAGGAATTAGAACCAAAACCAAAACACGAAAAGTGCCCGCCGCACATCTCTAATAGATATCCAGTTATATATAATATAACAGGAAGAAAAAGCAATACCTTAGATACACAAAATGTTCAGGCCGCTGCGACCGCTAAGCGTGTGTGTGTAACCCCTATAAAATGCGTACACATTACGTAAGCATGCCATCACGCTGTAAGCACAAAGTAGCTACACGTGCGGCGGAATACACTTTATAACCCCTAACAGGAAAGGAATGCGAAACCAATTGTATATGTAATGTTGAGGTCCAACCCAGCAACAAATCTTTACTTAAAAGGGGGTTCACAGAGAAATACAACAATACAAGAGAAAAGAAGTTACAACCAATGATACATATGTTTGATCGCCTGCGCCACCCGGTTCCGGTCCTCAGTCAATCTGGCTAGATGACCTTCAGAGAAGTGTCTGAGACGGGCCAGGAGGCTTGGCTTTTATACAATGGTCCAAGGCATGAAACAAAGGAAACTGTAATCTCTTCATCCATAGGTCAAAGGGCTGGTCAATTACAGTACAGGAGGGGTCATAGGTTGGTTTGAATAGGTGGGCGATGCCTGGTCCAGGTGCACTTGCAGATGTTCTCCACTGGGTTCCCGCCGAATATCAAGAGTACAGTAAATACAGTGTAATATTAATATTGTCCTCCTGCGCATATCCATGTGCAGGAGCGTTCTACTTTCTGCAAACTGCAATCGAAATATTGCCCTTGAAATACTGTACAGCTGGATACCAAACACCACTTCCTAACCTAATTCTGTCCCCTCATATCCTGTAAAGTTGAATCCCTCTGTTGGTATACTTCCAAAGCAAATGTAACTTGCTGGTGTGGTGCGTGTGAGCTATGTGTAAATTATGCACTATGTGGATTAAATATCAGATATATCTTTGTGGCATGTTTGTGTGAGTGCGTATGTTACCATATATTGCTGTGCTCGCTGTGCGTATTTGCAAGCATAGCGACTCATAATGTGTGGAGTTTATATGCTCTCTCTATGTAATATTTTTGACTTCGACAATATATATATATATATATATATATATGTAGAGTGGATGAGTTGGCACTCCCTGGATAGTCCCGACACTGCGCTGGTGCCTTTTCCAAAATAAATGGTAAGATATAGCATAAAGGAGGAGCGGCACTCAGCGTCTTGAAAATAGCAAAGTGTATTAGAAAAACACATCAATGGTATCCATTGCTGTGTTTTTCTAATACACTTTGCCATTTTCAAGACGCTGAGTGCCGCTCCTCCTTTATGCTATATATATATATATATATATATATAGGATTATGGTGGCGGCTGGTTGCGCCCCAGTTTTTGCACACAGCGCACATACCTAGTTACGGCCCTGCTCTCTCCTTAGGAAGAGCTGAAAGAAGAAGTGCCCAACACCAGCCTCAGCCTCACCCACTCAACCTCCCTCTCCCCCTCAACAACCATCCCCCACTCAACTTCCCTCTCCCGCTCAACCTCCCTCTCCCCCTCAACAACCATCTCCCATTCAATCTCCCTCTCCCTCTCAACCTCCCTCTTCCCCTCAGCAACCAACCCCCGTTCAACCACCCTCTTCCCCTCAACCACCCACCCCATTCAACCACCCTCTCCCCCTCAACCACCCGCCCCCATTCAACCATACTTGCCTACTTTTGAAAACTAAAATCAGGGAGATTACAGTAGCATGTGCCGTGCAAAGCGCGGCGTGCCGCCATGGAGGCGTGTCAAACTCTACCCAAAGGGCGTGTCTAGTTCCACAAATAGGCGTGCCTATGCTTAAATGCTTGTTGTTGCAAGATATTTCTATATAACATTAGTAACAATATATTTTGGGAAGTTTTGCAAGTATTGATACTAACATTACTGCCTGAAATACAGGGTTTCTTATTTGCAATATGTTTTCGCTGTGATATTTCTTTTCTTCTCACTCAGCACAATATGCATGATAAATGTGATGCCTACTGTATGCAATAAATTCCAAATGCAAGTTGACCGTGTGTGAATTCATCCCTAAACATATAAGTAAACGATTATTTTGGTGTTGTAGATTTTATTTTTATTGGGAACACTGGATAGTCTGCATCTTGTAGGCACGACCTATATTTATTGGTTGTGCTATTTTCCATTCCATTGCAGCATTAACCAAATCATTACAGATACCAGCTGCTCTAATTAAACGAATGTGTTTAACTACAGAAAGATTATACTAACAACAATTCTTACACCAGCAGCAGCAGCAGCAGCAGAGGCATGCTATGGGTCAGTGCACACCAGCACAGATAAGAGGAGTGTGTGATCAGGTACTGCTATCTCTCTCTCTCTCTCTCTCTCAGGGGATACACAAGGGGGGTAATGAGAGCCGTCAGCAGTGATTCCTGAGCAACTACAGCAACTCACTGTTCTTGCAAAGAAACTCCTTAGTGTCACCCCTGACAGAATCTGAAGAATCCGGGAGAATTGACCTATAAAGCAGGGGATCAGGAGATTTATGGCTGAAACGGGAGGCTCCCGCAGGATGCGGGAGGGTAGGCAACTATGCATTCAACCACCCTCTCCCCCTCAACCACCCGCCCCCATTCAACCACCCTCTCCCCCTCAACCACCCGCCCCCCATACAAGTTCCTTCCCCCATCCAACAACAAACCCCTGGTTTGTAAGAAGAGGAGAAGGAGGTATGGGCCTATGGAGTAGTGTAAGTATTTTATTTTTTTTATTTGCCCTTTTTTACAGATACTTCAACATGTGTCCACAAACTTTGGCTATCCAGCTGCTGTGGAATTACACATCCCAGCATGTCCTGCAACAGTTTTTGCATTTGTCCATGCTAAAATTCCATGTTGGTATGTGTCGTTCAACACCAGCTAAAGGGCCAAACATTCACCATCTCTGACCTAGACAGTGAGCTGTTGAAGTGTGTTTGGTACATTGCGTCTATATTACATAATGTCTGAAATTATTTGTAATAATTGTTTAAATATTCTTTACAGATGCTGCTGTCGGAGATCCAAATAATCCAATTCGTTTGTCCCTGCAGCGGATGGAGGCCCACGTGCAGGGCATCCAAGATTAAATACATTTTTTGATTCATATTTTTAGATCATTTTTATTTTATTTTATATTTATAATCAATATGTTACATTAAAATTTTCCACAAAGTAATTTGTGTTGTTTTTTTTAAAAGGGCAATATCATATAGCTATTGATGTAGCATCAGTTTGTAAGTATTCAAATGGAGAGAGCTAAAGTAACCACAAAACAAACCTGTCATTTTAAAAACACAGCCTGTGACATGGCAGTTAGGAGCAGATTGTTTGCTACTTTATCACTCCCCTTTTGAACGCTTACAAAAAGATTAATCACATATGGAACAGAACATAATGGACCAAATGTAATACAGTGAGAGTTTCAGAACGTGAGAGATTTGGTAAGGTTTTTGATTTTTTTTTTAAAGTGGCAATCATTTACACTGCAAAACCAGGTTGATCTTGCTGTGTAAATGATTGGCACTTTAAAAAAAAAACTGCAAAACCTTACCAAATGTCTTACTTGTTGAAACCCTCACTGTATTACATTTGGCCCAATGAGTATACAATGTATGTCATATATTCACTTCTTAGTCAAAATCATAATACATAACATATTAAAACTTTCTTTTTTTTAGTCAAAACAAATTAAAATTTTAATAAATTCAGGGTATTGTGCAAATAGATATTGGATTTTTCCGTATTTTGGAATAACTGCATACCATAATAAGATATAATGGCAATGGGACCTAAGTCTAAGCACAGAATGAATTTATGTTTCATATACACCTTATACACACAGCCTGAAGGTAATTTAAGGCAATATTTTAAAAAACTTTGCGCATTAAACAAAGTGTGTGTACATTCACACAATTAATGTATGTTTCATGTACACCATATACACACAGCCTGAAGGTCATTTAATACAATATTTGTAATAATCTTTTGTATTAAATAAAGTTTGTGTACATTGGGGATAATTCAGAGTTGATCGCAGCAGCAAATTTGTTAGCAGTTGGGCAAAACCATAGGGGTAATTCCGAGTTGATCGCAGCAGGAATTTTGTTCGCAGTTGGGCAAAACCATGTGCAGTGCAGGGGAGGCAGATTTAACATGTGCAGAGAGAGTTAGATTTGGGTGTGGTGTGTTCAATCTGCAATATAAATTGCAGTGTAAAAATAAAGCAGCCAGTATTTACCCTGCACAGAAACAAAATAACCCACCCAAATGTAACTCTCTCTGCACATGTTATATCTGCCCCCCTGCAATGCACATGGTTTTGCCCAACTGCTAACAAAATTCCTGCTGCGATCAACTCGGAATGAGGGCCCATGTGCACTGCAGGTGTGGCATATATAACAGTTACAGAGGGAGTTAGATTTGGGTGGATTATTTTGTTTCTGTGCAGGGTAAAGACTGGCTGCTTTATTTTTACACTGCAATTTAGATTTCAGTTTGAACACACCCAACCCAAATCTACCTCTCTCTGCCCCCCCCCCCCCCCCCCGCCCCTGCAGTGCACATGGTTTTGCCCAACTGCTAACAAATTTGCTGCTGCGATCAACTCTGAATTAGGTCCTTTGAGCCATCAGAAAACAAAGGTTTCACTAGGTTTCACTATCTCAGTCTCACTCAAAAAATTCTGTATTTTGGAATATTCTGTATTTCGGAATATTTGGATATGGGATACTCAGCCTGTATATTAAACTGATTATGTTTGTTGCGTTAATTGCTGAATGTTATTGAACAAATAAGTTGACAAACTCTTCATTTAGCAGTGTTTGATCACTTAATTGTTCAATCACATTACAATTCCTTAGGGTAATTGGTTTTGAAATTATTATTTTTTAAAACCCCATTGTGCATTTTTTTTGCAAAGTAGCGAATGCAACTCACAATGTACGAAAAGCTCCATGTTGCTAGTGATGCGAATAGTAACCTTGCAAACGCATCACTTCCATGTGAGGCAAAATAGTAAACACCTCTGTTGTGCACTGCTGCACATTTTTATGCACTTGTGCGTGGTGGGCGTGTTTTCCTGCCTGATCGCACGCTTGCGTTGCATTTGCACACGTGCAAACGCCAATTGCATGCGCATTGAACAGCAATCAGGTCAGAATTACCCCCTTGGTTTGAATGTGATGTACGCACACAGATTTACTAAGCTCAAACCCACCACAAAACTATAGAGGAGCACACTATTGGAATACAATTGAGGCACCATCAATATTTTTCCATTAGAAGTAAAGAAACCCCAGAATTTCTAAACAACGGTTTAAACCACACCATAGACCCACCAAAATAAATGAGGTGACTGTGGCAGACATGATAGCTAAAAAAAGCATCTGGTCAAAAACAAAAAGAGGAATTACAAAATATTAATGAGGAAGGCAATCCTTTTGTACTAAATAAGGAGGCAGTTACTGTAACATTGATCATTTTCTTGTGCCAGAAATACTATCTAATTAATATATTAGGAGGAAAATTATTGTTTCATTTTATCAAAAGAGCAATATTATTTATTAATTATATTAAAGGGGCAATATTAATTGTTAAATGGTGTTTAATAATATTTTATGACTTTTTAATATAATTTTTTTTTTATTGGAGCAGAGAACACCAATAAAACATATTGATATACAAAACCACCATAATAAATGATAGAGGTAATATCAAAGTAAATACAATATACAGTAAAAGAAAGACTGTAGTACAATATGCAACACGGTCAATGCATGTGAGATAATTGAAATGTCACAATAAATAAAACAGATAACAAGCCTTATGGTTGTAGAGTAGCAAAACAATAGGGACAAGCAGACCGGGCGGAGAAGCATGTAACAATAGGAGGGTCTTGTGAACAAAAACCCTAGTTTCATACCAGAGTGGGTATTTTTACTTTTATTATTTATCGGTATAGTAACTTATAACTGTTTTCTTTTATACAATGGAACTTGCATCTGTGTTATTTGGATACCTCTTTAAATTGTTTTTTTTTTTATTCACCAGAAAATTATTATTTATGAATCAGTATGAGTTTTTTTAAGCATATAAAACCACATTTATAAAAAAATAAAATGTACTGTTCAATAGATTTTGAAATTCATGCAATATGTTAATATCACGTGATGGACATAAATTGAATCAATGAAAACATCAATTCATAAAAAATCCCCATATATATACTCGCTCCCTCCCTCTCCCATTACATACTTAGTTTGTGCACACCAACAGTGACTGCGGTCGGCAGGGTTGAGCATAGCACACTACTGTCATACTGGAAGTCATTCTGCGCACAGCATTTCTTTCAGCTTCAGTGATGGGTATATACCCATAACAACCACATCCACCTACAGTAATAAAATGGCGTTGAAGGTAATTATAGGGAATTCGGATACTGCACAATTACTAACTTTCAAGTCATTGACTTCTGACTATAATAATCTACTCAGTGGCAATTTACTTAACAGGCATGTTGTAGTGGGCACTATTCATCAGAAGAAAAACATTTATAGATGATACTGTTCATTTTGTAATAATGAAATTGATGTTTTTAATCCCAAGGGGATTTGTGTGTGTGTGTGTGCATATATATATATATATATATATATATAACACAGTCTGTGGGGCAGCACACCTTTTGTAAATGATGGTCCCGGTGCCAGCCGTAGAAACTCCCCAGCCAGGAGTCCGAAATAAACAGCAATTGGTATCGGCAGCACACAGTGAAATAACAACACAAGGAGTCAGGATAAACTGCAACGTTTCGATGTGTATTTACATCGTCATCAGGCACAAACAATACAATAACTAGACTCTGCTCACCTTATATCCCCACCATGTGTAACGCTGACCGCGGCGTCCGGAACCAGGAAGTCTGACGCCCACAAATGACGTCATCTTCCCCCGTCCGTAACCGTGGTAACCTAGACATAAACAATATAGTGAAAATAAAAACAGCAGCAGCACGGAGTTTCGCACAGGCTAAGAGTATACAAATGCAAATTGAACGGGCTCAGTGTATACAAATACAGTTTGAATGAGCATACATACATGAATAATGCTGTGTAATAAATAAACCAAACTGTATAATAACAAGCAGTAAACCAGTCTGTATACATATGACACCATGGAGAGAATAAGTCATGCATTAAATAAATGCGTGTAAACCCAAATTATCATTAAGACCACGGGGCGTAAGGGTTCCTAATCTAAAAATCCAACTAGACTCACATTTGAGTAATTTCAGTGAACGATTGCCCCCCCGCAATGATGGTGGAATATGATCGGTGATCATGTATCTAAGATTGGCCATACTGTGACCAGCCTCAGCGAAATGCCGCGCCACAGGATGGTCACTTTTGCCAGAATCAATGGCAGCACGAATGGTGGAACGATGTCCCGCCATGCGCTCCCGCAAAGTTCTGTCGGTTTTGCCGACATAAACGAGTCTGTATGGACATCTAATAATATAGACAATGAATTTAGTCGTGCAAGTCACTTTATGTCTGATAAAGAACTTTTTTCCACTATATGGATGACAAAAACTGTCACCAGCTATCAAATACCGACAAGTGACGCAATTAACACACTTATAACAACCATTGCGTCGACTCAAAAAATGTTGTGAGCTGATGGTATTTGACATGTTGGAAACATCTGTTTTAACAACCCAATCACGGATATTCCGTCCTCTGGTGTAGCATGGCATAAGTCGTCTATCACCAAGATTCAAATCCTGATCTGTACTCACTATTGGCCACAATTGTTTGGACACAGATTTAATCGAATTGCTATACACATTAAAGTGGTTAACCCACGGTAGACGCTTTTCTGAGGTGTTCCCCCTATTGGTGTGTAATAAGTCGCTCCGGGCTTTACCCAAAGCTTTCTCTTTGGCCGAAATTAAGTGTAGTAAGGAATATCCTCTGGACAAAAATTTATTGATCATGATATCAATTTGGGCACATGCATCCTTAGTGTTGCTGCAAATGCGACAAGCTCTAAGAAACTGTGAGTAGGGGAGTCCAAATTTCAAAGGTTTAGGGTGAAAGCTGGTAGAATGTAACAACGTGTTTCTATCGGTATTCTTGGTATAGAGATTGGTGGATATCTGTTGATTCTCAAGTTTAACCATAACGTCAAGAAAATTAATGGACTTATCACTAACATCACAGGAGAATTTGACAGGACTATCAGACCTGTTGTGTTCCCCTACAAATGACATTAACTGTTCCTTTGTTCCGGTCCAAATCATAAATAAATCATCTATATATCGAACGTAAAAAAATATATTATCAGAAATGTTGATGTTACTGAAAAAAATATCCTGTTCTGCCCGGAACATGTATGAGTTAGCGTGCGATGGGGCCACATTGGACCCCATCGCACAACCGGACACTTGCAGATAAAACTGCCCATCAAAAATAAAAAAATTACATGTCAATATCATTTCCAAGAGATCACAAATCAGGTCAATATCCGGTCCAACATACAGGGGATTATCCATCAATAAATGGCGCACAGCAGCAATACCATCAGGATTAGGAATGATGGTATATAAGCTAGATACGTCCAAACTACATAAAAGGCTATTACATGGAACCGTATCAATTGCTGCCAATTTATTCAAAAAACTGGTCGTATCAAGTAAATAACCTGGATGGCCCAAAATGCAAGGTTGCAACAAACTATCTAAATACACAGAACAATTTTGAAACAATGAGTCCCGTGCAGCAATGATGGGACGTCCCGGAGGACAAACAGCATCTTTGTGTATTTTAGGCAAAGAATACAACAAAGGTGTAACAGGCCATTTAGGTAACAGAGCGTCACATAGTGACTGGGAAATATGTCCATCATTAACTGCACGGGACAACCTTTTGGATAATTTCAAAGCAAATTCTGTGGTAGGATCATGGTCCAACAATCTATAAACTGAAGTGTCAGCTAATTGACGCATGATCTCTGATTTATAATCAACAAGATTTTGAACAACAATTGCCCCGCCTTTATCGGCGGGGCGGATTATAATATCCTCATAACTGGCAAGATTCTTAAGTGCCTGAAATTCAGCTGCAGATAGATTGTTAGGACCATGTGCAGAAACTTGATTGTATTTAATAGCTGTACCAACATTATGTGTAAGCATGCGAGAAAAGGTTTTAATAGACATATTCGTAGTATATGAGTCAAAAGACGATTTTTTCTGTAATTTACGTAATTGTGCAGGAAGAGGCTCACGTTCACTATTACCAACATGGGCCTTAGAGCTATGAAAATGTTCATGTAAACGGAGTTGTCTATTTAATTTATATTGTTCCACCTCCCATTTAAATTCGTCAAAGCGTACAGTAGGAACGAACGATAGTCCTAAACCAAGAACCTTCAGTTCAGTCCCTGTCAAAACATGAGAGGACAAATTGAATACTACTTTCTCCTCTGAAGAGGTGGTCTTCCTGGCCTTCCTCGACCGCGCTTTGCGCCCCCCCAGCGCGTCCGCCGCCGCGGATTTGCATACGGGTCAGGACACCTAAAGGGATAGCTGCGGCAGTGTTGCTATTAGAAACATCATTACAATCAGAATCACTGGTTGTCGGGTTTTCAGGTAGAGAATCAGAGTCCACCCTGGGCCTGTACGGTCTTCTCCTATTCTGATAAGGCCTCTTGTTATGCTCAGATCCTATCCATAGATATACATTATTCTGGTCATAATCAGCTGTAACTTTGTTTAATTTATGACGTTTGAACTGGACCAAATCACGCTTGTATACAGAGATTTGTTTATCCAGTTTCTCCAACCACTTAGTGTCCTTGTCTGCTTCTAAAATGCCATTAAATGAAGTTTCAAAACTTTTGATTTTTTCACGTATCACCGTCAGCTCCCTGCTTGCTTCTTCTATAACAAGTAACATGAGGTCGTAACTGCACTTATTTAATATGGCAATCCAACGTTTACAGAACGTAGCATTATGTCTGCCAATAGTAGGGCAGTTTTTGACCCTAAAGCCACGTGGAATCATCTTCTCTTTATAATAATTGCTTAATGTCACCCCATGGTAATAAAAGTCCAGCTCACGCTGTTTCAACTTTAAAATGTCCCGAAACAAATGTTCCACAGATTTCTCTGTCTCATCACCAAAAGCATCTTTAAACAGAATCACGTCAGGCTCAGACTCTGAGAAAGTCAAACTGGTGCCTTGTGTAACTTTAGCCAAGTTAATGGCTTCATATACTGCATCTTCAATATGCTCACCTCCAATGTGCTCACCTCCCTCCGCCATGATAAAAACAACACACAACGTGTGAGAAAAGAACCAGAGTCCTGATGATCAATCCAATAGTAACAGTGCAGGGTGCTATAGCCCAATTAGGGATGCTCCTGCGGCAAACCAAATATACAACACAGTCTGTGGGGCAGCACACCTTTTGTAAATGATGGTCCCGGTGCCAGCCGTAGAAACTCCCCAGCCAGGAGTCCGAAATAAACAGCAATTGGTATCGGCAGCACACGGTGAAATAACAACACAAGGAGTCAGGATAAACTGCAACGTTTCGGTGTATTTACATCGTCATCAGGCACAAACAATACAATAACTAGACTCTGCTCACCTTATATCCCCACCATGTGTAACGCTGACCGCGGCGTCCGGAACCAGGAAGTCTGACGCCCACAAATGACGTCATCTTCCCCCGTCCGTAACCGTGGTAACCTAGACATAAACAATATAGTGAAAATAAAAACAGCAGCAGCACGGAGTTTCGCACAGGCTAAGAGTATACAAATGCAAATTGAACGGGCTCAGTGTATACAAATACAGTTTGAATGAGCATACATACATGAATAATGCTGTGTAATAAATAAACCAAACTGTATAATAACAAGCAGTAAACCAGTCTGTATACATATGACACCATGGAGAGAATAAGTCATGCATTAAATAAATGCGTGTAAACCCAAATTATCATTAAGACCACGGGGCGTAAGGGTTCCTAATCTAAAAATCCAACTAGACTCACATTAGTGAGCAGAGTCTAGTTATTGTATTGTTTGTGCCTGATGACGATGTAAATACACATCGAAACGTTGCAGTTTATCCTGACTCCTTGTGTTGTTATTTCACCGTGTGCTGCCGATACCAATTGCTGTTTATATATATATATATATATATATATATATATATATTGTAACACTGTAGGGGTGCAAGGTGCCTTTTCCTGGGGGAATATGGCAGCACGCAGCAGCTGAGGAACAACACAAGTCCAGTTTCTGGTACAACTGACCCCGGCCAGTTTTATTGAAACAGAAAATAAAACAAACCCCAAAATAAAAATACCTTGCCTGTCCGGCACTAACTAAACATAAGATGTTCCTAACTGTCACTAAACAAAACACAGAGTTCTTCAGTACATACTGTATAGCTTACTTGCATCAGAAAGCGTGTCTCTCACACACAGATCCTGCAGCCTTCCCAGGCAGTCTGCCCATACTAATCAGGTTAGAAGCACTATATCACTCTTACACAGCTGAAACCCTGATTAGCCCTCTGTGAGGCCAAAGACCCGAACTGGGCCCAATGTCTAGAACTCGCCTTATCTCTCTCTCAGAGCCTTTACCCAGCTTTTACAGCAAACTGAAAAGGTTCAGACAAAACAAAAAGCATTTTTCCTAGAAGTTAACATTTTCTAAAACATGTAAGACAAGAACCTGGGACAAATATACCTGCCCTCAAACACTATCCCAGTGTTCTTGTCACATATCCCCCTCCCCTGTTTCGACCTAGGGGCCGGAACACTTGTAGCCCCCAAACAGAAGATGCGAGACAATGCATCTGCGTTGGCCAATTGTGTTCCCGGTCTATGTTCGACAGTAAACTTAAAGTCCTGCAACGCTAGAAACCATCTAGTTACACGAGCATTCTTGCCTCTATTTACATACATCCATTTTAAAGGGGCATGGTCTGTCACTAGTCTGAATTGTCTACCCAAGAGGTAATATCTCAAGGTATCTAGTGCCCACTTAATGGCCAAAGCCTCCTTTTCCACAATGGCATACCTTTTTTCATGCTCATTGAGTTTCCTACTCAAATAAATGATAGGGTGTTCGTCCCCATCTCTGGTTTGGGACAGCACAGCACCTATCCCTACCTCTGAGGCATCTGTCTGTACCACAAATTCTTTTGAAAAATCTGGTGTTATCAACACCGGTTGTGAACACAAAGCCACTTTTAACGCTTGGAACGCCTTTTCTGCATCAGGGTTCCATTTCACCACATTTGACTGCTTCCCTTTGGTAAGGTCTGACAACGGCACCGCTGTGGTCGCAAAATTAGGAATAAACCGTCTATAGTACCCAGTAATTCCCAAAAAAGCCCTTACCTGTTTTTTATTCACTGGACGAGGCCAGTTTTGAATAGCATCAACTTTATTCAATTGGGGCCTAATCAGACCTCTGCCTATGGTGAAGCCCAAGTATTTGACCTCCTCCATTGCGAGGCAGCACTTCTTTGGGTTAGCAGTTAACCCTGCCTCTCTGATTGAGTCCAGTACTGCTTGTACTTTAACCAAATGTGACCCCCAGTCTGTACTGTGAATTACCACATCATCCAAATAGGCAGCTGCATATTTTCTATGGGGCCTCAAAATTTTATCCATCGCCCGTTGAAAGGTTGCTGGAGCCCCATGCAACCCAAAGGGTAACATCTTATACTGGTACAGCCCCTCCGGAACCGAAAAGGCTGTTTTTTCTTTGGCGCTATCAGATAAAGGTATTTGCCAGTAACCTTTGGTCAGATCCAATGTGGTGAGAAACCTGACTGTTCCCAGCCTTTCTACAAGCTCATCCACACGGGGCATGGGGTATGCGTCAAACTTGGATACCTCATTTAACTTACGAAAGTCATTACAGAAGCGTATGCTACCGTCGGGCTTCGGGATGAGCACTATGGGACTGGACCACTCACTGTTAGACTCCTCTATGACTCCAAGTTCTAACATGGTTTTAACTTCCTTAGAAATAGCTTCTCGCTGAGCTTCAGGAATCCTATATGGCTTTAAATGAACCCTGACCCCTGGTTCTGTGACAATGTCATGTTTTATTATGGTCGTTCGGCCAGGCAGCTCTGAAAATACCTCCCTATTTTGGATGAGAAATTGTTTAACCTGATTGTTCTGATCAGCTGATAATGTCTCTGACACCTTCACTGCGGGAAGCAACCGGGGTGAAGACACCGAAGGGCAAGGCTCCGCTGACAGAGACAACCTATCTTTCCAGGGTTTGATTAAGTTAACATGGTAGATCTGTTCGGGTTTTCTCTTTCCCGGCTGGTATACTTTGTAATTAACCTCATTCACTTTTTCCCTAATCTCAAATGGACCCTGCCATTTAGCTAGGAATTTGCTTTCCACAGTGGGTACCAAAACAAGAACTCTATCTCCAGGAGCAAATTCCCGTATCTTGGCACTCCGGTTATAGACCCTCTGTTGAGCACTTTGGGCCTGTTCCATGTGCTCTCTGACAACAGGTACCACGGCTGCAATCCTATCCTGCATTTGTGTTACATGCTCAATAACGCTTCTATAAGGAGTGGGCTGTCCTTCCCACGTCTCTTTGGCAACATCCAACAGCCCTCTGGGGTGTCTACCATACAACAAATCAAATGGAGAAAACCCCGTAGAGGACTGAGGAACTTCTCTGATGGCCATTAACAAGTAGGGCAACAAACAATCCCAGTTTTTCCCATCTCTCTCAACAACCTTTTTTAACATACTTTTTAATGTTTTATTAAACCTTTCCACCAACCCGTCAGTTTGGGGATGGTAGATGGACGTCCTGAGGTGAGTGACCTTAAATAACTTGCACAATTCTTTCATGATCCTTGACATAAATGGAGTACCTTGGTCAGTCAAAATTTCTTTTGGTATTCCCACTCTACTAAATACCTGCACCAGCTCCCTAGCTATCGCCTTGGTTGTGATAGTGCGTAAAGGGACAGCCTCAGGATATCGAGTGGCATAGTCCATAATTACCAGGATATACTGATGGCCCCGAGCAGACTTTAACAAGGGCCCCACGAGATCCATGGCTATTCTGTCAAACGGGACCTCTATAATAGGCATGGGAACTAGTGGGCTCCTGAAATGGGGTCTAGGGGCATGATACTGGCATTCAGGACAGGAAGAACAATATTCAGACACTTCTTTATAAACCCCTGGCCAAAAGAACCTTTGTAAAACTCTTTCAGTGGTTTTTTCTGCCCCTAAATGTCCTGCGGTAACGTGACTATGAGCTAAATCTAGTACCGTTCTCCGATAAGGCTGGGGAACTACCAGCTGTTCCACCACATCCTCACCCCTTTTGACAATGTGGTACAAGAGCTCATTACAGATGGCCATGTGGGGATACGTAACCCTGTCACCTGGTACCACAGGTTCCCCATTAACAATCTTAACATTCTCTCTAGCCTTTATTAAGGTAGGATCCTTTAACTGTTCAGATGCAAACAGATCCTTCTTTACCTCCAGGTCAGGCATGCTTTCAGTTCTAACTACTATGTCTCTGTTCCCGGCAAGAGGGTCCTCACTGGACTCCCCATCTGTCACTTCCCCAGCCAAACTAGCAAAAGGCAAAGGGCCAGAAAGTTCCGAAGACCCACGTACATCTAAAAAATCACCGGTATTATCAACTGGCTTTTTACTTCTCACATCTGTTGATAACCGTGATTCCCACAGTTTCCAAAAATGAGGAAAATCCCTCCCTATTATGGCCTCATGCACCAAGGTAGGGACCAGTCCCACTTTAACCATTGCTGACCAACAACAAGTTTCTATATTCACCTCAGCAGTGGCATAATATTGGGTATCCCCATGTATGCAAGTTACCCCAATAGGTATTTGCTGGACCTTTAAGGGGTTCACTAACCCAGCTTTCACGAGGGTAACTAAACTTCCTGAATCTAGCAAGGCCTCTACCCGGTTACCTTCTAAGAACACATCACACATTTGTTTTTCCAGCTCAGGTGAAGGTACCACAGTACAGGCTAACCTAGCAAAGAAAGACATTCTGCGACATTCAAAGGCAGCATCACATTGCATGGGTTCTTGCGTGACTGGGCAATTGGCAATAACATGACCTGGCATACCACACCTAAAACATTTAACCACACGATTATCAACCCATTTGGGCAGCATAGACCGTTCTAGCCCCATTGGCCTGTTTCCAGGGCCAGTGTTTACAGTCTCTCCAGCCTTGCGTTCTCTTAACCGCCCAGCAACGTTTTCCCACGGAACAGTCTTACCAGTCTTTACTGAAGGGCGCTGTCGAGGATCTATGGGTTGCTGGGTGGTCATCAGTAGTTCCTCTGCTGCCAAATACCTCTCTACCATGTCCACTAATTGGTCAGCAGTACCCGGGTTTCCATGGCTCACCCACTTGCGCAGGACCATGGGCAAAGATCTCAAGTAGCGGTCCATGACGACTCTTTCCACCATCTGGGGACCAGTTAATGTCTCTGGCTGCAGCCATTTTTTTGTTAGCTGAATAAGGTCGTGCATCTGGGAGCGCGGAGGCTTCTCCATGGCGTACAGCC
Source organism: Pseudophryne corroboree (assembly GCF_028390025.1). Taxonomy (NCBI): domain Eukaryota; kingdom Metazoa; phylum Chordata; class Amphibia; order Anura; family Myobatrachidae; genus Pseudophryne; species Pseudophryne corroboree. The sequence goes on from NC_086445.1 coordinate 613,859,398, forward strand.
AACGGTGCACCCGTTGTGCTCGTACTGACAGCGTGACTCCCAGGCGGGTCAGGATCTCAGTCTTTAGTTTATCATAGTCCCGAGCCTCAGCAGGGCTTAAATCAAAGTAAGCTTTTTGGGGCTCACCTGACAGGAAAGGTGCCAGCAGACTGGCCCACTGTGCTTTCGGCCAGTTCTCACGCTCGGCAGTCCTTTCAAACGTGGTCAGATAGGCCTCCACATCATCAGCCTCTGTAATTTTCTGCAGGAAGTGACTGGCTCGTATAGAACTAGAGCTGGTTGGAGCACTGACGGCCACATCTCCAACCCGAGCTGCAAGTCTCTGCACCACTTCTGCTAAGGCCTCTCTATCCTGACGCTGTTGCCTGTAAAGTTCATCAACAACTGCCTGTTGTTGTCTCTTATTTTCCTCCATTGCCACCTGCTGCTGTCTGTTGGCCTCCTGCTGTAGTCTCCAATTTTCCTCCATTGCCACCTGCTGCTGTCGGTTGGCCTCCTGCTGAGCCGCTGTAGCTTGCAGCAAGGCTTTAAGCAGATCCTCCATGTCAACAGATTTTTCAGGCGGCTTTGCAGCTGCTTTCACCCAGGACATATATCAAACCCTCAGGGGTGAGTCTCAGTAACTTCACACTGGGCTGTATCTGCATAAACCACCGTTTTCTGCAGGCCTCACAAAGCTGCTGCTTTCACTTATGCGCAGAACGGCCTGCTTGCATTCTCCACCAAGTTGTAACACTGTAGGGGTGCAAGGTGCCTTTTCCTGGGGGAATATGGCAGCACGCAGCAGCTGAGGAACAACACAAGTCCAGTTTCTGGTACAACTGACCCCGGCCAGTTTTATTGAAACAGAAAATAAAACAAACCCCAAAATAAAAATACCTTGCCTGTCCGGCACTAACTAAACATAAGATGTTCCTAACTGTCACTAAACAAAACACAGAGTTCTTCAGTACATACTGTATAGCTTACTTGCATCAGAAAGCGTGTCTCTCACACACAGATCCTGCAGCCTTCCCAGGCAGTCTGCCCATACTAATCAGGTTAGAAGCACTATATCACTCTTACACAGCTGAAACCCTGATTAGCCCTCTGTGAGGCCAAAGACCCGAACTGGGCCCAATGTCTAGAACTCGCCTTATCTCTCTCTCAGAGCCTTTACCCAGCTTTTACAGCAAACTGAAAAGGTTCAGACAAAACAAAAAGCATTTTTCCTAGAAGTTAACATTTTCTAAAACATGTAAGACAAGAACCTGGGACAAATATACCTGCCCTCAAACACTATCCCAGTGTTCTTGTCACAATATATATATATAAAAAAAATATATATATATAGTGATTATTTATGAATTGATGTTTTCAATAAAATTGATATACATTTATGTCGATCACTTGATTTATAGTTCACAATTGTGTCCTCAAAGGTGTTGAGATTCACCGTTTGTTCCATAAGTATTGTGTATATTGGGTAGCTGCAAGTATATAATAGTTTTTCATTAATATAACATAAGGTATTTATTGTGCCTGGAAATAGTTTTTGTTACTGAATATGTTAATATGTCTGTGATGCTTAGATCATAATTGTTAATTAATGAATCCCAATTGTAGACTATAGTTGTAACCACTATTGACTGTTATAAACAAACCTTTATGGATCCGCATTATATGAACATTTACAAATATTGTAATTTTTTTTTGTATAATGGATCTTAAGTACATACTAAATTGCTAATTTTTTTTAATCTGGAGAAATGTCATAAAATGATTAATCTGGAAATATGAATTATGCTCTGCATGTATATGATACATGGTTTAAATGATCTCCATTGTATTATTAAATTAAGTTTATCAATTTTGCAAATAAACACAAACAATGTCAGCTACTTTTAGTACCACATTCTAGCATCTAACTAAGATTATACATCTATCTAGCAAAATTAACACATTGGGCCTGATTCCGTTTGAAGGAAAGCAAAATAGAATACAACTGGGCAAAATCATGTTGTACTGCAGGTAGGGCAGATATAACATGTGCAGAGAGATTCGATTTCGGTAAGGTGTGTTCAAACTGAAATCTAAATTACAATGTAAAAATAAAGCTGTCTAACATTTGTGGTCTACATATAAAGCAACCAGTAACTACCCTGCACAGACACAATATAACCAACCCAAATCGAACTCTCTCTGCACATGTTACATCTGCCCCACCTGCAGTGCTGCATGGTTTTGCCCATTAGTGTGCTTTTTTGCTTTGCTTACAAACCTGAATCAGGCCCGTGTCACTGTAGTATATTGTGCCAAATAAGTCCTATACACTGTACCTGCTGACAGATTTTTTTCTCTTAGTCACTTTTGGACAGTAACTAAAACAGCAATCTAGTAACAGAGGGGGTCATTCTGACCCGATCGCACGCTGCAGTTTATTGCAGCGGTGCGATGGGGTCATAACTGCGCATGCGCCGCAGCGCGCCGGCACATTTCAGAAGGCCAAAGGCCATCGGGCCGCTACGATCGCCTCTGCCTGATTGACAGGCAGAGGCGGTCGCAGGGCGGGGGGGGGGGGGCGCTGTTTCGTTGGCACGGTCTGGCCAACGCAGGCGTGGCTGGACCGAACGGGGGGCGGGCCGCAGCCGCTGCGTGACGATGAGTTGCTCCCGGCCAGCACGCTAAAGCTGCGATGGTCGGGAGCTACTCTTGACGTGCAAAGGCATCGCCGCTGTGCGATGCCTTTGCACTTCTGCAGGGGACGCCGGCATTGACATGAGGGGTGGGATAGCCCTGTGCTGGGCGTCCCCCCGCATGTCAGTGTGAATGATCGTAGCTGTGCTAAATTTAGCACAGCTACGATCATCTCGGAATGACCCCCTGAATCCCTTACTGAACAACATATAGCTATATTATATGCAAATGTACAGCTATACAACACAAAACTAGATATTTATATGGTTTGAGTCTACACAGCCATAATTTAAACAGAAAGTAGTAGATGATACTAAAATGTCATGTAAATGTCAGTTGCTTTGACAATGTTACACCACCACATGGACTAAATAAATGCTTGTATTTGTACTACAGGTTGAGTATCCCATATCCAAATATTCCGAAATACGGAATATTCCGAAATACGGACTTTTTTGCGTGAGAGTGAGATAGTGAAACCTTTGTTTTTTGATGGCTCAATGTACACAAACTTTGTTTAATACACAAAGTTATTAAAAATATTGTATTAAATGACCTTCAGGCTGTGTGTATAAGGTGTATATGAAACATAAATGAATTGTGTGAATGTAGACACACTTTGTTTAATGCACAAAGTTATTAAAAATATTGGCTAAAATTACTTTCAGGCTGTGTGTATAAGGTGTATATGTAACATAAATTCTGTGCTTAGACTTAGGTCCCATCACCATGATATCTCATTATGGTATGCAATTATTCCAAAATACGGAAAAATCCGATATCCAAAATACCTCTGGTCCCAAGCATTTTGGATAAGGGATACTCAACCTGTATATAGAAAACTACACCTTTTCCGTGCAGTAAGTATTTATGCCATCTAGTGGTACATTGGGGAAATCCCTGAAATATTTTTTATCATTTCATGGAGGTAACATTCTCTGTAACAGACCACAAACCCAGCGTGAAGCTGGCATGACTAATAGTGCATTGGCCAAATCAATCTGCTAACATCATGCAATCTCCATGTGATGTAGGGTGACAGATTGGTGAATCCGATCTTTTACATTTTTCTACAGTATAAACAAATCTGCACATGTTAACCATTAAAGAGCATTCTCCTGCATTGTTATTATGGCTACCAATATTAGCAGTAAGGTCAGAATAAGTGTTAGATATTATTTTTGTGACAAGTGAGGACACATTTAATGGACTAGCAACAAAAATAATTAAGTATGTGCATTTATACTTTAATATGAAATCTGTAAAAACAAAAAAACAAAACATGACATACAGTATATAGGAAATAATGTTTGGCCAATTTTTATTATCTATGATTTGTAAAATGGCAACATATTACATATCACTGTAAATACAAGACAAACAAGGTAATGAAGGACCTGCCCAAATAAAACAAAATGTATACAAGCTTACAATCTAAATGGCATAGCGACCACTGGAAACATAAGGCATTGTTATAAAACTTATAGCTGTTGGTGAGGAAACATTTTCATGTATACATTCTATACAGAGGTGGAACTACCAAAGTTCAGAAAGTGCATTGCATCGGGGCCTCTGAGGTCTAAGGGGCCCACTGCTACCCAGACCAGCAATGAGTTATCCCGTGATATCACCCCCCCCTCCCCCCCATCCCTCCCATCCCTCCCAGAAGACCATTTTGAGCAATGTCAGATGAATGGCCCAATGAAGAGAGCAGCGTGGGCTCCACTGACTGAGGTACCTGCCCCTTACCTTAGGTCAGGCTTTTTCAACCAGTGTGCCGTGGCACACTAGTGTGCCGCGACCAGTTGCAAGGTGTGCCGCGGAGCCAGAGCAGCTTCTTGCACCTTCAAAGTGCACTGTTGGCCCGGGCTCTTCTTAGGGGAGCAGTCATGCTCTGGCCGTGACCTATGCCTTGATGACACGGCGGTGTGATATCATAGGTCACAGCCGCCGCATCTCACCACCCAGCCAGCCCATCCACCTGCATACACATCTTTCAGTTCCCGCCTGCATCCACAGCTTTCCTTGCCCACCCACATCCACACCTGCCCGACCTCCTGCTGCTCAGTATTCGCAGCACTACACTATGAACAACCCCCGCCACTGAGTGACAGGGAGGAGGACAGCTGACCGGTAGGGGCTATTATTTGTTATGTTATCTCTCCTGTGGGGAGCAATAGGATTTATGGATTTATGGGGGGAACAATCTGAATAATTCATGTGGGGAGCAATAGGATTTATGTGAGGAGAAATGTGATTGATTTATGTGTGAGCAACATGATTTATGTGGGGAGCAATGTGATTGATTTATGTGGGGAGCAATAGGATTTATGTGGGGAGCAATGTGAATGTTTTTTCTGTGTAGGCCAATGTACAGTATGGGGTAAATTTACTAAGGTGGGAGATTTTTAGAACTGGTGATGTTGCCCATAGCAACCAATCAGATTGTATCTATTATCTTCTAGAAGCAGCTAGACAAATGTTAAGTAGAATCTGATTGGTTGCTATGGGCAACATCACCAGTTCTAAAAAAAACTCCCACCTTAGTAAATTTAGCCCTATGTGTGGATTTTTTTGTTCACTGTGAGTGCCAATGTGTGTTTTTTGTTTTTTTGTCTGTCGGGAACTGATAGTGTGCCTTGGCAATTTTGAAATATTGTGCGGTGTGCCGCGAGTAAAAAAAGGTTGAAAATCACTGCCTTAGGTAGACAGAACTGACCTTGTGTGTGCCAGACTGATAGAGGAGTCCTGCCACCTATCATCGCTGATGATCATCGCCACTTACTGCCTCTAATTAACAGACATATTTTTTCTGATTCACTGTTATGAATTAAAGGCAGCTCACAACCGGTGTAACTGGCACTCTCAGAGTTTGCCTGACAAGTGCCATACTGAGGAAAGCACAAGGGGTGAGGGCCCCTGTCAGGCATAGAGCAGAGGCTGCTGTGTTCCTGCCCCAACCAAGGTAATTGCCCCCTGTTCTCCACACCACACATTGTGCTTGTCTTCCTGTAACCCACTGTCTCTCCATTCACCCACTGTCTCTCCCTGTCACCCACTGCCTCCCCCTTTCACCCTCTGCCTCCCCCTGCCTTCCCTTGCCTTCTGTTGTCACCATCTACCGCTACCTGTCACCCACTGTGGTGTGACATATTTTGAACTTGGGTTGGGGTGGAGGAGGGGGGCCCAAATTATATTTTTGCACCTGGGCCCACCACTCACAAGTTCCGGCACTGACTCTACAGATGTGTGCAGTGGCACTTAAAGAGAGTGGAGAGTTTTCAGGATTTTTGAAGTGGCCGGGTCAGTTAATGAGGGGGGCATTGTCCCCCTATGCAGCACTGTTGAGGTGGACAAATGCCCCCCTTGCAGCTGCGGTGTCCTTGCGAATATGGCAGCACAGAGATGCCAGGCTCGGCAGCATATGGCATGAGGGGGTATGGCCCGCCTTTCACATTTGACCATGCTCTACATACCTGGGCCCATGCCCCCTCTCAACAGCCCTGGACGTGTGCACTGTGGTTTGTGTAGGTTATCCCTGCCATCAACACTCTTTTCATGGGAATATTTTTGCTCATGTTAGTTTATTATTATTTATTACCAGTTATTTATACAGCGCACACATATTCCACAGTATGACTGACCATTCATCCATCCCTGCTCCATGGGAGTGCCATATGTATATACACACACACACACACACACACACACACACACACACACACACACTTAATTTTGATGGGAGCCAATTAACCTACCTGTATATTTTTGGAGTGTGGGAGGAAACCAGAGCACCCGGAGGAACCCAACGTAAGCATCGGGAGAAAATACAAACTCCACACAGTTATGGACATGGTGGGAATTGAACCCATGACCTCAACGTTGTGTGGTAGTAATGCTAAACATTACACCAGCCATACTGCTAGTTTTTAAAGTCACACTTCTGCAGAGCTCCAGTGACCTTTCGTATCTTGCTACAACAGACACGAACGGACACATTGCAGACACATGGCTGAAATTCAAGATAGAATTACTCATATACTACTGTACTGAGTACACTGTTACATCTTGCTTGTTCTGAGATGGTGGAGAAGGCAGATACATTTGTATAATCGGAGGGGGGAGAGAAATGAGGATCCAGACACACTTATAAAGAAGCATGATGAAATATGTCAGACAGTAAAAAATGTCAGTCTGGAAATATGGAAAGACAGACTTTCTATACAGCCTTGCAAAGCCCAGTTGAGTGTATGCAGTAATATATCACCAATCTTACTGGCCATGAAATTTGATTAAGGCACTCTTACAAACTAGCTTTTCAGTGATAGGATTGTCTGAGGAATTAACAATGCTGGAACACTCTATCACTCCACAAGAAGGATTAACGGTACTGTACACCTATGTAAGCTGCATGAATGGTATAATTTTAACATTCAGGAGTTTAAATGAGAGAAAAATACCTGTAAACTTCAACATCACCCCAGTAATTAGCACGCTGTGTAAACTGATGGAGTTACCATTCCAATGAGCGCCTAAGTGTAGCAAACCACAACACTTTGCAAGACAGTAGAGGTCCAAAAATAACATTTAAATTAGGCAGATACACACAGCACAGTGAAAGAGTCGCAGAAAGTCAACACCTCTGAGCCCACACCAGACATTGCACCTGATGCTGGCTTCCAATGTGAAAGCGTGGAACTTTCTCAGAACTGAGAAAGGTATAAGGGAAGCAGTTAGCTTCCTGATGAAAGGGATCACCGGCGGTCGATATACTGATGCCGGGATCCCGAGGATGGACACAAACCTGGCGTTGATATAGCGACGCTGGGCAGAATGGCAGCGTCAAAATAAAGACAACCGGTATTCTGCTCGTTCTGACAGGAGGACATGCTGCCGTCCTGCCACATGGGGGAAGGGGGGGAGGGGAGTGTTAGGTTTAGGCAGCAGAAGGTGGGTTAGGGTGCAGCCACGGGAAGGTTAGGGTTAGAGACCAGGGACAGAAGGTTAGGGTTAGGCACATAGTTGGGGAGGTTATTGCTAGGCACCCAGCGGAGAGGGTTAGGTTTAGGCAGCAGAGAAGGGAGGGTTAGGGTTAGGAACCAAGTGGGGAGGGTTAGGGTTAGGCACTAACAAGGGAGGGTTAGAGTTGGGAAAAGGTGAGGGTTAGGGGGCTGTCGGGATTCTGATGGACGGGATGCCGCTGTCAGTATACTGACCGCTGGCATCCAGTCCATGGGTAACTCATACTGAACCCAGGTATAATATTCACCATTGTCACAAAGATACCCAAAATGCTTCAAAATAAAAACTGACACCAGAGCCAAGTGCAACACAATGTCAAGGGGTCTCCTCCACTAGAGAAATCAAACATAGATTGAGCATCCTCACATGCTGAATTTAGGGCCTAATTCACTATAGATTGCTATTGAGGCTGAATTAGCAATATTCTCAAACCTGCTACTGCTAAAAATCGAATGATAAAAGACGACCCACCGATTCATCTGCAAATCTGCGTATGCATTAGCAGAATCGTAATGCACACGCAAAACAAATGAGCACAAGCGACAGTTGCGGCTGAGCCATGCCTACTCATATGTGAATGCAGTCATGCCGGGCGCCATGTTTTTCATTACAGCATTCACAGATGACGTCAGATATACACCCCGAAAACGGCCATTACACATCTGCATTTTCCCAACCACTTCCCACAAACGCCATGTTACCCTTGAATGCAGCAGTTTGCATTGACATGCTGTCGGCAGGGCCGTAACTACATGTGTGCGAAGTGTGCCTTGCACACAGCGCACTTCAGCTGAGGGCGCATCATGCGCTGTATGCAGTAGGCAGCGGCAGAAATGCATTTTTAAATGTTATTCATTATGTATCAAACCCGCCCTCCTGCCCGTCACCAAGATCGCCTCCTGCTACCCATAAACACTCCTGCCGGCTCACACTGCCAGGACTCCACTACCTTTAATTGCCGGGGGCCCGCATGTCACTTGCGTGGCGCCCCGGCTCCCATTACACAGCTCAGAAAGAGTTCCGCCTCCCAGACAGATCTCCGGCCAATGGCTGTAGGGGTGGGCGGACCAATGACTGACCGATGTAAGGCAGGAATAGTAGGAGTGTGAGTGCGGGACCCGTGAATTGTCGGGACAGAGGAAGACCAAACAGGCTTCAGCAGTGCAAGTAACCACGCGATAACCCTCTCCCCCCCCCACCTTCAGAGCAGTGGCAGCACCTTCAGTATCACACCCCCACCAAACACACACAGAACAGCAGCACTTTCATCATCCCCATAACGATCCCCCTCCCTTTGATCACTGCCCCCCCCCCCCCCCCCCTTTCTGTGATCACACAGAAACTATATGCCACAGATATACAGTTTAGGTGCAAATATAGCTGCTTATGATAATTCTGTCTGCCGTAATGTGTGACATGGGACTCTGCCTGCTGTAATGTGTGACATGGGACTTTGTCTGCTGCAATGTGTGACATGGGTCTCTGTCTGCTGTAATGTGTGACATGGGGCTATGTCTGCCGTAATGTGTGACATGGGGCTATGTCTGCCGTAATGTGTGACATGGGGCTATGTCTGCCGTAATGTGTGACATGGGGCTCTGTCTGCCGTAATGTGTGACATGGGGCTCTGTCTGCCGGGATGTGTGACATGGGGCTCTATCTGCCATGATCTGTGACATGGGACTCTGTCTTGCGTGATGTGGGACATGGGACTCTGCCTGCCGGTATGTGTGACATGGTACTCTGTCTGCCGTGATGTGTGACATGGGGCTCTGTCTGCCGTGATGTGTGACATGGGGCTCTGTCTGCCATTATGTGTGACATGGGACTCTGCCTGCCGTTATGTGTGATATGGGACGCTGTCTGCCGTAATGTGTGACATGGGACTCTGTCTGCCATGATGTGTGACATGGGGCTCTGTCTGCCGTAATGTGTGACATGGGACTCTGTCTGCCGTGATGTGTGACATGGTACTCTGTCTGCCGTGATGTGTGACATGGGGCTCTGTCTGCCGTGATGTGTGACATGGGGCTCTGTCTGCCATTATGTGTGATATGGGACTTTGTCTGCCGTAATGTGTGACATGGGACTTTGTCTGCCGTAATGTGTGACATGGGACTCTGTCTGCCGTGATGTGTGACATGGGGCTCTGTCTGCCGTAATGTGTGACATGGGACTCTGTCTGCCGTGATGTGTGACATGGGGCTCTGTCTGCTGTGATGTGTGACATGGGACTCTGTCTGCCGTAATGTGTGATATGGGGCTCTGTCTGCCGTAATGTGTGACATGGGGCTCTGTCTGCTGTAATGTGTGACGTGGGACTCTGTCTGCCGTAATGTGTGACATGGGACTCTGTCTGCCGTAATGTGTGACATGGGACTCTATCTGTCGTAATGTGTGACATGGGACTCTGTCTGCCGTGATGTGTGACATGGGGCTCTGTCTGCCGTGATGTGTGACATGGGACTCTGTCTGCTGTAATGTGTGACATGGGGCTCTGTCTGCCATAATGTGTGACATGGGACTCTGCCTGCTGTAATGTGTGACATGGGACTCTGCCTGCCGTAATGTGTGACATGGGGCTCTGTCTGCCGTAATGTGTGGCATGGGACTCTATCTGTCGTAATGTGTGACATGGGGCTCATAATATGAATAATGGAACCTACTGTGCGGCGTAATATGAATAATGGAGATTACTGTGCGGCGTAATATGAATAATGGAGATTACTGTGCGGCGTAATATGAATAATGGAGATTACTGTGCGGCGTAATATGAATAATGGAGACTACTGTGCGGCGTAATATGAATAATGGAGACCACTGTGCGGCGTAATATGAATAATGGAGACCACTGTGTGGCGTAATATGAATAATGGAGACCACTGTGCGGCGTAATATGAATAATGGAGACCACTGTGCGGCGTAATATGAACTGGTATAATTATGGGGCTATGCTCCTTCCCCATGAAGCCTCGCCCCTATATTTTTCATGCGTGCCCTATTCCTTTTCTATGGCAGGAGCTGGGTGCTGTAGCAGGCTTTCACACTGCAGCACCTGGCTCCTGTCACTGCAGAGGAGCCCACAGATTGGTGTCACCCCTCCCAGGCATCACACCCAGGAGCGGGCTGCACCCCCCACACCCGCCTTGTGATGCCACTGCACATAAACATTTGAGATAAGACCACCAAATGGCAAGGAAAGAATAATCAGGATAGTCTTGAATCTGTTGAAAGAGAGAAACTGCTAGACAGCAGAAACCTGAGACACAGAGCCGGCCATAGGCATAGGCAAACTAGGCAATTGCCTAGGGTATCTGATATGCCTAGGGGCATCAGCAGCTTCTGCTCATTAAAATGATATGCGGCATGCCTATATTCTGTGTGTAGCATTTCATATGCAGATACAGCCACAGTCTCACACAGTATATAGGCATGCTGCATATCAGTTTAATCAGCAGAAGCTGCTTGTGCATCCTAGCTACATAGCAATGCGAATAAGATGCATTTTCATAAAAAAAAAAAAAAGGTATGTCGGACGTTAGCATTGAGGCAAGATTTATGAGGACACATCTGTATCCAAGCAGAGGCAGAGGTCACAGTGTTTGTGGCAGTGTGAGTGCTGTGTGCATGTGAGTGGGTTGGTTGTGCAGTAATGTTCGGAATATGTGTAAGGAGCATTATGTGTGTCATGTAAATATGCATTAATAATGTGCAACATATGTGTAAGGGGCACTATGTGTGTCATTATGTGTATAAGGGCATTAATAATGTGCGGCATATATGTAACAGGATACTACTGTATGTGTGTCATTATGTGTATAGGGGCACTAATAATGTGCAGCAAATGTGTAGGTGCACTATGTGTCATTATGTGTATAAGGGCATTAATGTGCGGCATATGTGTAAGGGACATTGGGGGTGATTCCGAGCTGTTCGCTCGCTAGCTGCTTTTAGCAGCATTGCACATGCTAAGCCGCCGCCCTCTGGGAGTGTATCTTAGCTTAGCAGAATTGCGAACGAAAGATTAGCAGAATTGCGAATAGAAATTTCTTAGCAGTTTCTGAGTAGCTCGAGACTTACTCACAGATTGTGATTAGATCAGGCCGTTTCGTTCCTGGTTTGACGTCACACACACGCTCAGCGTTCGGCCAGCCACTCCCCCGTTTCTCCAGACACTCCCGCGTTTTTCGCACACTCCCAGAAAACGGCCAGTTTCCGCCCAGAAACACCCACTTCCTGTCAATCACACTCCGATCACTTCAACGAAGAAAATTCTTTGGTCGGGCGTGAGTAAATTTACTAAGTTTTGTGCTAAAATACTTAGCGCATGCGCACTGCGTACCATGCATATGCGCATTTTTGCCTTAATCGCTCCGTTGCGAAAATCGGCAACGAGCGAACAACTCGGAATGACCCCCATTATGTGTAAAAGGACATTAATAAAGATTGTCATAATGTGTAAGGCGCATTATGTTTATAAGGACAGTAATAAGGTGTCTCATATGTGTATGGGACATTACTGTATGGAATGTGTATAAATGCATTACTAATATGTGGCATTATGTGTTTAAGGTGCTCTACTATGTGGCGTTGCATATAGAAAGGGCACTACTGTGTCGTCTAATGCGAATCAAGAGCAATAGGGTGTGGTGTAATGTGAATAAGGAGCAATTCAGTGTGATGCAATGTGAATAAGGGGCTCTACTGTGAGGAGTAACGTTTATAAGGTAAAGTGATACTACTGTGGGATGTAATATGAATTATGGACACTATCGCATGATCAAATGTGAATAAAGTTGCAGTACTGTGTGGCGTAATTGGAATTGGGGTTATAGTGTGGCCATGCCCCTTGCCAGCAAACATACCCCTTTTTGGGCTGTGCGCCAAATGTGTGAACTGTTCCCATTTAAAATATA